>NC_142138.1:67855297-68159562 GCF_024610735.1 Ursus americanus | reverse complement strand
TTCAACAATTGGAGCACCAAGATTCCACTGATTAAGAGGTGAAGACGAGTGTCTTGGTTGAGTCTACAGGGTCCAGGAGTAGAGACCTGATTTCCCTTCTCAGGAGAGAGACCTGGCTGGACTGCTTCTTTCTACCCGCTAGGGACTCTCTCTAGAACATTTTCTGTGGCCAATGACTACTGCTGTGGCATTTTTTTTTAAATCTCACAGGGAGTCAGAAATGTTTAACCAGTTAGAATATCATTGCCTCAGAGGAACTTATCGTACAGCTTTGTGGGTACATTCTTTAGGACTGTGTTAACACAAGTCCTGTCTATCCCTGTGGGAAGTCATCTGTAACTGGCTGAGTCCACTTGTTCTGACTTCTGCACTAAAACAAAACACAACTGATATTCTAGGTAGTAATGTGAGTTGTTGCTTGCAGAGCAATAATGAACTAATTGGTAATCAGAATGGCCCTTTATAAGTAAGTCATTTTTCAGAAAATGCTCACCAAACTATGGGAAGGGTACCTTGAGGCACTCACACAAACTATGGGAAGGGTACCTTGAGGCACTTCTGTATTGTGAAGCTACTTGCTGTCTTCTTTACACTTGTGAAGGATCTGTTCCTGCTGAAGCAAATTAGTTGTACTAAGGTGAACCATTTTGGGGGATTAACATCTGTTATTCTTTTCCAGATATTAAGAACTAAAGTTCTTGGGAGGGGCTGGCAAATATGTGCTCAAGGTGATACAGAAAAGGATAATGGGTCTATAAATTTTTTTATTCCAGGGGGGAGAATCGCTTAGGAATGTGGGAGATCACTGGTATGATGTTGTGAATGTCTCATGGCTTTTACATTTACATTCTCTCTTGTAACAGGAACTTGGCCTGTTTAACCTTCTGTTTTCTTCTGTAGCCATAATGACTTTGTTGCCATCTTAGACCTCCCTGAGGGAGAGCACCAGTACAAGTTCTTTGTGGATGGACAGTGGGTTCATGATCCGTCAGAGGTAAGGCCTTGATCTCCAAGGGCAACCATTAACTTAACTGTGTCCTTTTGGCTATTATTCCCCTTGGTGTCAAACATCATTGCTGTCAGGATTGATGAGCTCCTACACTGGAGGATTTCTCTCTTGATTAAAGATGGAGGTGCCAAGTATGATCATTTTTTTAAAATAGGAGAGTTAGATGGAAGAGATGAATTTAAAACAGGGTATATGAGTATTTTCCATTCATTGTTTCAGCCTGTGGTTACCAGTCAGCTTGGCACGATTAACAATTTGATCCATGTCAAGAAATCGGACTTTGAGGTGTTTGATGCTTTAAAGCTAGATTCAATGGAAAGCTCGGAGACATCTTGTAGAGGTAACGTAGCATTTGCTCTTTCTTGATGTGTTTTGCTTATTCTTCCCAAGAGTGGTTTTTGTTTTTCATTTTTTCCTCAGGAATCTTCTGAATCATATATGTGTTTTACATATATATACAAATTATAATTTATTAATATATATATTTTTTGTCTATATATATGTTTATCTTTTTTTTTTTAAGATTTTATTTATGTATTTGACAGAGAGACAGCCAGCGAGAGAGGGAACACAGGCAGGGGCAGTGGGAGAGGAAGAATCAGGCTCCCAGTGGAGGACCTGACGTGGGGCTCGATCCCAGAGCACCGGGATCACACCCTGAGCCGAAGGCAGACGCTTAACGATTGCGCCACCCAGGCGCCCCATATGTATATGTTTATCTTCTAAACATTTAGATCTTGTCTGAGAGAAAAAAAATCTTAGTTTAGTATATTTGATTTCAAAATTTTTTAACCAAGATCTACAGCAAGACATTTGTTTTACACTGTAACCCATTCTCTCTCCCCCCATCTCTCTCCCCCTCCCCACTCTCACTCTCTCACACACACACACACACACACACGCATTCCTGTAACACAAATCTCAGCAGAATGTGTGTCTTTGTTATATATGATACACTCTGTTTTCTATTTTATCCTTTCTTTCATGAGCCACTAATGGGCTATAGCCTGTAGTTTAAAAAGCTATTTCTAGTAATATTTCAAGGTTTCATTGACCTTTTGGCAGTATCATCCAGCGAGACTAGTTCCGTCTGGTTTGCCTTGTTTAGCTGCGTCTGCATTAGCTTAATTCTGCCAATTTGATAGCTTGGCTGGCAGGTCTGCATTTTTGTATGGCCCTCCAACTATGGCTGTCTTTGGGGAGAAAGGGTTACAAAAACCCCACAGCTCTTTTGTGTGTATGTTAACTGAAGTTGTATCAGTTTTTGGTTTAAAAAAAAAATTCCTTGTTAGAGGAAAAGACCTGTGTCCTTTTGTTTCTCCCAATATTACTTTTTCCATGGCTTTCTTCCCATTTGCTACAGCATCAGAAGAGTGATTTGCTAACCACGCTCACGGTTACCATTTTAGTACATTACATTAAGGCTGTAACTGTCTAAAGAATTGTGCACCCTTTTCCTAGTGAGCACACTTTTCCCTCGTGAGTTCAAAGCCTGCCCTTGCTACTCACGAGCTTTGAAGTCATGGACAGGTCCTTCGACCTGTCTGGTTCTCAGTTCCATATTACTAAAATCAGAGGCTTAGCTTCTCAGTCATTCTCATCTGAGGAGACACAACCTTAAGTGGAGCATATTAGAATCTCAGAGCACAGAGGTGGCTTATGCAGCTTCTAAAAGACCAATCAATAGTATTATAATTGCCTGTTTATGAAAATCATAAAAATAGTTTTCATTATATAAGCTCAGTAAATAAAGCTGAACCTTCTTCTTGCCTGGTGGGGCAGTGATTAATAAGGGTTTAATTATATTAATTAAGTGATGAGGCCACTTGAAACTCTACATTTTTACATTATATGATTCTGGAGAAGCAACTGATGAACAGTAGACATGGAATCATAATTATATAGAAAGGAAACTAGCATACTTTTGATATCTCTCTTTTCCCTCTTTCACCCAATTTCCTGATCTACTTTGTGTCTCTACGGATTTGCCTGTTTTGGACCTTTCCGCAATATGTGGTCTTTGGTGTTTGGCTGCTTTCACTTAGCATGTTTTCAGGGTTCGTCCGTGCTGTGATATGTCTTAGTACTGCACTCCTGAATAAAATTCCATTGCACGGATTCATTAGCCGGTGGACATTGGGATCGTTTCCACTTTTTGTCTGTTACAGACAATGCTGTTCTGAACATTTGTGCTCAAGTCTTTATGTGGACATACATTTTCATTTCCCAAGAGTATAATTGCTGGGTCATATGCCAACTTAAAGTTTAACTTTTGCGGGCCGCCTGGGTGGCACAGCGGTTAAGCGTCTGCCTTCGGCTCAGGGCGTGATCCCGGCGTTATGGGATCGAGCCCCACATCAGGCTCCTCTGCTATGAGCCTGCTTCTTCCTCTCCCACTCCCCCTGCTGTGTTCCCTCTCTCGCTGGCTGTCTCTACCTCTGTGAAATAAATAAAATAAAATCTTTAAAAAATAATAAATAAATAAATAAATAAATAAATAAAGTTTAACTTTTGGAGGAAATGCCCAACTGTTCTCCAGAGCTGCTGCACCATTTTACATTCCCACCAGCAATGGGGATCGTACAAAGGTTCCAATTTTTCCACATCCTGACCTACAATTATTATTATATGTTTTTTATTATAGCCATCTTAATGAGTGTGAAGTGGCATTTGATATACATTTCCCTAACAGCTACTACATCATTAGTAATCTTGTCCTCATTGTTGCAATTATTGTAGTATCAGCAGTCTGAGAGTTTATAACCTTGTTATCTGTTGCTTGCATGGAAAAAAGAAAAAAATCTAATTTTTTCACATCATTTGACAGTTTACAAGGCATTGTTACATCTGTTACCTCCTTTGATTCCTATAAAAACATTGTGAAATAGGGTAGAGATTATTATCTTTCAGTTCATGAATGAAGAAACTGACCGTAGTAGGATTTGTTCTAGGTCATACAGCTGATAAATAGAATGGCTCTTCTCTGAACCTATGTCTTTCACTCCTCTTCCCCTCCTCTGTCCTCCATATCATGTTGCCATGTTGAGGAATTTCAGGGTTCGTGTTCAGGATGATTCAGACTCTTTCTTTGCCTTACAGTTGTAGAACCAGCAGGTTACAAGTTTATGATCTATGGCTTTTCCCATATTTAATATTAGCTGCCATGTATTGACAGTTTTTTCATGTATTTTTACTAGCTCTCCAACTTTCCCTTATATTTGGATAAATCTCTTCCAGACCTCTCCAGCTCTCCCCCAGGGCCTTATGGTCAAGAAATGTATGTGTTTCGATCTGAGGAGAGATTCAAATCCCCACCCATCCTACCTCCTCACCTTCTTCAAGTTATTCTTAACAAGGACACTAATATTTCTGTGAGTATCCTGAGAGAATTACTGGGGCATCTGGGGGTTACTAGGACCATTTGAGCTAGTTGATAATCCTAGAAGTTGGGATTTTTACAAAGCTGTGTTGAGAATATATATCATACACATATCAATAGCATTACAGATTCCTTTTTCCAGGGCTGAGTTGTTACTTTTCCAGGTACTGATACCAAAATTCATAGTTATCTTCTGGTCCTCATAAATTAGACCCAGAGCCATGGATTGCTAGAACCAATTTCTGGGACTTCTAGTCCAACACAAGATAAGGCATACTTATCATTTGGGGATATAAAAAGGAGTATAAAAGGTTTGGGTTTTTGTGTGTTTTTTTCCATATAATTTACATCTCTAGTCAATTCACTTGATTCCCACTAAGATTATTTTTGCCTCTTAACACAAATCTTCTGTATGTGTTTTGGGCAAGATTTTTGTTTTAGCTCTATTAAGGGAGAAAAATAGATGCTAAGGCTTAGAGTTTCTGTCCCGGACTCAGAATTTTCCTAAGTTTCTGTAATGAGAACATAAAGATTGATATATACTAGGGTGAGTGTATTATTTAAAAGAAATACACATTCTAGTTTAGCGTTTCTCAACAGATCCAAAGAACTCTGAGGAAGAGTCAACTGTTTGGTTCAAAACTGTGCACTTAACCCCATTTAGTGATTTTTGTTTTCTTTCTTAGTGTGATCCAGCTTTGCTTCCTGAGCCCAATCATGTTATGCTGAACCATCTCTATGCATTATCCATTAAGGTAAGTGGTGGGCCTGGCTCTTCCCTAAAATGGGAGGGCAGGGGTGACACATGTTCTCCAGTGGTTACTTGGCCTGCCACTTCACTGACGCTAAAGCTGGCCATAATGGTCAAATAATAGGAGAAAAACCTTTTTTTTAACTAGTAGGTGGATTTTTTGTTCGTTTTTAATCTTAGTACCTCTGTGTTCTGGCTAGCTAAATTGCGCTGTGATTGAATGAACTTTTTTGCTTCCTGGTTTCTTTTTGGGTAGCTATAACCTTTGTACCACCTCCTTCATTAAATTGGAGTTCACAGCACTAGGATTTCATTTGCAGGCAAAGCAAGTTTATCTTCCAGTTCAGAGAATGCTTGAATGTGATTAAGGCTTTTGCTTTTTAAAGGTGGATATGTGCTGCTTTTGAGTGCTTCAGTCATACACCCACTGGTTGCATCACTCCACTACACTAGGTAAAGGAGAGAGGTGACCAGATTTGCTCTGTCCCCTCCAATTCTAGAGTCCTTAGTTTCTCTGCTGCTTTAGAGTCTGGGTTGAAGATAACCCTTTCAGTCTTGTCATGCATGTCTTTGTGGTTTGGCTATTGGAATGAAGTTTTATATAGCTCTGTAGTTACTATACAGAGCTGTATCCTCATCAGAATCACCTGGGGAAATTTGTAAAAATACAGTTTCAAAGCCTACATCCCCAGAGATTCTGAATAAGTGCATCTAGGATGGACCCCCAGTAACTGTCTTTTAAGCTGCTTATATTTCTTAGATGTGCAGCCAGATTAGGGAAATCACTGATACAGTTATCTTTAATAGATTATGTAGTACTTTTCAAATATATATTATTGAATTTAATTTTTATAATAACCTTGTGAGGTAAGTATTATTTTTAACCCCTGTCTTATAGATAAAGAAACTAAAGCTCAGAGAAGGTCATAATGCCAGTAAGTACCAGAGAGAGGACTGGGGTCCTCCCGTCCTCATTCCATGTTCTTTCTTAGAGATCACTGTGCCAGGTCTTTCCAAGTAGGTTTTTCTCTCAGCTGCTTCTCATTTCTACCAAACCCTTCCTGGAGCCGAATTTTTTACCTTCCTGGCTTTTGTCGTATTTAGGCTGTGATCAGCATACTCTGGTCACAGAATGTTAATCTGAGAAACATTCATTGTAGATAACACAGCATATGGGAAAATGGGAAGATGCATTGGTTTCTCAGTTGGATTTGCTTGAGTTCTTTGGATCAAACTGAATTTTGCCTCCTGTAACTGCTCCTTGACTGTCAACTGACGCTCATGGGCCTACCGTCTCCTCCCATGGCATACCCTTGAGCTGTAACACAGCCAGGGAAAGAGTACCTCTGACTTGTCATATTGGTTCTGACCCAGATCAGGGTTTTGATTACTGTGATTCAGCTTGGCCTTGACCCACTCCTGGTTCTGTCAGATTGTTTAGGCTGTTTGGAGTTGATCCATTGGATTGAGTGTCTTTCCAAGGAAGATTTTGGGGTATACTTTGTTCAAGGATAGAGAGGGATTTCTGAATCTTCTCTTGATTAGAACGAACTTTTTAAGTTCATCCCTGGCATTAAATGGAAATTAGACCTGCTTTGGGGTTTGAAAATGGGAAAGAAAAAAAAAAATCACTCCCCTTTCTTCTCACTGCATTTTAGACTTCCTTCTAAAAATGAATGTCAGGATTTTTTTTTTCATGATAGTTTTAAGCCGAAGATTCAAATTTGAGGTAGGGAAATGAGTAAGAAGATAGGAAACTAATATTTCTTCAGCACCTATTTTGTGTCAGGTACTCTGCCAGATATTCTCATAGAATCATCAGAGCCCCCTTCATGGTAGGTGTTATCCTTTGTCATGATGAGAAAAAAGGCTTAGAGGCATCAAGTATATTACTCAAGACCACAAATAGAGTAACAGTAGGAATCAGGATTGGAATTGAAGTTGAATTGAACCAGCCTGCTTATATAATATCAACTATCTCTGTTAAAAGTGGGCAACTGTGAAGGACTGAAGGCTGGAAGAGCCACCTGTAGTCTGAACTAACAAATTAGCTGCATGTGTCTTTCCCTTGCAGGACAGTGTGATGGTCCTTAGCGCAACCCATCGTTACAAGAAGAAGTATGTCACTACTCTGCTGTACAAGCCCATCTGAAGGGATCACTTCCTGCCTCCCAGGATTTAAGAGAAGCATCTCTCTTGCCTTTCTGGACTGGACCAGTCTTAACTAAGACTGGAAGGCTAATTTGCTTTGAGGCTAATATGTGTGTTTCAGAGCCTTTGAGTAGGATGCTCTGCTTTTGCATTTGATTGCAGACGGGAGCTTTATGAGTTCATGGAATTTATTTTAAGGAAAAAAATTATGTGTGTGTGTGTGTATGCACACATATACATACATATATATATACACACACACACATACATGCACATATATGAGAGGAAGGTTAGTGGAAGCCTCCTAGCTAGATGTGTTCTCTCTGCTGTGGGGACTCACCAAGACCAGTTTGGGGGAGCTGCAGGAAGAACCATTACAGGAAGCTTTTTTCCTAAAATGGATGAAGAGCCAACTCTCAGGATCCTTGTTGGGTAGAGATTCTACCACTGCTACCTTGGCTCTCCAAGGGATGGGCTTGTGCCGGACTTCTGCCCTACTTACAGTTGCCTCCCTGCAGGGGCAGCTTTTTTTGCATGGGTTCTCTGTATTCGTAGAGTATGTGGCACAGTCTTTGCTTTTTATGAAACCAGATGCCCCACAGGAACCCTTTCTATACTCTCTTCACATTCTTGCTTTGATAACCTCCTTTAGATCTTATACCTGACACAAAACTCCAAAGGCTATGTGAGACCTGACCCACCACACAGACTGGGGCTGCCAGAAAGACTCCTTTTCAGCCCAGCACAGGCCCAGGCCACTTTGTTACCACTTGTTTTAACTTCTACTAAAGAAAATATGTCTCAGCATTATCAGAAAGGCAGAGTGCAGAAGGTCTACTTTCTCGTTTTAGTTTAGTGACACAGCTTAGGCTGTCTTGGCACATTCCCATAGGTTTTCCCACCTGGCCTTGCCCTGCTTCCATATTTTCTTTCACAGAGCAGACAGCTTTGAAGGTGGGAGTGAAACCAGGGGAAACCTTAATGTCTTTCATCCCTGGGAGATTTTTGTGTGCCTCCATTTTTCTTTAATTAAAAAATGACTTTTCATTGTTCTTAAGAGACTGAATAGGAAAATTTTAGGCTCTTAATGAATGGTTCCCAAGATTTTCTTCAACAAGAATAGTAGTTTAGCCCTCTACAGTCTTACATCTATGTGGCCAACCCTGTGCACATCACTACACTAAACACTGTTCTAGAAACAAATTCAGGTTCATTTGGTGCACCTAAAAAGTTTCTTCAACTTAAAGACTCAATAGGCCAAGAAGCAAGAAAAATACCCCTGGGGTTCCTAACCATGAATAGTATTACTTCCCTGCACCAAGTACAAACAGAACCGTTTTGTTTTTCTCTTTTTTGAAAGTGTTCGATGAAGAAGTGGGTTCAATGATTTTCATTTGTGGAATGAAAAGTAGCTATCCAATCCACTCTTGGGGTTCAGAGATAAAAATCTTTTTCTAAATATCTGTGGCTCTTCCATTAAGGATAAATGCAAGTCAAAACATTCAGCACTGAAGGAGGACAAACTTGAGGCTTGAGAGACACCTTGACTGTTAGGATGTGCCCAGCGACACTGAAAGGGTACCCATAGGTCAGCTTAGCTACCTCCTGTCTTTCCTGTTCAAAGCTGATGACACAGTTGTCTTTGGGTACGTAGACCTTAGATCCTGCGAGTGAGGCAGTAGGGCATTGGGTGGTTTTGCTGGGAATGCAAATTGCTAAGTGCTTTGGTGGTTACTTGCAGAGAGTAAGTACTGCTTTAGCCAGTGAAGGCCCCCTTCTGCAGCAAAAGGCTTTTGTGGGAAACCTTTTATGGTCCCAACCACTTTTTGAGTGGTGTGTCATTTTAAAAAATCCAGGCCAAATCCTATTATAAGCAACTCTCAGGATTTACATTGTCTTCAGTTATACTACTGTTTTTTCCAGTACCCATTAAATAAGTGGGCCACATAGGAGGATTCAGATTCTTGGTTGTTACTTGGAAGATTTTGTCACACTACTATTTCTTGTCAATAGTACTGAAGTATAATTGCCTATGTGTTCATGTATTAAAATTTTTGCACAGTTGTATCGGTAGAATGGGGCAGGAAAAGAGATTCCTTCAATTTCTTAGGCCAGCGGCTTCCATGAACTGGCTCTGACTCCAAAGACACTAGGTTTTGGTGCTTGGTGGCCTTCAAATATCCCTAATCTGGGTATGTGCAGAAAGTGTCAGTTTCCTAAGTTCTTAGGTAATCTCCCCGCCAAATGTGAAGTGGGAGCCTACCAGCTAGTATGGAAGAGGGCAGGCAAGGTGAACTGGGGGATGCCTCCTTCACTGTTCCTTCTCTGCACTGCTCATACAGCCTGTGGCCCTAAGAAGCCTGTCACACAGTCTGTCCCCAAGAAACTGTTCTAGACGGTAGAGAGGGAAGGGGGAAGGTAGCCCAGAGTATAACCCATTCATTCTTTTTTGTTGGTTAAAGGGATAGTTTATTTTCTGTAGACGAGAGCTTGGCAGATTTTGAAAATGAATAAAGGCAGGAAAAAAAACCCACTTTTTTAGTTTTAAAAAACATGGCTTTTTGCTTGGTTGTTTTTTGTTGTTGTTGTTAGTTGTTGTTGTTTTGCTTATAGGAGTTTCACAGAGTCAAAGTTAGAAGAGTTAGAAAATCACTCTTTAGGAGTGCTCACCCTTCAAGAACTGCATCATGGCTTGGGGGTTGTGGGGAAAAGGAAGAGTGACTGAGCTAAGGAGGATACTAGGCAATTAAAGGCTTAATTAACTGAGAACTAAAAATAGCCTTTTTGTTGTTAATTAAATGAGACAACGTACTGGTCCTACTGTATAAAACATCCCTTTCTTGTTACTTTTCTCTGCCCTTTCTTTTATATTCTGCTTTAGCTTCATTTGTCAAGCTGACTTTACCAGAGTCTCAGGCCAAATATTACCTAAAACAAATGTTAGTCATCTTGGTGGTCTGGTCATGGTTATTAGCTTGCATTAAGCTTAGGGTTGAATGGGATTTGGTCACTGTCAGTAACACCCCCTATGAGCACACCTGGCCTCAAGTGTGTTGGCCTTTTTTTTTTTTTTTTTTAAACAATGCTTATATGGTAGAGAAACCCTGTAAAAGGAGAGTCCAAGAGAAGATTCTGAGAGGATCATACAAACCCAGGCCTCCAATTTCTTGTCTCTTGTAGACCTAATGGATCTGAGGTAAAACCTTTGCAAAGTGTCAGTACTCCGTGTATGCTGCTAAAATGAAGTTAAGTTTGGAAAGAAGTGTTACCTCCAGACTGTGCTTACATTAATCTGGGTATAAATGAAGGAGACATACTAATGATAGAATCCCCTGCTTCTCATTGGGGAAATAGGGCTTTTAAAATTTTGACCTCAACTAAAAATGATATGCAATAGTCTATGTTGTGTGTGTTTGAAAAATATTCTATTCTCAGAGATTTCTAAGTCCTCACGTTCTAGTGATATGGGGCATAGGCTTAGAGGCAGATATACAGTTTGTTCACCCATTATTCTGACTCATCCTTAAAGCCAAGTCCTTGCTGTCTTCTACCAGGAACTGCTAGCTCCAGTTACCCATGGGATAGAGCACCTGGGAGGGCTAGGGGTTAGGAAGACTCTGGATCCTAGGCATTTGTTTCTTCTTAAGCGCCCACCACAGTGGAAGGTTGAAGGGCTATCATTTCGGCAGTGAACCCAAACTTCTGGAACAAAAGGCCAAATCTATTTTTTTAACTATAAGAAGAAAGAAGTCTCAAGAGTCTGTTACTTATGAAATCCAATTCTTAGCAATGGAATCCCTCTAGGATTCAAATGTGGACTTTGTCTTGATTTGCTTTTCTCTCTTCTGCTTTGAAGTGATTAAGTTTCATTAAAAATTAAATTTTTTATTAGCTCCAACATTAGTTGGAGTTGAATTAATTGCGTGTAGCACAGTGCGTTTGCAGTAAGATTGCTGTGAAATGCCAAACACTCTGGATTTTGTAGTCAAGTTAAATGATCGAGGAATGCCACCTACCATAAGTATTATATTCTGTATTTGATCATCCTCTTTTCTGTTCCCATCCACAGAACAATTACCTTACTTAGGTTGTGGTTTTGGAGCAGCCAAAGCTCACCGATATCCATTAGTCCTAATCTCCACGCTGGGCCCTATTTGTGAGACTTGTTTGAATTTTGGTAAATTGAAGGATGCTGGTTGTTATTTCACTGAAGCACTTTGAATGAGTGCAGCTCTGTCATAAAGGGGGAATAAGACTATAATTTGGAAGGGAATTAAATATGTGAGTCCTCCTTTAAACGGTGCTTTTTGTAACCTTTAGTGCCGAGGTACAGGGTTGCTTTTCAGTATTCCACAAAGGATTGGCATACAAGCTTTTCCCCAAATGTAATTTGTCACTGGACTTTGACATGTCTGAAAATTATGTGATGTAACACATACAGAAATGTGAGGTTTTTCCCATAAAACTGTTGAATAAAAGTATTATACAGCAATAATATTTGAGTTCTTCATTGGTCACTGATTATATTGTAAAGATCTGTCTGCCTTGGTAGTCTCACAACCTAAAGAATGCAAATCACCACATAAACACATTTGAATAAAGGGAGAGGTCATGGTGCAGGACACAAGTGAAGTCATCCAACCATCTGCCATTTTTCCTCTTTTCCAGGCTATGCCAGCATTAACTAGAGGAATGTGAACTCAGTGATTTGAAATTTGGCACATTTTAAAAATCTGCACACTTAGCTATTATCCTGTGCTGGATTTACTTAGGCCCTAGACTAAGGGTTTTCACCCATCTGTACATTCGTATCACCTATGCAGGTTCTAAAAAAATATTGATGCCCCATCTAATACCTCCATCCCTAATTAAATGGAAATCTCTGGTATGGGATCCAGGCACCCGTATTAGAGTCCCAGATGATTCTAACGCATATCTGTATGAGTCCCCAGATGAAGAGTCTCCCTACTTACAGATACTTCATTATATATGAAAGCAGAGTATGTGCTTCATTCTGACACCAAATCACTCTCCTCAGATGGCTTTGTTCATGATGGTAACAGGATAATTTTTGTCTTACATCCCTCTATTTCATAGGGTGCTTACATAGCTGACCTCTGGACTTTCCCTAAAACAACACAGTCAGATTCCCCTATATTTGCCACTCTACAGCATCTAAAATGAGTTAAATTTCCTTAAAGGAGACAAAAGAATGACACTGGGAGTGACTAGAGGGTGAAAAGAGAAGGGGAGGTGATGAGAGAAATGATGTGTGAAGGGGTGAAGTGGGGCAGGTGATGAACACCAGTGATTACAGAAACAGAACAAAAGTTAACCTCAACCTCCAGTAGCAGGTCAAGAGACTAACTGCAGACAAGGCACAGTGTCAGATGTGATGTGGACTCAGTCTCTTAAAGAATGCTCTAAACATCATGCACCCTGGTCGCTAAAACAGCATGGCGCCAGAATTCTATCAAGGCCCAAATTTGCATTGGTGTGTGCTTCCTAGAGCATTTCTCTCTGGCCTGCCTGCCTGGGGGTCTCATATTCCTTCCAGAGCCCCCTCATCCTCTGCACTGACAGTTACTCATAACACAGGTTGTTCAAAGACATCATGATTCTCTCCTCTCCCCTCCCCCCAGCTTATGTGGCCAGTGTTCATCCAGCAGCACATGCAAGTCTAGAGTACCTCCTCTCCCTAAACCCATTCCTTGGTTCCAGGGCACTTCCACTGGCTGAAGATGAATTATATCAAGCTCTCCTACCAGTTAGAATTCTTCAGGGATTCAGCTGTGCTCTGAAGGAGACTTCTGTCTTGAGAGTTTTCTCTTTTCACTGACTTCCTATGGAGGAGGGCAAGGTTCTTTGTCAGAGGTCAGAAGACCCAAGGTCCATATGATGTATGATCTGTTTAAACCAAAAGTAGGTTTTCACAAACTTCTCTACTACTTCTGAAATAGATTCCCTTCACTACAGCTTCCAAAGCCCACCTGCTAATGATAGATTATGAAAAGAACATCAGGTAAGAATACTGAGCACCTAAAAGAGCCACCAAGATTACTGCAGACCTGTGTACCTGGATCTTGGGGGAAGTCTTAACCCCAGGCTGACTGATTCCTCAAAACTATGAACGATACCCTAGCTTAGTTCTTGTTTTCAGGGATCTTTGTTATAGATTACAATAGTTACAGGTCACAATTAGAAGTTAGATGTTGAGGTAGGGAGTGGGATGGGTGTTGCATGCAACTGGATCTCAAAAAATATTTTGGGGGGTCAGGAGACACTGTTTTATCCACAAATGGAAACATTTTTGCCAACCTGAAGATGGTAATTCTTTTTCTCCCCCAATTAGCAGATTTGGTTCATAGGTCCTCTAGAAGAGTGACTTAGAGTTAGGGTGTCTGTGGACAGAGTAGAGGAATTTGACAGTCCAGGGTTCTACCAGTTAAAGAGCCAGTCTGAGCTCAGAATTCTTAGCTACAATAGAGAACTGTAGCAGCAACCAGGTCTAGATGAACTCAAGTTCATGAAATAAGGTAGAACTGTCCAAATGAACTGAGATCACTAGTCATCTTGCTCCCTGTAGCCATTTGCTGATTCTGGGCATGGACTGAAAACTGAGCTTTGTGCAGGCAGAGGATATCTGATGGGGTAAAGTAAAACCAACAAAGCTCTTAGTGGCACATTGGCAATAAGGGGAGGACTTGAAAACTTGAGGGGCTTCAGATGCGTCCTCAGTTTTCCCCAAAGGACACTAACTGAGGTCTGAACTTGCATGGAACGCTTAAGAGCTAGTAGAAAAGCCTTATAAAAGGTAGAGTGAAATCTCTCAAAGTCTGATGGTGCCGAGGTGATAAAGACAAATTATAGCAAGAGGGCTTTACTGAAGCACATTGTCCTAAGACATTTGTCAAGTATTGGAGTGATGTGGGAGTGGAAAATAAAAGAACTATATTAAAAATTCTTGCAGGGCCAAATGGTTTCCAAATAACTGCATACGAAAACAAAACTCAAGAATACCTATAGGAATATGGGGCGCCTGGGTGGCTCAGTCAGTTAAGCATCTGCCTTCAGCTCAGGTCATGATCTCAGGGTCCTGGGATCAAGCCCCACGTTGGGCTCTCTGCTCAACAGGGAGTCTACTTCTCTCTCTCCCTCTGCCCCCCTCACCGCTCATACATACTCTTGTGCATGCTAGCGCTCTCGCTCTCTCTCTCTCTCTCTCTCAAATAAATAAAATCTTTAGGGAAAAAAAAGAATACCTATAGGAATACAAAAATATGTAGCAATCAATGAGGTAAACAGTCACAACATTTGATATCAAATCAAAAATTACCAGATTTTGTTTCTGGTCAAAATGAAATAACAGGGATTAGATTTACCCTCCCACCTAAAACAACTAGCCATCCAGACTAAATGTATGAAAAAATGGTTTTCAGGGAAACCAAGCAGTAAAGAACAGTGATCCCTGAAATATTGGAAACAAGTGAAATGAGCCCTTTAATTGACTAAGCTGACTTCCAGTAAGTTTTAAAAGCAGAAAACATGAGGACTCTTCCAGATTTGTTCTTTTTCAAGATTGTTTTGGCTATATGGGGTCCCTTGAGATTCCACATGAATTTTAGGATGGGTTTTTCTATTTTTGCAAAAAATGTGCTTGGGATTTTGATAGGGATTGCATTGGATCTATAGATCATTTTGAATAGTATGGGCATCTTAGCAATACTAATTCTTCCTTTCTAATTTGGATGTCTGTTAGCTACCTGAGTTCTTATTCCAAGAATCCTCTGGGGAATTCTCAGCACTCTCCAAAGATGCAGCAAAGACCCTTCTTTACAGAAGACCCTGCCTTATACCAACCATTCTTTGGGACAGTCTCCTGTGGTGAGCTCTGATGAGAATGGGATTGTCCTTAAAAATTCTCACTGTTTCACCTTTTCATTAGCAAGAGATGTCCTTGTCCTGAATTACGTGCCCCTCCCCTATGCTGCTATAATATCTAAAGGTTAGGACAGTTGCCACATTCTGATAAAACTATCTGTTTTTGAGTACTTATTTCCTACCAACTGGAAGTCCTCAAAGAGAATGTGACTGACCTCTTTGCCTCCAGGGTGCAGCATGGTGTCAGGAAAATTAATTACTCATTAAATATTCATGATATAAGGTGTAAAACCCTTTGTAAACTGAAAGTACAGAAAAATACAATTACCACTATTTATTTACATGCAATGGTCCTTTTTCCTTAGTCCCTCCTGATCCCAAAAAGAAGAACCATGAAGACAAAATTCTCCAATACTTCTTTAAGATTTCATTCCTGCTAATCCAACAGTTATTTGCTGGGCATCCACTGTGAGGACAGCTTGAAGGTCAAGTCCTAGGGTGTGCAGCAGGGTCTCATGGTTACTTCCTCCTCCCCTTGGAGTTGATTATTCCCAACAGTTTAGATGAACCCTGAATCCACTTATGGTTCTCCTTGGCCAGGTATATAAATTCAATGTGGGGTGAGTTCCTCTTCCAGTCCTCACTGCTCGGCCCAGGCTCCTCCTTAAGGTGTTGAATGTTGTAGGTATCCCTTAGTTTCTCCTCAAGCTTTCTGATCCTAGCCTAAAGACTATCCTCATTCCTACCCCCTTTGGCTATCAAGACACCACCATCAGCTCATCCTTCTGCATGCTGTTCTCATTCTCTAAACCTATAGATACTCTTTCCTCTAACTACTATCTCAGCTAAGCACAGCATTTATTCAGCAAACACATACACCAGGGGCTATGGCCTGGTCTTGGTTGCAGTTCCTAATGACTCTTTTAACATACACCTTAGCTCAGCATAGACACAGGACACTGGAGCAGGAAGGAACTGTCAAGTACATAAAATGAGGCCAAGGCCTGACTGATTCAGGTGGCAAAAACACAACATGCCACTTTTAGATTCAGTTTATTACTTACATAGACAGTGCAAGAAAGAATAGCCAGAAGTGCCAGCTTCCTGGGCCACTGTCCTCTGCACCAAAACATATAACACCAAAACAAAAGGGGCTAATAATGATGGTGTGAGCTGCAGAATACCCATGGGTAAGGAGCCAGGTCTGGATTGCAGCTAAATGCTTTTATAGTCCCAGCTGTACCTTGAGGGGGGCAGGAAAAAGCATCATATCTTACCAAAATTTGGTAGCTATTGATAGCCTATCAGGGGAAATAGGAATGTGAGTGGAATCTTCAGGGCAACTTCTCATAAGCCTCCCATCCTCACATGTTCTAGTGGATGAAAAGATATTCTACCAAGACTTAGATTAGCTGCAATTCAAGCCTTTACCTGTGTGGCTACATGAATATATACAAGGTCTCCAGGGTACCATGGTGGGGCTGTTCCTCTATAAGAAACTTGGAAAACTAGAAAAATTAAGGACAATAACTTAATTTTATAGATGAAAAAAACTGATACTTGCAAAGATTAACAAACTTGCTAGAGCTCCCATAGCCTGTCGGTGGCAGAGCTGCTTTTATAAATCCAGCAGCTTCAAGACTCCCAGGTCAGTGCTCTTTGCAACATGCCACACAACCTCATATTTAGAATGTCAGAAGCCTGTGAAATTAACAATGTTTTCTCACTTTTAAGACAAATAAATCAGAAAATTCTTGCCCAGGAAAAATATATTCTCATGGACTCTATAGGTATACTTTTTATGCTCAGGCAGCTTTCAATCCTTAGCTGATCAAATTGGACCAAGGAACACATAAGTAATAATTAATGTTCATCACAATTACAATGTTTTTAGTAACTATATGTATAATGTTCGGCTATTGGAAGATAATCTTCATGTGAGTAGGACCTGTCTTGTCCCCACTACACAAATCCCCACCACATAGTTAATAAATATTTGTTGAATAAATAAAGTCATTATAAACAATGAATTTTTACCAATATTCCTTAATTCTAAGTGTATTCCTCACTCAATCCTTTACTGGGGCTGAAGTGAAGCAATAAAACCATGGATTGGAAAAGGACATTATTATATTTGAATACCAGATCCACCGCTTACTTAATATAGAATAGTAGGCAACTTCTTTAATCTCTTCAAGCCTCATTATCTTATTTTACAAAATGGAGAATATAACATTACATATAGAGCTTTTGGATGACTTTGCGTGTGTGGGCGCACGTGTGTGTCTGTGTGTATGTGAAGTCTGAGAAGTCACTCAATTAATGTGAATCCCCCATTCTCCAATTGGCTGCAAATCTAGGGAGCACTTATACCAAAATCACATGAGGAACTTGTTAAGAATCTCTGGGCATAGGGATAAAGCAAAGGAATCCTCCTTTTCCCCACAAATTTCCTAGGTAACGCTTACACAATCACTGAAGAAGTACATAGGTAGTTGAAAATCCAAAGAATCTCCTAGATGATCAGTGAAACCATTCTTGACATCAAGGAAAAATGCTTTGAAACATGAGAATGGGGAAGAGAATAACTAAAACAGGGTTTCTCAATAAGACAGAAGAAAAGACAGTTGTTGGAATAATATGGGGATGCAAGAGGGAGAGAAAGAGGTATGTGTACTGTTTGAGAAAGGATATTCATTATTATAATTTTATGTTCATTATTATAATTTTCATGACACAGGCTATAGAAAGAAAAGTTCAGTAATAATTCCTTGACAGGTAGGGCTTACATTAGGAAGATTCTATCTTTTGCATTATCAGAGATTCTCAAGGTCATGGGAAAGATTAAACAAATTGGCACTTCAGGTCAGTAACTCTGAGAAATAAAGAAAATAATCCATAATAATATCTTTATATGGTTCAATTGTAGGTTTGAATGTGGGAACAAAGCTGTGTTTTACTTGTGCAAAATATCACACACCTAAGTTTATTGAGAGCTTATGCCAGGCAAGCCATTTTTGATGATTCAGGATAAAAGGACTGGCATCAGGAATTATGACATGAGAGGGAGGAGTTAAGATGGCGGAGGAGTAGGGGTCCCCTTTTTCAGGTGGTCCCCTGAGTCGAGCTGGATAGGTACCAGACCATCCTGAACACCCATGGAATCAGCCTGAGATGCAGGAAGATACATCTGGATCTCTACAAATGAACATCTCCAGCACTGAGTATTGAGGTACGAAGTGGGGAGCTGTGAAACCATGCACAGATATCGGAAGATAAATGGAAGGGGGAGGGAGCCTCCGTGTTCGGGCGCCAGGAAGCGGTAGCCACCTACACTGGGGAGCGGGCTGACTCCCGGACAGGCACCCGCGAGAGAGCAGACTGAGACCGTGAGCTGGGGAACATGCACAACCAGTCTGAAAACCAGAGCTCTGGAGTGCGCACGAACCACACTGAAACAGAGCTCAGGAGCGCGCGGGGGCGGCTGGCGGATGGCAGTGTTAGAAACACAAAGTACAGAGACGTACCAGCCCTGGAAGTGAGGGCTGGGACGCTGGGTGTGGGGCGCACATCCCAGGACGCTGCAGGGTTTAGCAGCACCCACAGAAACAGAGTTAAAGTGGCCAGAAGAGCTCAGTGGAGAGTGGACTGCGATCCCTCTGTTCTGAGACAGAGGCTGGGATTCGGCCACTGCTGCTCTGATTCTCCAAAGAGACACAGCAAACCGCCAGGGAAAGCCACCAGAAAACAAAAGCCTGGAAATACTGGCTCACAGTGTGCCCATCCCCATTCCCCCTCACAGGGATGGGGCAATTCTACCCAAACAGGGTTGCCTGAGTATCAGCGCAGCAGGCACCTCCCCCCAGAAGGCAGGCTGAAAAATCAAGAAGCCCACATCCCTAAGGTCCCTATAAAACAAGTGCACACTGCATAGGTCCTGGTCAATAATTTGGGCTCTGGACAACTCCGCAACCTCTCCTCATCAGAATGACGAGAAGGAGAAACCCACCCCAGCAAAGAAAAAACAAGTCTGTGGCCTCTGCCACAGAACTAATGGATATGGATATAAACAAATTATCAGAAATGGAATTCAGAGTAACAATGGTCAAGACGATGTGTAGACTTGAAAAAAATATTAACGAAAATATTAATGAGAATACAGAATCTCTAAGGGCGGAAATGAGAGCGAATCTGGCAGAAATTAAAAATGCTATGAATCAAATGCAGTCAAAACTAGATGCTCTGATGGCCAGGGTAAATGAGGCAGAAGATTGAAAGTGAACTGGAGGATGGTAGAAGAGAAAGCTAAAACAGAAACGTGGCTCAAAAAAATCCAATCTCAAGAATGTAGGTTACAGGAGATTACTGACTCAATGAAACGTTCTGATGTCAGAATCATGGGCATCCCCAAGGGGGTGGAGAAAGAGAGAGGTCTAGAAGAGATATTTGAACAAATTGTAGCTGAAAACTTCCCTAATCTAGCAAAGGAAACAAACATTCGTGTCCAAGAGGCAGAGAGGACCCCTCCCAAGTTCAACCACGACAAACCTATGTCACGTCACATCATAGTGCAATTTGCCAATATTAGATCCAAGGATACAGTATTGAAAGCGGCCAGGGCAAAGAAATTTCTCACGTACCAAGGCAAAGTTATCAGAATTATGTCAGACCTGTCTACACAGACCTGGAATGAGAGAAAGGGTTGGGGGGCATTTTTAAAGCTCTTTCAGAGAAAAACATGCAGCCAAGTAATCTTTATCCAGCAAGGCTGTCACTCAGAATTGATGGAGAGGGGGCGCCTGGGTGGCACAGCGGTTAAGCGCCTGCCTTCGGCTCAGGGCGTGATCCCGGCGTTATGGGATCGAGCCCCACATCAGTCTCCTCCACTATGAGCCTGCTTCTTCCTCTCCCACTCCCCCTGCTTGTGTTCCCTCTCTCGCTGGCTATCTCTGTTAAATAAATAAATAAAATCTTTAAAAAAAAAAAAAGAATTGATAGAGAGATAAAGACCTTCCAGAATCACCAGTTACTGACCAATTTCGTAACCACGAAACCAGCCCTACAGGAGATATTAAGGGGGGTTCTATAAAAGTAAAAAGGCCCCAAGAGGGATACAGAACAGAAAGTCACAATCTATAGAAACAAAGACTTTACAGGCAACATGGCATCATTAAAATCATATCTCTCAATAATCAGTCTCAATGTAAATGGCCTAAATGCTCCCATAATATGCCACAGGGTTGCAGATAGGATAAAAAGACATGACCCATCCATTTGCTGTCTACAAGAGACTCATTTTGAACCTAAAGATACATCCAGACTGAAAGTAAAGGGATGGAATACCATCTTTCACGCCAATGGACCTCAAAAGAAAGCTGGGGTAGCAATTCTCATATCAACAGTTTTGATTTTAAACTAAAGACTATAGTTAGAGATACAGAAGGGCACTATATTATTCTTAAAGGATGTATCCAACAAGTGGATATGACAATTATTAATATCTATGCCCCCAACAGGGGAGCAGCTAGATACACAAGCCAACTCTTAACCAGAATAAAGAGACATACAGATAAAAATACATTAATAGTAGGGGACATCAACACTCCACTATCAGCAATACACGGATCACCTAAGCAGAAAATCAGCACAGAAACAAGAGCTTTGAATGCCATACTAGACGAGTTGGACCTCATAGATATATATAGAACACTACACCCCAGAACAAAAGAATACTCATTCTATTCTAATGCACATGGAATATTCTCAAGAATAGACCATGCTCTGGGTCACAAAACAGGTCTCAACCGATACCAAAAGACCGAAATTATTCCCTGCATATTCTCAGACCACAACGCTTTGAAATTGGAACTCAACCACAAGGAAAAATTTGGAAGAAACTCAAACACTTGGAGATTAAGAACCATCCTGCTGAGGAATGATTCAATAAACCAGAAAATCAAAAATCAATTTTAAACAGTTTATGGAGACCAACGAGAATGAAAACACAGCAGTCAAAAACCTATGGGACACTGCAAAGGCAGTCCTAAGGGGAAAATACATAGCCATCCAAGCCTCACTCAGAAGAATAGAAAAATCTAAAATGCAGTTTTTATATTCTCACCTCAAGAAACTGGAACAGCAATAGAAGAACAGGCCTAATCCACGCACGAGAAAGCAGTTGATCAAGATTAGAGCAGAGATCAATGAATTAGAAACCAGGAGTATAGTAGAGCAGATCAACAGAACTAGAAGCTGGTTCTTAGAAAGAATAAATAAAATAGATAAGCCACTGGCAAGACTTATCCAAAAGAATAGAGAAAGGACCCAAATTAACAAAATTATGAATGAAAAGGGAGAGGTCACAACCAACACCAATGAAATAGGAAGGATCATTAGAAACTTTTATCAACAACTTTATGCCAATAAATTAAGCAACCTGGAAGAAATGGATGCCTTCCTGGAAACCTATAAACTACCAAGACTGAAACAGAAGAAATTGATTTTTTAAACAGGCCAATTAATTATGAAGAGATTGAAACAGTGATAAAAAACCTTCCAAAAAACAAAACTTCAGGACCAGATGGTTTTCCTGGGGAATTCTTACAAACATTCAAAGAAGAAATAATACCTATTCTCCTAAAGCTATTTCAAAAAATAGAAACAGAAGGAAAGCTACCAAACTCATTCTATGAGGCCAATATTACCTTGATCCCCAAACCAGGCAAAGACCCCATCAAAAAGGAGAATTACAGACCGATTTCCCTAATGAATATGGATGCCAAAATTCTCAACAAGATCCTGGCTAATAGAATCCAACAGTACATTAAAAGGATTATCCATCATGACCAAGTGGGATTCATCCCTGGGATGCAAGGGTGGTTCAACATTCGCAAATCTATCAGTGTTACAGACTTTATCAGCAAGAAAAAAGCCAAAAATCATATGATTCTCTCAATAGATGCAGAAAAAACATTTGACAAAATACAGCATCCTTTCCTGATTAAAAACCTTCACAGTGTAGGGATACAGGGTACATTCCTCAATTTCATAAAAACCATCTATGAAAAGCCTACAGCAAATATCATTCTCAATGGGGAAAAGCTGGAAGCCTTTCCCTTAAGATCAGGAACACGACAAGGATGCCCACTCTCGCCACTATTATTCAACATAGTACTAGAAGTCCTTGCAACAGCAATCAGACAACAAAAAGGGATAAAAGTATCCAAATCGGCAAAGAAGTCAAACTGTCTGTCTTCACAGATGACATGATACTCTATATGGAAAACCCAAAAGAATCCACCCCCAAACTAGTAGAAGTTATAGAGCAATTCAGTAATGTGGCAGGATACAAAATCAATGCTCAGAAATCAGTTGCATTTCTATACATGAACAATGAGACTGAAAAAAGAGAAATTAGGGAATCCAACCCATTTACAATAGCACCAAAAATCATATGTTATCTTGGAATTAACTTAACCAGAAATGTAAAGGATCTATATTTTAGAAACTACAAATCACTCTTGAAAGACATTGAAGAAGACACAAAACAATGGAAAAACATTCCATGCTCATGGATCAGAGGAATAAACATAATTAAAATGTGTATGCTACCCAGAGCAATCTACACTTTCAATGCCATCCTGATCAAAATACCTATGACATTTTTCAAAGAACTGGAACAAACAGCCCTTAAATTTGTGTGGAACTAGAAAAGGCCCTGAATTGCCAAGGAATTGCTGAAAAGGAAAAACAAAGCTGGGGGCATCACAATGCCGGATTTCAAGTTGTACTACAAGTTGTGATCACAAAGACAGCATGGTACTGGAACAAAAACAGACACATAGACCAGTGGAATAGAATAGAGAACCCAGAAATGGACCCTCGGCTCTTTGGGCAAGTAATCTTTGATAAAGCAGGAAAAAACATCCAGTGGAAAAAAAGACAGTATCTTCAATAAATGGTGCTGGGAAAATTGGACAGCTATATGCAAAAGAATGAAACTTGACCACTCTCTCACACCATACACAAAGATAAACTCCAAATGGATGAAAGACCTCGATGTGAGACAGGAATCCATCAAAATCCTAGAGGAGAGCATAGGCAGCAACCTCTACGACATCGGCCACAGCAACCTTTTTCATGACACATCTCCAAAGGCAAGAGAAACAAAAGAAAAAATGAACTTGTGGGACTTCATCAAGATAAAAAGCTTCTGCACAGCCAAGGAAACAGTCAAAAAAACTAAGAGGCAGCCCACAGAATGGGAGAAGATATTTGCAAATGACGCTACAGATAAAAGACTGCTATCCAAGATCTATAAAGAACTTCTTAAACTCAATACACGAGAAAAATAATCAAATCAAAAAGTGGGCAAATTGTATGAACAGACACTTTTCCAATGAAGACATACAAATGGCTAACAGACACATGAAAAAATGTTCAAAATCATTAACCATATGGGAAATTCAAATCAAAACCACACTGAGATACCATCTTACTCCAGTTAGAATGGCAAAAATTGACAAGGCAAGAAACAAAAAATGTTGGGGAGGATGTGTAGAAAGGGGATCCTTCTTACAGTGTTAGTGGGAATGCAAGTTGGTACAGCCACTCTGGAAAACAGCGTGGTGGTCCCTTAAAAAGTTAAAAGTTGAGCTACCCTATGATCCAGCCATTGCACTACTGGGTATTTACCCCAACGATACAGATGTAGTGTGTACCCCAATGTTCATAGCATATGCACCCCAGTGTTCATATGCACCCCAATGTTCATAGCAGCATTGTCCACAATAGCTAAATTGTGGAAGGAGCCGAGATGCCCTTCAACAGATGACTGGATGAAGAAGATGTGGTCCATATATACAATGGAATATTACTCAGCTATCAAAAAGAACGATTTCTCAACATTTGCAGCAACATGGACGGGACTGGAGGAGATTATGCTAAGTGAAATAAGACAAGCAGAGAAAGACAATTATCATATGGTTTCTCTCATCTATGGAACATAAGAACTAGGAAGATCAGTAGGAGAAGAAAAGGATAAAGAAAGGGAGGGTTATCAGAAGGGGGAATGAAGCATGAGAGACTATGGACTCTGAGAAACAAACTGAGGGCTTCAGAGGGGAGGGGGTTGGGGGAATGGGATAGGCTGGTAATGGGTAGTAAGGAGGGCACGTATTGCATGGTGCACTGGGTGTTATATGCAACTAATGAATCATGGAACTTTACATCAAAAACCAGGGATGTACTGTATGGTGACTAACATAATATAATAAAACATATTATTATAATAAAAAAAGGAATTATGACATAAAAAAATGATCACAAAATTTTAATTTCTAAAATTCTCTAGAAAAAACACATGGTACAGAGGAAAGTGATGTCAGCTTTGTGCTCTGAGCATCCAGGGTTCTAACATTATTTCTGCCATTGAATATTGTGCAAATTCGATGAAGTCACTTTACCTCAATTTTCTCAGCTATAAAAGGAGGACAGTAAGTAGATGAACTCTAAGTTTCTTTTAACCCAGAATTATCCTATGGTTTGATGAAGTTTAAACAATTTATGTCAGGCAGTGAGACAAGAGAGAATGAAGTGGAGGTTAGAGCACTTCCAATGCTGTGTACCAACAAAAAGCCATCTTCATAATGGTTAAATTTTCAATAGCTGGCCCCTAGCACTGAAAGAACAAATGAATTGGCTCATCCTCTCACCTGGCTGCCTCTAGGTTCTGGAAAGATAGCAAAGGTCTCAGAACTTTATGATGTCACTTGGGAGGAAATGTGATCTAAAATGCAAAAAAGAAAAAAATTCTTGCAACAGTGATCAAATGGTGGAATTTGAAGAATTAATCCATGACTATGTTTCTAAGCTTGGAAATGACATTTGGGAAATATGTGATACTTGCAGCCCAAGGTATGGCTTGACATTGTTTTGACCTTCAGGTGTTGAATTTTCCTGGCAGTCACAGAGATAAGCAAAATCTGAAGCCATAGAAAGATATAACGATGTTATACTACAGCCATGTAATCCAATTTTATAAGAAGATCCAACTACTGCAAGAAAACACAAAATTGATACTCAAAAAGCCCTACGAGAAATATAGAAGCTGTTCAAGCTTACCATGAATGAGGATTTAGAACATTTTTTTTGGTAACCAAGGAGTATGGCATAAACTTGCAGAACTGTATATTAATGAACACAACTATGCAGAGAAGCTTTTTGTTTAGAGGAGCTCATGGTGACAAATCCACACAACACTTACCCTGTCAGGTCTAGGGATGTTGTCAGCAGGGCATTGAAGTTAAATATAACCAAGGTAGAGTTGAAAATCCTGAACTTTCAGGAAAGTATTTTGCACAGGCATTGAAACTGTTCAACAGAAATAGGAAAGCTTTGTTTGGGCTTAAGTGTACGCAAATCACGTTGCTTCTGATCCCAAAGCAAGAACAAAATGGAGAAGAATGACATGAAATATGTTCATTGGGCAGCTCATCACATAACAGAGTTTATCAGTGTGAAGGCTGAAATAAGAAGGAAATAAAATACAGCTGACCCTTAAACAACTGAGGGGTTAGGGGCATTGACCACCCCCCCCCCCACAGTCAAAAATCTGCGTATAACCTTTGACTCCCCAAATCTTAACTTCTAATAGCCAACTATTGACTGGAAATCCTTACCAGTAACATAGTCGATTAACACATATTTTGTATGTTAAATGTATTATTATATATTGTAGTCTTACAATAAAATAAGCTAGAGAAAATAAAATATTAAGAAACTCTTAAGGAAGAGAAAATACATTTATAGTACTGTATATATTGAAAAAAAATCACACAGAAGTGGACCCACGCAGTTCAAACCAGTGGTGTTCAAGGGTCACATGTACTCTCCTTAACCAGTTGAAGATATGGCAGAAACACTGGATCACTCATTCTTAAAATTTCAAAAGCTAGTGCACATTAGATTTCACAACTGCTTAGTTGAGTTTATTGGCCTGTAACTTGCTAAATGCTTAATGCTATTTATACTAAATCTCTGCTAATGAGGCAGTTGTGTGTGTGCATGCCTGTGTGTGTGTGTGGTATGAGAGAGAAAGGGTGGGGAGAGGGAGAGAAAGAGACACTAAATGATTTAATGCCATTTTATCTGTGTGACCCCAAGGAGGAATACTTTCAAACTCCCTATGTTAGCAATATGTATTATATTATATCATATCATATCATATCATATCATATATATAATTATAACTTAATGGTTGTAACTGGTACAAAGTCTCAGGGTAATCACTAATCACGGTAATCACTAATCAAATTAATTTGTGTTTATTTCTTTTTTTTTAAGATTATATTTATTTGAGAGTGAGTGAGAGAGAGAGAGCACGAGGGGGAGGGGCAGAGGGAAAAGCAGACTCCCTGCTGAGCAGGGAACCAGACCTGGGGCTCAATCCTAGGACCCCAATATCATGACCTGAGCCGAAGGCAGACACTTAACCGACAAGCCATCTAGGCACCCCTATTTCCTTCTTTCTTTTTTTTTTTTAAGATTTATTTCTTTATTTTGAAAGAGAGAGAGCACATGTGTGGGAGGGGGAGGGGAAGAGAGAGAATCTTGAGCAGACTCCCCGCTGAGCAGAGAGACCCTAGAGAGGCTAGATCTCACAACTCTGAGATTATGACCTGAGCCAAAACCAAGAGTCAGACACTTAACCGACTGAGCCACCCAGGTGCCCCTGTTTTGTGTATATTTCTTGACCATGCTAAGATTGTTGGTTATAATGGAACATTATCCAGAGCCATTCAGTCATCCTACACAGTGATTCCGCTTTTTCCCTTACACAATGCCCTTCTACAAACTAGAAATTGAGACTTCTTTTATTTAATAATATTTTTTATTATATTATGTTAGTCACCATACAGTACATCCCTAGTTTTTGATGTAAAGTTCCATGATTCATTACTTGCGTATAATACCCAGTGCACCATGCAATACGTGCCCTCCTTTCTAATCATCACCAGCCTATCCCATTCCCCCACCTCCCACCCCTCTGAAGCTCTGTTTGTTTCCCAGAGTCCATAGTCTCTCATGGTTCATTCCCCCTTCTGTTTACCCCCCCTTCTTCTTCCCTTTCTTCTCCTACCGATCTTCCTACTTCTTATGTTCCATAAATGAGTGAAACCATATAATTGTCTTTCTCTGCTTGACTTAAGAAATTGAGACTTCTGAAAGAAACATCAAGAACCTCAATAACAGACTGTGTCTAGTATTCTTTTTTTTTAATATTTAGGTATTTATTAGAGAGAGAGAGTGAGTAGAAGGAAAGGCAGGGGGAAAGAATTTTTCAATCAGGCTTCCCTCTGAGAGCGGAGCCAGATACGGAGCTCCATCTCACAACCCTTGAGATCATGACCCATGAGATTATGACCTGAGCCAAAACCAAGAGTCAGACACTCAACCAACTGAGCCACCCAGGCACCCCCAGACTGTGAGAGACTGGGGATAGGACCCCAAATAAGCCACCTGTAGGAGAATGCCACTCAGTCCAACAGTCAGCCTCCTTCCTCTGCCCCAACTGGGTAGAGTGAAGCTCCAGCTTTATCCCCTAGGATCTTCTCAGAACTGTGGTGCCCACTCTGAGTTCTCTCCCCAAAGAAGCTCTCCTTTTCCCCTCCCCAATTAAATTGCCTCCGTACTGGCATCTGAAACATCTTTCTTTCACTTTTTCTTATTTTCATCCTTTTTTTTTAAAACCTAAGGAACACATCGATATATTTATTCTCTTTGTAAATTACATGATAAAAAATGCATGGGGGGGGCGCCTGGGTGGCACAGCGGTTAGGCGTCTGCCTTCGGCTCAGGGCGTGATCCCGGCGTTATGGGATCGAGCCCCACATCAGGCTCCTCCACTATGAGCCTGCTTCTTCCTCTCCCACTCCCCCTGCTTGTGTTCCCTCTCTTACTGGCTGTCTCTATCTCTGTCGAATGAATAAATAAATAAATAAATCTTAAAAAAAAATGCATAGGGGGAAAATTCCTCTCCTCCACACTAATTTCCATAGGAGTAACTAACCACTGTTAACAGGATATAAACCACAGCTCTGGCTCATTGATAACTACCCACTGAATCTGACTAGCATACTTCATTCAGTCTAAGGGGAGAAACCTTTTCCCTCCTTTCTCACACCAAGAGTCCAAGACCTCCCCTCCCCGCCTACCTCCTGGCTCAAGAGTTAGGAATGTCCAGGTGCTCAGATGCTGGGTTGGGCAAACATGGTGGCTGGAGAGCTTTGGCCGTCTCTGGGTCACTGGAAATTTAAAAAGTAGAGAGCTGGCTGCAGAAGGCTGGGGATTCTATGACTCAATCTTCTGCCTAGTAATGATTCCCAGGTTCACAGTGGCGGACTATCCAGTCTGAATCCCAAAACACTATCTCAATTGCTTTTCCAACCCCCTCTTGTAGCCAGGAGACAGGAGCATACTTTTTTTCTCTTCTGTACATCTATTTTAGTCGGTGGTTTGTCGGACTTTTAATTTCAAGGTACTGAGTATGGTGCAGCATTCCGTGAATTTTCTGGCATCTCTGGCTCCAGCAGCTTCCGGCCCTGCTTGGAGCTCTGTACGTTGTACTCGGCGTGGCCACGCAGGGGCGATACCGGGACGCATCTCATCCCCAGACACCCGTAGTAGAGACCAGTGCTTGAGGTTCAATTTGGCGGGAAGTGACCAGCCAGTCTTGAGCTGCGCCGAACCCCAGATTCTTTACTCTGGAGTCGCCCCACCCCCGGGATGGTCCTGAGCCGACTGAAGGCCCGCGCAGCTAGAGAAAATGGGTGGTGAGGAAGACAGCAAGAAAGACGGGAAGGAAATAGGATCAGGAATGGAATGGGAGGGGCTGGAATCCCAGCAAGTCCCAAGTCCCGTTCGGAGGATCACCGGAGCTCCCAGGGCGGTGGGAAGAGCACAAGTGCAAAGGGACGGAAAGGAACACCTGGTTTTTTTCTGGCAGGAACTTCACCTCAGGGCAGGAAACTAGTCATCCAGGCAGAGCAGGTGCACCTCCCTGTGGCTAAGCTGCAAATGGACGTGATTTCGTTCCCCGACTCGCGAGCCCGGAGAGCGGCAGGGAGAACGTGAGTGGCGGCGACTCCTCGCGGGTCTCGGAGCCGTGCTCCAACCCCTGGGGCGAGAAGACAAACCCGGCAGGAGGCGCGTCCCGGAACGCAGGGCGGAGGAAGGCGATGTACACACACCTCGGAGAGACAGGGCACCTTGCGCCCGGTGGTTCCATGGTGTAATGGTGAGCACTCTGGACTCTGAATCCAGCGATCCGAGTTCAAGTCTCGGTGGAACCTTCCCCTTTGGGCCAAGCCGCAGCCACCTTTTACTCTCTTCTCCAATACCGAGCGACTGACACCTGCCTTCCCGTTCCCGCTGCCCCCGCTCCGGGGAGGGAAACTCCGGGGGCGTCGCGCGCGGGTCCGGCTTGGGCGCCTCGCAGCCGCGTGCCCCACGCTCTGCCACCTCCTCCTCAGGAATCGGGGACCCAGAAGCCCGCGTCTCAGAGTGGCGCCCCCCCCACACACACACACACACTCCCCACGGACACAGGCGGGGCACCGGGCCAGTGCTGCCCCTCGTCGGGGTGCCCCTCGGGCCTCGGGATAAAAGGCGGCGGCGGCGGCCACTAAATCCTGCACCGCGAGGGGCGTCCCGCCGCGCGTCCTGAAATTGCACCCATTAGCCTGCACGCGTAGAAAACGATAGCAGTAAGAAACAGCGCTCCTTACCTCGGTCGCGCGGTGGCGAGACTGAAGTTTCGGGTCCTGGGTTCAAGCATAGGGTCGGGTGATTTTCGTTTAATTTTTCTCGGATCCTTTCCCACCAGCTACCAGAAGAATCGCGAGTCTCTGTTCAGGCCAGTAGGGGTCGCGGTTGTCCTAAACTTTGTACTTCAGTGTGGGGCGTCTCCTCCGCAAACCCTAAACCCAGGGAAAGAGAGATTCTGGCTGGGGATTCTCTGTGCCTGACCTGCGGCCGCCCGCAGCACTCCCCCTTCTTCCTGCCTGGATCCACTTCAAGAAGACACCATAGGAAAAGAAGACCATGATCTTTTCCTCCTATTCACAGTCTTTGTAGTTTTAAAGTTGTAGATATAAGCAGATTTTCATTCTGTTGGTCTGGAATGGCAGAGAGATAGAGACCTAAAAAGAACTAAATATACTTTGTAAAAATACCAAAAAGTTAGAGGAATAAGATTACCCGTTTTTAAGACTTATTATAAAGCTTCAGTTAGCAAGATATTGTGGATAAGCAAAGGGATAGCACACAGACCAATGAAACAGAACAAAGTGTCCAGAAATAGTACTACAGAAATATGTCCAATTGATTATTGACAAAGGTGTAAAAGCAATTCAGTGAAGAAAGGCTTTTTTCTTTTCAAGAAATTGTGTTGGCATAATTGGACATCCATATGATGAAAAATCCACAGTTTATACAAAAACTAACTCAAAATGGAGCACAGACTAAATGTTTTATAGAAGAAAATCTTCATGACATGGGGTTAGGCAGTGTTTTTAGGTATGTCACCAAAAGTTCTATCCAGAAAAAAAGGAAAAAAGAAAAAAAGAAAAAATCAATAAATTGTACTTCACTGAAATTAAAAATGTTTTCCAAAAAAACAGCTAAGAGAATGAAAAGGTACAGACTGGGAGAAAAAAATTAACAAACACAAATATGCCAAAAGGCTAGTGACAAGAACATATAAAGAAATCTTAAATTAACAATAAGGAAACAAACAATAATGAAAAAAATAGGCAAAAGACATGAACAGACTTCCCTAGAGGATATAAGCACATGTACATCATTAGGCATTAGGGAAATGCAAATTGAAACCATAATGAAATACCATTACACACCTACTAGAATGACAGTGTCTGGGATAAGGAGTAACTAGAATTCTCTTAACACTGGTGGTGAGAATACACAATAGTATAGCCACCCTGGAAAAGATTTGGCAGTTTCTCATACAGTTAAGCATGCAAGTTCTATATGATCTAGCAAACTTAGGTTGCCAGGACTGCACCTTAAAGAAATGAAAACTAATGTTCACACAAAAATCTCTACAGGAATGTTCATAGCTGCTTGATTTTTAAGAGCAGAAACTACAATCATCAAATATTGTTCAAAGGGTTAACTGGCAGACAAGAGAGTGGTATACCCACTAGATGGAATACACCACAATAAAAAGGAACTGTTGATGTACACAACAACTTAAAGGAATCCCAACTTCACCGTGCTGAGTAAAAGAAGCCAGTCTGAAAAGGCTACTTTTCATACTATACGCTTCCATTCTTATGACATTCTCAGAAAGATAGAACTATAGTGATGGGCAGATCAATGATTGCAAGGGTTGATGTTTGTGGTGAGTTGTAACAGTGGCAAGATAGCACAAAGAAGATTTTTGGTGAGATGGAACTGTATGTATTCTAATTATGGTGGTGACTACACAAATCTACATATGTGTTAAAATTTATGGAGAATTTGTACCAAAAGAAAAGGTCCATTTCGCTATAATTAAGACATCAGTGGAAGTCATACACTACAGACTACAGACTGAACAAGCTAGATGTGAAAAGCTGGGATTTTTGTCTTCTACCTAATAGTAGCAAGAATTCGCTTTCCAAGGCAATGCTGGGTGCTTTTCTTCAGTCTTACCCATAAATTAAAGTAAGTGGTTCTGGGTGTACGCTCTTTCCTTCCCCAAAGCGGGTCTGGCGCTTTTGCTGTCTTTGCCTCGCCTCTAGGGGCGGGGGTAAGGGTGGGGACTGCGGGCGCTGCAGACCTAGCCTTTGGGCGACTTTCGGCCTTTCCTCAAGTCACGCATGCCTCTGCTCCCCGTCGTAGGCTGAGGCTGGGAGTTCCGCCACGTGGGACCTGGAGAGCCTGGTACAACTGTTAGCAGTCTACAGTTTCATAGCGGGAAATCGCACCATATCGCCGGCTTTTCTGGGGTGGGGGGTTGTGTAAAGAAGAAAAGAGCGAGTTAGATAACGTCAAAACTCGTATTAAAGCAAGGTTACTAGGGTCGGAACGCGGAGTACTAACCACTGTACCATTACCGCACGCCAACGACAGCCTGCTGCGCTGTGGTTGAGACCTATTAACTGATCTTTTTAAAAAGCCTTAACGTTTTTTAACTGGTTTTTCCTTTACTGGCTAGTGTTGGTGTCTCTCAGCTTTCTTTTCACTCCTCTTCCCTTTGCCCTTTCTTTCTCTTACTCCAGACTGCCCTCACTCACACCCACTTCCTTCTCCAGCTCTATCACCTTTCTCCCTGCGCCCACCCGCGTCCCCTAGGCTGAGGCCGCCGCACCGTCCTGGGTTGGGGAGCTCAGTGACGTTCTAGATGGTGTCCTCTAGACGTTTCCAAGACCAGGACCTTGACCTCGTTCTAAACCAGCTTCCAGTATAAAGATTTTAAAGAATGGCCGGCTTCCACGTCTTCCCATTCAGGGGATTCTCCAGAACTAAAATTAATAGTCCAAGGTGAAATTCTTGGTGCCTTTCCTGTCCCCTCCAGGCCTCTGCGGCGGAATGGACTCCTTCACGGAGCATTTATTGGGAGCCTACTAAGTCCCAGGCAATATTGTAAACGAGGGGGCTGCATCGTGAGCAAACCCAACGTCCCTGCCCCCATGGAGTTACCATCTAGAGGCATCCAGGAGGTTAGCGCGGTGGAGGCACGGCTGATTCTGGTACTTAACGCGCGCGCCCGCGCTCCCCCCCCCCGCCCCCGCGATCTGAGGGTACTAGCGGGGAGCAGGACAGATGAAGTGGAGCAAAGAACCGGAAAATATATGACTTCAAACCGAGAGGCTGCGGTTGTCACCCGGGCACCTGATGTTTGATCCTGGGAGTTCTCCATTCATTCGGGCTCCAAGTCGTCGCCCAAATTTAGGTAAGCAAAGGACTCTTGGCCTCAATGTCTCCCGCGCCCTCAGGCTTCTGGAGCGGGGAGGGAAGTTAGGCAAAACAGAAGAGTTGAGTGTGCCCTAGCTTGGGCACAAAGAACACTTCTCTGTACCTCTGTACAACGAGACGATTATGTATCATATACTTTCCCCCTAGTTTTATTGAGATTGAAATGAGGTACAGCACTTTACAAGTTTAAGATATACAGCGTAAAGACTTGACTTACATGTATTGTGAAATGATCACGTTTGGTGAACATCCATAATCTTATATAGATTTAAAAAAGGTTTTTTAACGTATTTTTTCCTTTTGATAACTCATAACACCTACTTAACAACCTTCAAATGTACTATACAGCAGGGTTAACTATAGCCGTCATGTTGTACATTATATCCCCAGTGTTCATTTCTCTTATAACTGGAAATCATAAAAACTTTGACCAGGAACACGAAACCATTATATATATAATACAACTGGCTAAAATTTCACAAAGTGCTTTGCCAGGTGTCTCTGTGGCGCAATCGGTTAGCGCATTTGGGTGTTAACTGAAAGGTTGGTGGTTTGATCCTACCCAGGGACCCTTGTGTTTCAGGGAAAGTTGGCCTTTAAAGCCTTTCTATTTCTCGTTGGGGCATTGAACTTATGCTTCTATTTCCCGGGCACCACTAGCAACGAGCGGCCATTTGAGGAAAAGGTTTGGAGTTCCAGAGTCGTATTTGAAAATCCCTAAAAGAGAGAACAAGAAAACCCCGGTCACATCCACGGTGAAGGCACAGGCTCTGGGTGGGAAATATAATCAGTCCGAAAAAGTTACTTGACTTTTCCGTGCTTCCATTTTTACAAGTAAGATGAGCAAAATGGAGTATTTGGGTTGTCCAAAGTTTTAATGAGATGTGTAGGGCAAGAACATAGCCAATGACTCTCACAAGCAAATGTTCGATACACATTAGCTCTTACCAGTGCCATTGCCATCAGTGTTTTCATTACCTGTTTTGTTCTTTTTAGTTAAGATCCTTCTTGATATAAATGAGTCATTATTCAACCAGTCTCTAATTGATGGTGATGCAATTGGCTCCAATATTTGTTATCGCACATACTACTGCAGGGAACACCCTTATACAAATATCTGTCATCACTCCTCTCCTTTTCTCCAGAGTCCTAAAAATGGAATTGTCAAATCAAATTTTGCTAATGCCTGCCCAACTACCCTGAAAAGAAAATGTAGCAGGTCATATTCCCCGCATTTTATGAAAATATTCTTTTTTCCAATGTTTTGCCAAAATTGGATAGTACTTACCTATCGTTTTGTTTGAACCTATTTTTGCTAATATTTTTATAGACCTGCAGTGGGAAAATGTTCTGTGCAAGACTCCAAACCCAGAATTCTTCCATGAAAAGAGCCAATAATATGACTACATAAAAATGTATATTCAAGATACAAACAATAAACTTTAAATTCACACATACGTACATATATGGCAAAGGAATTGTTTGTATTTGGGACAAATTTTTATCAAAGTTATATATACTTATAAGTTTATTTAGGAAAACAGCAACCCCCCCTTTACTACTTCTTGACTTTCAAACTGTAAACATTATCTCTCACATACTCCTCTATTATCACCCCCACACCCAAATACGCCTCCTCTTGCTTTATCCTCCGGTATATTTGTATCATAATTTGATGGGTCAATTATTTTAACTATGTAAGCTCCATATTCACAGTTGGGCCGCATAGGATACAAATAGCAGGAACAAAAGACCAGTGTTTTCAGGGACTCTTTTTTTCAAGTGGATAAATCTAAGGTTTATTTACTCTTTGGTCACCCCCCCCCCCCCGCCCCAGTTTCATATTCCAGGGAGGTACTGGATTGGTTGCTTGAGTCAATGCCCTCTCCTTGAGCAAATGAGGGCAGAGTACCTTCATGAACAGTACAAGGAAGATATTATCCAAAAAAGGAGCAATAATTCCAAAAACAAAAGAAGAAAAATGCTGGAGTGCTGGGTAATCAACAAGAAGGACAAGAAGAAAACGTATCACTCTGCAATGAGGAAAGAAGTTTTGAAAGACGTAGGCCTAGGATATGCTTGTATGGGTTGAAGCCATACATATGCGTGGGGCTGCAGAGGGGCTGGGAGTGGAGGAGCATCTGCTCTTCCTAACCTGAGGGGAGCAGTGAGGGGCTGTCCTGGTCACCAGGCAGACACTGCGCTTGAACTAAAGAATATAAAGGAAGGGCATCTTCTCCTTGAAGCAAAGTCTGGAGCTCAGGTCTTGGTAGGGAGTGCGGTTATAGTTGGCCAGAAAAGGGTATTAAAATCTATGCATAAATGCAGTTCCATTAAAAGAATCAATCCAGTAAAGAAGGCGGAGGTCAAAAAGGAATGTCTGCGATGCTTTGGAGAAAGCCTCCTGATTAACCCTGACTGGCCCCCTTGCTCAGTCTCCTGGCCAGACCCCCAGCTCCACGCTCTGGAAGGACACAGTCTGCTCAGCCACCACAAGCCCAGCAAAGAACTAGTCCCTGACAATCTTTATGGTCTTGGGTGCTTCGACCGTCGCAAAGCCTGTCCTGCCGGCAGTCCTCTTGCAAGACGAGAGAGGGAAAGTCTACTTGCCAGGTAAGGCCAAGGAATTCAACAAGGTCCTAACCTGGTTCCCAATAACTTTCAGGTCTATTTACCCTCCTACTCTGACTTCCACAGTTAATGAAGAGAGCAAGGACAAACGCCAGGAACGTACGTTCGCACTTTCCAGGCAGAGCCGAAGTTCTCAGGGGATCAAGGAGATTCAACCCAAACGCGGGAGCGCTCCAGACTGAGCCAGAAGCGGCAACTGAACCAGCGCTGCGAACACCAGGCTCCCCGCCCTCGGATTCCGCCCCTTCTCCTTCCTATCTTCTTTCTCCTCCGGTCTCCGCTTTCCCGTTTCTCCCCTCCCGCCTTCCGGCCCTCACCCCTTGCTTCTCAGACCCTCAAAGCGAGCCTTTGAAAAAGTTGTATTTTACAGTCCTTTGTGAACTGGTGGAAGTTTCAAAACTAAGATTTGGCGGCGAACATTTCACTAGCTATGAGATCCTTCAGAACTTGGGACCGGATTTTTCTACCCAGCAGAAGAGAACCGGCGTGTTTCCGTCATGTCCCGTCCTAAGGCGTCTTCTCCGTGGAGCAGAGCCGCCCCAGGAACGAGGGGGAGCAACGCAGGTCAGGACTCGGAGCTGCCCTGGCTCACGTCACCTTCGCCCCGGGAGAAGCCCCGAGGGCGGCCGCAGGTCAGGCACAGAGAATCCCCAGCCAGAATCTCTCTTTCCCTGGGTTTAGGGTTTGCGGAGGAGACGCCCCACACTGAAGTACAAAGTTTAGGACAACCGCGACCCCTACTGGCCTGAACAGAGACTCGCGATTCTTCTGGTAGCTGGTGGGAAAGGATCCGAGAAAAATTAAACGAAAATCACCCGACCCTATGCTTGAACCCAGGACCCGAAACTTCAGTCTCGCCACCGCGCGACCGAGGTAAGGAGCGCTGTTTCTTACTGCTATCGTTTTCTACGCGTGCAGGCTAATGGGTGCAATTTCAGGACGCGCGGCGGGACGCCCCTCGCGGTGCAGGATTTAGTGGCCGCCGCCGCCGCCTTTTATCCCGAGGCCCGAGGGGCACCCCGACGAGGGGCAGCACTGGCCCGGTGCCCCGCCTGTGTCCGTGGGGAGTGTGTGTGTGTGGGGGGGGACGCCACTCTGAGACGCGGGCTTCTGGGTCCCCGATTCCTGAGGAGGAGGCGGCAGAGCGCGGGGCACGCGGCTGCGAGGCGCCCAAGCCGGACCCGCGCGCGACGCCCCCGGAGTTTCCCTCCCCGGAGCGGGGGCAGCGGGAACGGGAAGGCAGGTGTCAGTCGCTCGGTATTGGAGAAGAGAGTAAAAGGTGGCTGCGGCTTGGCCCAAAGGGGAAGGTTCCACCGAGACTTGAACTCGGATCGCTGGATTCAGAGTCCAGAGTGCTCACCATTACACCATGGAACCACCGGGCGCAGGTTGGCCTGCCTCTCCGAGGTGTCTGCACATCGCCTTCCTCCGCCCTGCGTTCCCGGGATGCGCCTCCTGCCGGTTTCGTCTTCTCCCCCCGGGGTTGGAGCAGAGCTCCGAGACCCGCGAGGAGTCGCCGCTACTCACGTTCTCCCTGCCGCTCTCCGGGCTCGCGAGTCGGGGAACGAAATCACGTCCATTTGCAGCTTAGCCACAGGGAGGTGCACCTGCTCTGCCTGGATGACTAGTTTCCTGCCCTGAGGTGAAGTTCCTGCCAGAAAAAAACCAGGTGTTCCTTTCCGTCCCTTTGCACTTGTGCTCTTCCCACCGCCCTGGGAGCTCCGGTGATCCTCCGAATTCTGGGATTCCAGCCCCTCCCATTCCATTCCTGATCCTATTTCCTTCCCGTCTTTCTTGCTGTCTTCCTCACCACCCATTTTCTCTAGCTCCCTCAATCTCCTCCTTTCCTTCCTTCTTGGCTACTGCTCCTTTTCCTTCTCTTCCCTTCAAACCGCCACTCTTCAGGCCAGCGTAGGATTGGGCTACCCAGTCTGAGAGGACGATGAGGAAGACCTTTCTCTCTGGTCAGGGCTCTTTCGGGGTCCATGTTGGGGAGGCGGAGTGAGGTGGCCCCAGAGGAATGACTGAGGGTCCGCAGCCAGTCCCCAAGATCTGGGCAGGAGAGGCTGCTCCAAGGCGACTGGGTGGCTGGGGCGACCCCAAACGGCGACATCGCGTTCCGCAAGCTAAATCCGACAGGCAAAGTCCAGGGAAATTGAAACCTGCGGGCTACCTAGTCCTCTGGAAGCCGTTGTAAGTGGAAGGACAACGGCGCCTCCCGTGGTCCCCTCAGACACGACGTCCTGGGGTCAGCATCACCGAGGATGCCCCAACGTCTTGTCCGAAGAAAACCAATCCAACTTCCCAGTTAGACGAAGGTCCACTCGAACCCAGACGCTTACCAAGAAATCCCCCCCGCCCCTGTCCTCCTGGAGGTGTCGGGAGCCCTGGAGCCGCGCCCTCTGGGCCTCCGTCCTGGGGGAGCTGCCGAGTCCCTATATGAGGACTTCGGGCTGAGTCTCAGCGCCTCGCCACACTTAACCGTCCTTTAAAAGTGCGCCCAGCGCAGCCTCGCCCCAGGGAGAGCTCCCGGGTCCAAAGAGTAAAATCAGACAGCATTGCCGACTTCAATCCAGGACAGAGAGTCCTCTCCCTATTATGAATGGGATTCGAAAGGAAGCTGCCATGGCCCCTGTACCCCCCCCCCCCCCATGAGCAAGGCTCGCCACCCAAGACCTAAGGTGGTGTGGTCAGGTGTAAGTAGGTGACAGCATTTTCTCCTGGGCTTTTTCCTCGGTGGCTATAACTGCATCTCTCTATCTCTCTCTCGTTTTTTTTCTCTTCTCACTGGTTGTCCCACCCTCACCTTTCTCTTCACCCTTTCCCCCGTTGGCGTCCCCACAGGCTGAGGGTGCCACAAGGCCCTGGGTGGAGAGCTCAGTGCAATTCCAGGTGGTGCCCTCTAGACGTTTCCACGATCCGGACATTAACACGATTCAGCTGCCAATTTTAAAAAACAACCAGTTTTGAAAGTCTTTCACATTCTTCCATTCCAGGGTTCTTCTAGAACTAAAACCTAAGAGTCCACAGTGACATTTTTGGTCCCTCCCAACACCCTGCTGCGGAACGCATCTTCACTGAGCATCTATTGGGTGCCTATTGGTGCTCGGCCCTGCTGTGCACAGGGGCTGCATGGTGAGTAGACCCCAGGTCCCGCCTGATGGAGCCCTCCTCTGGAGGCACGGAGAACAGGCAGCAAGTTGGGGGGCACAGCAGGTTAGTGTCTTTGCCAGAGCACCTGTTCTGGCTGAGGAACTCGAGGTGAGCGCGACAGGTGACGCTAGGGAAGAATGGCAAATGGACGACTTCGGCCCATGAGCCTGTGGTCGTCACCTAGAGCAGGGAGACTTTGCGGGGAGGCCCCTGGGCCCGGCATGAGGCCTCGAGTGCTCACTCGCTAGTATCAATGCCCCAAAACTCTGCCCAATATCGAGACTCAATGTCTCCATTGCCAGCGCCAGCGGGTTTTAAGTGTGTTTTAAGCAGAGGATGGAGGGGTTGGGGAGCAAGTTCTCACCCATAGCAACACTGAGATTTTGTAATAACCTGGTCTTGGTGGTATAATCAGCGCCTATGGCTATCAGTGGAAAGTTGGTGGTTCAAGCCCATCACCAGAAGTTCTAGTCTTTACTGAAATGCATTTTCTGGCTTTCGATTCTCAAAACTTACCAAAGCTTCTCCAGCAGCTTTTATCTTTCAGGCGGTGATCTCACCCAGCAGCTCTCAGTCCTTCCACCTCACCCCGCATTTTGATTTGCTGTTGCAGGTGGGGTGTCATCCTGAATTCACCTAGTTCTGCCCTGTGGGATGGTTTTTCTCCATTCTTACCAGATGCCTCCGGTCCCTCTGCTCCATCTGGAGCACAAAGGCCACCTTGACCTATATGATCCAACATCTGGATTCCCGGAGAACTGCTGGGGCCAGAGGCTGACGGCACAGGCATCAAAATTACCAACTGGTCAGACTCTAGGTTAGTGAACCTCAACACTCAGTATTAACCACATCATTACAGAATGCCAGGAACACTTTGGTTTGAGAGTGTTGCATCCTTACTTTTTAAATTATTATTATTGGTAGACGTTGTTTTTAAAGAACAATTTGAGTTTACAGATAAATTAATAAATGAGTTCATGTGCACCCCGTCCTCCCTCACACAATTTCCTTTTACATTCTTGTATTACTGTGGTGCGTTTGTTACAAGTGATGAAATAATATTGACACATTATTAACTGAAGCCGGTAATTTACATTAGAGTTCATTCTTTGTCATACAGTTCTATGGGTTTCAACACATGCATGTCATGAATCCACCACCACAGTATCATACAGGATAGTTTCACTGTCTAAAAAGTCCCAGTGTTCTGCTTATTTATCCCTCCTTTCCTCACAGACCTATGGCAATCACTGATCTTTTCATTGTCTCTATAGTTTTGCCTTTTCCAGAATGTCCTATAGTTAGACTCACATCGTATGTAGACTTTACTGTAGGTTTCTTTCACTTAATGCTATGTAATATTAAGGTTCCTGCATGTCTTTTATGGCTTGATAGTTCATTTCTTTTCATTGCTAAATACCATTTTATAGATGTACCACACTTTGTTTATCCAGTCACCTATCGAAGGACATCTTGGTTACTTCCACTTTTTGACAGTTATGAATAAATCTGCTATAAACACTATATGCAGGTTCTTGCTTGAACATAAGTTTTCACCTCATTTGGGTAAATACCTCATCTGGCTGTGATTTCTCGATCAAAAGTAATAGTATGTTTTGTTTTGTAAGAAACCACCAAAGCATCCTCTAAAGTGGCTGTACAATTTTGCATTCCCATTACTAATGAATGGGAGTTCCTATTCATTCACATCCTTCCCAGGATTTGTTGTCATCAGTGATTGGGATTTTAGCTATTCTAATAAGTGTGTAGTGGTATTTCATTGTCGTTTTAATTTACAATTCTCTAATGACAAATGATTCTGAGCATCTTTCATAGGCTTATTTGCCATCTGTATATCTTTTCTGATGATGTGTCTGTTTAGATCTTTTGCCCATTTTTAACTGGGCCATTTGCTTTATTGTTGACCTTTAAGAGTTCTTTGTATATTTTGGATACCAGTCCTTCATCAGATACAGGTTTTGCCCAGATTTTCTCCCAGTCTGTGTCTTGTCTTTAATTGGCTTAGTGGTGTCTTTCATAGAATGGAAGTTTTTAGTTTTATTGAAGTCCAGCTTATCAATTTTTTCTTTCATGGACTGTGTCTCTGGTGTTGTATCTAAGAAGTCATCACCAAACTCAAAGTCACTTAGATTTTCTCCTACGTTATCTTCTAGAAGTTTTATAGTTTTATATGGTCTATGACCTAAATTTTATGAAAAGTATTAGGTTTCTATCTAGAGCCCCCCCTTTTTTAGCATGTAGATGTCCAGTTGCTCCCTATTTGTTGAAAAGACTATCATTATACATTCATCATTAAATTGCTTTTGCTCCTTTGTCAAAGATCAGTTAACTCTATTTATGGAGATCTATTTCTGACTCTGTCCCATTGGTCTATTTGTCTGTGTGTTCACCAATTCCACCCTGTTTTGATTACCGTAGCTTTACCGCTTTATCACCTTGAAGTCGGTAGTATCAGTCCTTTGGGGATTTTCCTAATCTTCACCAGGAGAACCTGCTCAGGTTCCTGGAGGTAAAACCTCACAAAATGTGTGCCCCCAGGAATTTTAAACTCTCAAGCTATTCCACACTCGGTTCCAGAAATTTGTCAATTACCGTTGAAGATTTCTGCCAGCTGCTGGCTCCAGTAGCTTCTGTTCCCAATAAGCTGTGATTCCCTTCATTAGCCTGTCTCTCTACTTTTGGGAGTGACAAGCCCTATGACCTCACTTGTCTGGTCCAAGAAGAGTCATAGATTTTCAGTTTTGTCAGCATTTTTTCTTGTAAGGATGAGAGTGATGACTTCCAAGTTCTTCTCATGTTGGAGTAGAAACCTAGTTTGTTTGTTTTGGGTTTTTTTAAAAGATTTTATTTATTTATTTGAGAGAGAGAGAGTACGAGCAAGGGGAGGAGCAGAGGAAGAGGGACAAGCAAACTCCCTGCTGAGTGGGGAGCCCAACCCAGCCTGATTCCAGGACCCTGAGATCATGACCTGAGCTGAAGTCAGATGCTTAACTGACTGAGCCACCCAGATGCCCTGATATTTTTTTTTAAGTAAATAACATATATACAATGGTTAAGTTTATCCGTCAATTTGGCTGAGTCAAAGGGTGCTTAGAATAAACATTATTTTGGGGTGTGTCTGTGAGGATGTTTTGGATGAAATTAACATTTGATTCAATGGACTTAGTTTTGTGGGTTGCCTCCTATCATATGTGTGGGTATCATCCAATTATTTGAGGACCTGAATAAAACAAAAAGTGGAAAAATTGATCCATTTTTCCTTTTTGTCTTTCTGCTTGAGCTGGCCCATCAGTGCCTTCTCCTGCTCTTGGATTGGGATTTATACCATTGGATCCCTTGGTTCTCAGGCATTTGGACTCAGACTGAAATTACACCACTGGGTTTCTGGGTCTGCAGCTTGCAAATGGTAGATCATGGGGCTTCTTAGCCTTCAGAATTGCATGAGCCAATTACTCATAATACATCTCCATTGGTCCTGTTTTTCTGGAGAACCTTTACACAATACTATAAAATTTACTAATTGCAAATGTACAGATCAATTATTTTAGTATATTTATAGGGTTGTCTGTCACCAGAGTCCAGTTTTAGAACATTTTCTTTGCCTCCCCAGATTCCTTCAAACCTCTTTGTAGTCAATCCCTAATCCCTGCTTACCGTGACTACACCTGAGCAAAAGAACAATTTGGAAAACAGATAATTTAAATTGAAATTTTATTAGATTGGGACTTTATGTAGTAAGTCCTTTTCTTTCTTTGGTGATAACTAGAAGAGAGGTTGCATTCTAGGGACTTTGTTTGGGGGAACTTAACATATTGTTCTATTGCTCTTTTGAATTGGTTCTCCTGTGCTGGTAAGTGGTACTTGCTATGAAATCTTGTCTGGTAGCTCAGGAGAACAAGGAGCTAAACAAAAGAAAACAAAATAACAACAAACTATCTGCTATACGAAATGGTGATAGATGATGAATTCACATATTTAACATGCAGTTAAATATTATACCATCTTTATTCTTTCAGAAGTTTGGTTAGTAACATTAGAGAGACATTCCTCCAGCGCCTGAAATGTCCTTCACAATGTCCTTTATGTTACCAGGGCTTGGGAACAGTCATGCGAAAGTGAGCACAAGATTTTTACTGTGCTTCTTTGATTTTTTTTTCTCTTATAGAAATTAACATAATGTTTCTGAAAATTAAAATATCAGGAAACTAGCAGAGTACCTGGGTGGCTCAGTCAGTTAGGCAACTGACTCTTGATTTTTGGCTCAGATCATGATCTCAGGGTTGTGAGATTGAGCCCAGCCGTGGGTTCTGCGCTCAGTGGGGAGTGTGCTTGAGATTCTCTCTCTCCCTCTGCCCCTCCCCCTGCTCATTCTCTCTCTCTCTAAAATAAATAATCTTTTTTAAAAATCAGGAAAATAGAGATATAGAGATAAGCATCTGAATTAATGATTTATTGCTGCATATTAGCAGATTACAAAAACAGTAGTTTAAAACAACACACATTTGTTATCTCACAGTCCTGTAGATTCAGAAATCTGGAATAGCGTGGGTGGGTTCTGTGCGTAGAGTCTCACAAGTCTGAAATCCCGGTGTCAGTTTGCTTTGTTTTCATCTGATGCTCAGGCTCCTCTTCCAAGTTCACTACAGTTGCTGGAAGAATTCATTTGCTTCATGTCTTCAAAGGCAAGGGAAACAAAGGCAAAAATGAACTATTGGAACTTCATCAAGATAAAAAGCTTTTGCGCAGCAAAGGAAACAGTCGACAAAACCAAAAGACAACTGACAAAATGAGAGAAGATATTTGCAAATGTCTTATCAGATAAAGGGCTAGTATCCAACATTTATAAAGAACTTATCAAACTCAACACCCAAAGAACAAATAATCTGATCAAGAAATGGGCAGAAGACATGAACAGACATTTCTGCAAAGAAGACATACAAATGGCCAACAGACACATGAAAAAGTATTCAATATCACTTGGCATCAGAGAAATACAAATGAAAACCACAATGAGATACCACTTCACACCAGTCAGAATGGCTAAAATTAACAAATCAGGAAGCGACAGTTGTTGATGAGGGTGCAGAGAAAGGGGAATCCTCCTACATTGTTGGGGAATGCAAGCTGGTGCAGCCATTCTGGAAAACAGTATGGAGGTTCCTCAAAAACTTGAAAATAGACCTACCCTACGCCCCAGCAACTGCACTACTGGATATTTACCCCAAAGATGCAAATGTAGTGATCCAAAGGAGCACCTACACCCCAATGTTTATGGCAGCAATGTCCACAATAGCCAAACTATGGAAAGAGCCCAGATGTCCATCAACAGATGAATGGATAAAGAAGATGTGGTATATATACACAATGGAATATTATGCAGCCAACAAAAATGGAATATTGCCATTTTCAGTGACATGGATAGAACTAGAGAGTATTATGCTAAGTGAAATAAGTCAGTCAGAGAAAGATAATTATTATATGATCTCACTGATATGTGGAAGTTAAGAAACAAAATGGAGGCTCATAAAGGAAAAGAGGAAAAAATAAAACAAGACAAAACCAGAGAGGGAGACAAACCATAAGAGACTCCTAATCATAGGAAACAAACAGGGTTGCTGGAGGGGAGGGGGATGGGAGGATGGGGTAACTGGGTGATGGACATTAAGGAGGGCATGTGATGTAATGAGCACTGGGTGTTATATAAGACCAATGAATCACAGACCTGTACCCCGAAACTAATAATACACTATATGTTAATTAATTGAATTTAAATTTAAAAATTAAATTAAATTAAATGGAAAAAAATAATTCAGTTGCTTGTGGTTGTAGGACTGAAGTCCTTGTTTTCTTGTTGGCTATCAGACAGCAGCCATGCTCTGCTTCTAGAAGCTGCCTCCATTCTTTTTTCATGGGGCCTTTTCCATTGTCAGACAAGTAATGGTGCACTGAATCCTTCTCATGCTTCACTCTGATTTTGTCTTCTCCTGCCAGCCAGAGAAAGGTCTCTTCTTTAAGAAGTCATGCAATTAGATCTGGCCCACCCAGATTATCTCCCCATCTTAAAGTCAGCCATGCTATATAACAACATCATCATGGGAGCAATATCTCATCACTCTAACAAGTTCTAGGGATTTGGTGGAGACATATTTGGAGACCATTTTAACTTCTCTTTACTACAGGCCATCCTCTGGATTAGGGATACATGTCCCTTCCAAAGGCAAATACGTTTACCTTACCCCTAATATTCCCAAAGTTTCATCCATGGCAGCATCAGTTCAAAGTAAAAACAAACAAACAAACAAAAGTCGTGTTAATGTCATCAGCTCAAAATTACAAAATCACATCTAAATCATTTATATCAGGTGTGGATGAAACTCCTGAGGGTGTCCATTAACCACAGGGTACAATTCCTCTCCCTCTGTAGACCTGAGAAACTACAGAACAATTGATCTGTCCCCCTTGTGCAATAGTGAGACAGATAAAGGACAACATTATTCAGGTTCCAGTTCAAAAAGAGGGAAAATGGAAGGTATAAAAAGGTCACTGATCCAAAATAATTTGGAAATCCACCAAAATAAACTTCAGCAAGAATTCCTTGGATAGGTTTCAAGACTCAGGAATAATACTCTGTGACATGAGGCTTTACTTCTGGGCTCGCATATGTTTGCATCTTCATTTAATTCATTATTATTGTTTTTCTTTCTCTCACAGGCCTCTGGATCTTCCACTTCCATCTCATGACAGCATCCTCCCCTTAATGGTTGGTATGTCATCCCCACCTGAACAGGTCTGAGAGTGACCTTGTTGTGGTTCTCACTCCCAGGAGGGGCTGCCCTCACCATCTCACTCCTTTGGGATCCTCTTCCCTGACCCTGATTTCTGTCTGTCATGATGCTTTCAGTTTACCCAGGTGGCTTAGGAGGAAGGCTAGAACTGTGGAGCCCAGAACTGATCTCTGCTGTCTCTTCTCCAGGGGGAGAATAAATGACAGAGGTCTTCATAAAGAAATGACTCCCATGAGGGCTGACATCCCCCAGCAATTGGAGCCGAGGAGGAAACACCCTAAAAACCCAAGTCCTGGAAGCAGGACCCACATCACGTAGGAGCCCTTCCCGGAAATGTCCCCTTTCTCCGTTGAAAGCCACCTTGGATGAGGGACTTGGTCTGCTCAAAGCGGGGTCAGTCTTGTGAGCACTGGGGCGTCAGAATCTCCATCCTAGGCTCTTTGTTTAAAATGGGCTTTTTTCATACATGAGAATCTCCTTGGAGTTTTTGTCTGAAATGCAGCTTCTTTGCCTTATTCCCAGGGGATTCTAACAAGCACCACAGTGACTCTGATGTAGGTGTCCTTTAGCTCTGCAGCAGGTGCCCAGGGACTGGAGCCCTGTCTGCTGCATGATGTCCCAGTTCACATCTAACTTTCCAGTGGCTCATGCTGCCTTTCCTAATTTATAGTATACATTTTCTATCATACAGGAGATACATATGCTCAAAGAGAGAATTAAATGATCCAGTAAAGCGTATGTGAAGCTGGTATCGGACTCTTGGACAGCTTCTCTGAAGGCTGTGCTTTTATTGCGTCAGCACAGACCCGGGATAGAGTTGGAACAGAAATATGGTTGGGACTGGAGATCAGTAAAAGTTCATCATTCCTGGTAACTGTTATTTATCCACTTGACAAGTATTTACTGAATGTTTCACCTGGCAGGCTGTCATGGAGGCACTGGGGACATGGCTGAGCAAGGCAGACCGATGCCAGCTCTCAGGGAAATGAATGTTGGCACAGGAGTCAGATATCTGAGCGATAATCATGTAAGTGCATTTTATTTGTGATCATGATGAGTGTTATGTAATACACTTGTGTTCTGTGATCCTGGTCTATTAGCCAGTGATTTAAAAGTGAATAAAAGGAAGAGAGCTATATCGCTGTGAGAAAAGATTTGTCCCCAAATAGGCCTTCTGATTTAATCCAAAGTCTCCTGAAAATTATTTATGCATTTTTAAGGGGAACTTTTAATTTCAGTGTCCCCTGAAATTCTGTTGTGGGTTTCTGGAGGATGTGTTAGGAGCCTCGACAGGGAAGCTTGCAGCCAAGGCCAGTGTGGGGGCTCTGCTGCCATCAAGTGATGAAGGAGTTTGGGGCAATTAATCTCTCTGGGCCTCAGTTTCCTCATCTGTAAGATAAGGTTGTTATTCAAATTTTCCAAAGTTACCTCCTGCTCAGATTCTGTGAGTGCATGAGGGACTGAGGTGCCTGTTAAACAGTCCTGGGGACTGCAGCTGAGACCTGACTTCTCTGCGTGTCTCCTGTAGGAGCCTGAGCTGAGCCCACACTGAAAACAGAGAACGGAAGGAGCCGATGGAAGACAGAAAAGCAGCACGTTTGGAGGATGAGAATAACCCAAAGATGGCCAAGGCAATGGTGGAGCAGGTGGTTGGCGCAGGAGGTAAGAAGAAGGACAAGTTGAGTTCAAAGAAATCAAGGGAGACCACGGAATGCATACAGCAGCTTCTGACTCTGCAAGGAGGTGCCCGAGCTGAGGAAGGAGGACTAAGAGAGTAACTTAGGCCACAGTGAACCTGTGCACCTGCCGAGGTGCCCCACAGGATGGAGCGGGCTTGGTTTGAACTGCTGGGAAGCACCAATCCCAAGAGGAGGAGGATGTGACCATGAGGCTCTGCCTCAGGCACCTAGCCTCGACCTTGGAGCTGCCCTCACGGTCGATGTCCTCCACGTAAGCGTGGGCTTAGAGGGATCAATGATGTTTGGATAAGGGTTGGAAATGTCCATTCTCACTGCAGATAGTTCTACCCTAAGGTCAGGAAGGCCCAGGGTAGGAGACCATTGCATCTGAAGCCACATGATATTAGTAATATTCTTAATGCTGCCTGGGGGTCATGAATGGAAAGGGTCAAGGATCTACTCAGAAAGTGAAGGTTTAGGGAATATAATGTTTGAGTGGAGTCAAGTGTAGTGTAGTGGGAGAAAAGTTATTGCATTTAACAGCACCTGATGACTTCTGGGGAAACAAAGCTGACGCTAATCATGGCTCTAGATGCCAAATAACAAAGCAAACCACTTTCTTGCATTGGTCGTAGAGAAACAGGAAGCCCTTAATGCACATAACATGCTGGAAAGTTGCTCTGCCAGGAGGGTCATGCAATAAAACAGATCACCTGGCCACTGACAGAAGAAAGGGCTGGGCTGAGTTTGTGACAGTATCCCCTAGGTGGTGGAGAAAAAGGGTTGGGGCTTTTGAAGTTACAGGTGAGCTGGCTCATAGTAACATTACACGATCTTGAGAAAACATATCTAGCAAAATTTTGGATTCGATGGACACTAAAAATTTAGTCCATGATCTGCAATAATTCTTTTTTTTAATGCAATGATGATTTTAATTTTTGTACTTTGTTATTTGATTACTGTCGAAGTTGAATATTTTCTCATAAGTTAATTTTCTTAAATACTTTTTATGTGACAGTCTGTCTAGGATTTGAAGTATGTAATTGACACAGTATACTTCGGTTCCTTAGGGCAATGAGAAAACCATAATAACCTTGTGTATTAGTTGGTTATTGATTTATAAAACTATACTAGTTTTCAACATGAAATTATGGGGATATTGACTAGTCCAGTAGCCTTGTTAACCATATACTATAAAGGAAGTTGAACACAAACATGCTAAAGTGAAAATGCATACAATGTTCCCCCCAAATTAAAAACTCCCAAATACAAATATGCTTTAAATGCAAAGAGTCAAGGCCTACTGTTGGAAGCTGTTCACTAGTACTGAGGAAGGTCATCAATTCACTCTACTTCTTTGTATCTAGTTAATTTTCTCCTCTGGGAAACAAACTGAGGGCTTCAGAGGACAGGGGGTGGGGGAATGGGATAGGCTGGTGATAGGTATGAAGGAGGGCACGTATTGCATAGTGCACTGGGTGTTATACGCAAGTAATGAATCATGGAACTTTACATCAAAAACTAGGGATGTACTGTATGGTGGCTAACATAATATAATAAAAAATCTTACTAAAAAAAAAAGAAAATATGGAATAGAGACTGGATTAGCTAGGTAAGGATAAGTACAAGTTACCTCTAGGTGTATCCAGAATTGTTGATGGTTCCCTCTGGGCATATTAGATGATGGTATAGAATGGGGAAATGAATTTCAAATTCTGCCTGTTACTTGGGCGTAGATTTCTGATGTTTCCCATAAGGACAGGTTGATTACAGGAGAGCCTCAATTGAGAATGGGGAAGGCACCTAAAACAATCAGATTAAAATAATATGTGAGTAGGTTGAAGTTGAGCAATGCAATAGTTCTTTCACAGGTTATCCACTATTGGCTTGAGCCAAAAATGACTTTTCCATTCTTAGAAAACCAAAGGGCACCTGGGTGGCTCATTCAGTTAAGCGTCTGACTCTTGGTTTCAGCTCGGGTCATGATCTCATGGTAGTGAGGTCAAGACCCGAGTTGGGCTCCACGCTCAGCCCAGGGTCTGCCTCAGATTCTTGCTCCTGCTCGGAGTCTGCCCCTCTGTTCTCCCAGCTCACACTACTCTTTCTAAAATAAATAGAATCTTTTAAAAATTAATGATGCTTACAAATAATGAGATTTAAACACATCCTACGATGACTTTGATGAATAACAAGTCAAGCAGCTTTTTGTTTTGTTTTGTTTTAACAGAGAGCAGAACTGTAATTCAGCATGTCAGTGGAAGAGGCGAGTAACGTCCTATCCTCTCAACATCCAAAAGTAAACAGGTAAAAGAAGGAATGTATACAACTATATGTGATGTACACAATGATTGGTTGGTTATAAATAAATTGAAATAAATCTGTGTTTATATTGACTCTTGAGCCTTGTCAAATAGGCAGAGCATTGGGAAACAAAAACTGGACCGAAGGTCATTTGTGTACTTAGACTTTGGAAAACCATTAGACAAACATAAATCAAACACATATAAAGCTGCTTGTGTGCCACATTTTAGGCCATCAAGGGTGAACTTTAGGAGAGACACCTAATACTGAATGGATGCTTTGGTTTTTTTGAGACATGTCACCTGAGCCACTGGGAATTTGAACTTGTGAGTCACAGAGGTGAGCAAGCTTTGCCTGATAGGATGTTAAGTTCAAAGCCTAAAGAGGTAACTTAAATATGCTACACACACCACTCACGACTTAAACCAAAGATCTTTCTCTCTTCCTTGGGGGAATGAAGCTGACGCAAAGGACTACAGCTTCTGTTGCAGAATCAGGACCTGATGCTTACAGACTCATGGGAGTGGACACCTACTTCAGATTTGAAGTAGGAGCCATTGTCTCCAACGGTAACTCAGTCACACAACTGAGTCACACACAGCCCTCAGCCTGCCACTATTAATTGTTTTAATGCTGTTGGTATCATTTTATAATAGATCACATCAGAAAGAAGACGAATCAGATTTGGGCACCATTCATGGTATTTGATGGATATATCATTGCATACCGTCCCAAGGCTTCTGGTAGTACATAGTGCTGGCAGTAGATTATTCAAGACTAAGTAAAATAATAAGAGAAAACAGTGGCCTTTAAATTTTGCAACTGTGGTATCACATCTAAACTTAAGATAGATTAGCAGCCTTACCAACTGAGTGGTTACTCTTAAGGAAAGTTTATTAATGAACATACAAAGCATTTCACATGCATTGGTCCACAAGACTCTTTGTAGGGCTATTTACCTTTTCTTTGGACTGCTAAGAAAACTCCAAGTGAATGGAATAAGATTCTTGTCACCTGGCAAATACCTAAATCTCCAAAGATATGGTCACTGGCAGATCTAGATTGACTCTGAAAAGCATTTTCAGTTTGTATCAAGATACAACATCTACATATAAAACTCAGGTGTGTTTTATGTGATCGCAATGCCCCACTGAAATGTGAAAAGTGATACCATTGATAGTAGCATGAAGCCTGAAATACTGAGGGATAGATCTGATCGAAAATCACAAAATATTTCACAGAGAAATGAATGAAGCCATAGAAAATGAAGAGAAATTCTTATTCATGGGTCCCAAGCTTCAGTACTGTTCAAACATCAATTTCCCCCATCTGATATATATACACTCAATTGAATCACTCTCAAAATCTCAGCCTTTATCCTTGGTAGAAAGTGACCAGTTGATTTTAAAATTCATAGAAAACTGTAAATGACCTAGTGTGGCCAAAACACGTGTGAAACAAAGACCCAAGTTTGAGGGCCAGCTGTACCTAATTTGAAGAACGATTCTGAAGTTATAGTAATTGAAACAGATTGGTATTGGCATATGACAGGTAAGCAGATCAATAAAATGGATTACGGATTCCAAAAAGAAACTAATACCTATACGGAGAAGAGGTTTTTGATAAACGTGAGAAGCAAAGCGTTGTAAGAAATATAATCTTTTGGAACTCCTGGTGGCTCAGTTGGTGAAGTGTCCAACTCTTTTTTTTTTTTTTAAGATTTTATTTATTTATTTAACACAGATAGAGACAGCCAGCGAGAGAGGGAACACAAGCAGGGGGAGTGGGAGAGGAAGAAGCAGACTCATAGTGGAGAAGCCTGATGTGGGGCTCGATCCCATAACGCCGGGATCACGCCCTGAGCCGAAGGCAGACGCTTAACCGCTGTGCCACCCAGGCGCCCCGAAGTGTCTGACTCTTGATTTTGGCTCAGGTCATGATCTCAGGATCCTGGGATCTCGCCCTGCATCAGGCTCCATGTTCAGCAGGGGGTCAGCTTGGGATTCTCTCTGTCTCCCTCTGCCCCTCCCTCTCCAAAATAAATAAATAAATCTTTTAAAAATGTATAATCTTTCAGTAAGTGGTCAAGTGTAATATTTTCAGCACATGAATATGGATATGACCTATGTATATGCATGTAGAAATAAATACATAAAATTGGATCCATAACTCACACCATGCAGAAATTAGCCTAAAATAGAGTATGGGCCTAAATAGAAACCTTAAAATGTTAAGACTTTTCAAAGAAAACATAGTAGAAAAGTCTTTAGGAGCACCTGGGTGACACAGTTGGTGGCTCATCTGACTCATGATTTTGACTTAGGTCCTGAGCTCATGGGTGGTGGGATCAGGCCCAGCGTTGGCTATGCACTCAGTGGGGAGTCTGCTTCAATTTCTTTCCCTCTTTCCCTCCCCCTACTTGCTCTCTCTCTGTCACTTTCTCACAAATTAAATAAATAAATATGTAATTTTTAAAATATTTTATTTCTTTGAGAGAGACAGAACACATGCAGAGGGGCAGTCAGAGGGAGAGGGAGAAGCAGACTTTCTGCTGATCAGGAAGCCGGACGGGGGGCTCAATCCCAGGACCCTGGGATCATGACCTCAGCCAAAGGCAGATGAGTAACCAACAGAGCCACCCAGGCACCCCAATAAATAAATCTTTAAAAAAGTGTTTAGAACCTAAAGTTGGACAATGATTTCTTTCTTTTTTTTTTTTTAACGATTTCATTTATTTATTTGATAGAGTGAGAGAGCACAAGCGGCGGAGCAGCAGAGGGGAGAGGGAGAAGCAGGCTCTCCGCTGGGTAAAGAGCCCGATGTGGGGCTAGATCCCAGGACCCTGGCATCACAACACTTAACCGACTATGCCACCCAGGCGCCCCCGGACAATGGTTTCTTAGGTATGATACCCAAAATTGTGATTAATGAAAGAACAAATTTGGACTTCATCAAAACTGAAAACTTCTGCTCTTCAGAAGACATTGGTGAGAGAATGCAAAGTCAAGGGAAAAAAATACAAGGAGACTATGTTTATAAATTACATATCTGCTGAAGATCTCCTAATAGAACCATTGAAAGAACTCTCAAAAGTTAAGAAGACGACAATCCAATTTAAAAATGGGTAAAAGAAAAGTGCCTGGGTGGCTCAGTTGGTGAAGCAGCTGCCTTTGGCTCAGGTCATGATCTCAGGGTCCTGGGATCGAGCCCCTACCCCCTCTGTCAGTCTCCCCACTGAGCAGGGAATGTGCTTCTCCCTCCCCCTCTGCCCTCCCCACCCCGCCTCCACACCCCCGCTCTTGCTCTCTGTCTATTTCAAATAAATAAATGAAACCTTTAAAAAATTAAAACAAAATGATAACATGGGTAAAAGACTTGTGAAGACAGCTCAGCAAAGCATATATACGGAAGGCATATAAGGACATGACAAGATCTACATCATTACTTTAGGAAAATGCAAATTGAAACCACTATCTGCCAATTAAAATGGCAAAAATGAAAAGAATCTCCATTCCAAGTATTGGCAAGGATGTGTAGGAGCTAGAATTCTCGTACACTGCTGATGGGCATGTTAAATTCTACAACTACTCTAGAAAATAGTTTGGAAATTCTGTTTTGTTTTTAAAATTGATTGATTTGAGAGAGAGGGAGAGAAAGTGAGTGGGGGAGCAGTAGAGGGAGAAGGAGAGGGACAGAATCTCAAGCAGACTCCCTGCTGAGCACGGAGACCTACTTGGGGCTGGATCTCACCACCAATGAGATCATGACCTGAGCCGGAATCAATGTCAGACACTTAACCGACATAAATATATCAAAGTGAAAGAACAGAGATTCAAAAATATACCCACATATGCACAGCTATTTGATTTTGTATATTTGTGTGTGTATATGTTAATATTCTTTACTGGGGAAGTGGAAGACTTTTCTGTTAAAGACAATAGAGCAAAAGATGATTTGTTTTTTATTTTTTTTTTATTTTTTTCAAATTTTTTTAAAAGATTTTTTGTTTATTTATTTGACAGAGATAGAGACAGCCAGCGAGAGAGGGAACACAAGCAGGGGGAGTGGGAGAGGAAGAAGCAGGCTCATAGCGGAGGAGCCTGATGTGGGGCTCGATCCCATAACGCCGGGATCACGCCCTGAGCCGAAGGCAGACGCTTAACCGCTGTGCCACCCAGGCGCCCCTGGTTTTTAAAAAGTAAATATTAACAAACACTTCCCACTACATATCGAAATTAATTGGAGATATGAAAGCAAGAATTCCAAAGCCTATAAAAGAAAAATAGGAAGTATTTTCATAATATTGGCATAGACAAATATTTCTAAAACAGGACACGATAGCACTCACCATAAAAAATTCAATTAAATTGTTGTTCATGAAAACTAAAGTCTTCTGTATACCATAAGACATTCTTCAAAAATGAAAAGGCCATCTGTAGACCAGGAATGATTATTTTCAATACATATATCTGACAAAACGCTCGTCCAAAATATATCAAGAACTCTTATAAAACACAAAGAAAATGAGAAACAACCTAGTATATTAATGAGCAGAAATATTTTAAAAAGCCCATCCCAAAAGAAGACATCCAAATGATAATAAGCATATGAAAACCCAATGGGGTATCTGCTAGATTGGTTGCCTTTTTTTTTTTTTAAGTGGACCCCAACACAGGGCTCCAATTCAGGACCCTGAGATCAAGACCTAAGCTAAGGTCAAGAGTTGGATGGTGCCCCCCGAAATGGTTTCTAATGCTGCCTCCTCTCTTCACTAGATATGTGGCCCTGGGAAGCTTTGTAATATTTCTCAGGTTTTTTTTTTTTTTCTCATCAGGAAAAGGATAACATCTGAGTAATAAGACAATTCATAGGATTCAGTATAATCTGGTAGGGTGCAAGAACTGTACTTTTGCTAAGAATGTATTTGACCTTGAATTGTCCTTTACACATTTTTAAAAGCATAGACGAAAAATTGGTGAAGAACAGACAAGTTGTTCTAAAATAAATATCCTTTCACCTTTACTTTTTTTTAAAATTTTGTATTATGTTGTGTTAGTCACCGTACAGTACATCCTTAGTTTTTGATGTAGTGTTCCATGATTCATTGTTTTTGTGTGTGTGTATTTTGTTTTTGTTTTTTGTTTTTTTTTTAAGATTTTATTTATTTATTTGACAGAGAGAGAGATAGCCACTGAGAGAGGGAACACAGGCAGGGGAAGTGGGAGAGGAAGAAGCAGGCTCCCAGCGGAGGAGGAGCCTGATGTGGGGCTCAATCCCAGGACTCCAGGATCACACCCTGAGCCAAAGGCAGATGCTTAACGACTGAGCCACCCAGGCGCCATTCCATGATTCATTGTTGGCGCATAACACCCTGTGCCCCATGCAATATGTGCCCTCCTTAATACCTGTCACCGACCAATCCCAATCCCCCCACCCCCTCCCCTCTGAAGCCCTCAGTTTGTTTCCCAGAGTCCATAGTCTCTCGTGGTTCATTCCCCCTTCTGTTTACACCCCCTTCATTCTTCCCTTCCTTCTCCTACCAATCTCCCTACTATTTCTTTTTTTTTTTTAAGATTTTATTCATTTATTTATTTATTTATTTTTTAAATATTTTATTTATTTATTCATTCGACAGAGATAGAGACAGCCAGCGAGAGAGGGAACACAAGCAGGGGGAGTGGGAGAGGAAGAAGCAGGCTCATAGCGGAGGAGCCTGATGTGGGGCTCGATCCCACAATGCCAGGATCATGCCCTGAGCCAAAGGCAGATGCTTAACCGCTGTGCCACCCAGGCGCCCCAAGATTTTATTTATTTATTCGACAGAGATAGAGACAGCCAGTGAGAGAGGGAACACCAGCAGGGGGAGTGGGAGAGGAAGAAGCAGGATCATAGCGGAGGAGCCTGATGTGGGGCTCGATCCCAGAATGCTGGGAATCACGCCCTGAGCTGAAGGCAGACGCTTAACCGCTGTGCCACCCAGGCGCCCCCTCCCTGCTATTTCTTACCTTCCATAAATGAGTGAAACCATATGATTATTGTCTTTCTCTGCTTGGCTTATTTCACTTAGCATAATCTCCTCCAGTCTCATCCATGGTGCTGCAAATGTTGGGTAATCATCCTTTCTGATGGCTGAGTAAAATTCCATTGTATATATGGGCCACATCTTCTTTATCCATTTGTCTGTTGAAGGTCATCTCAGCTCCTTTCACAATTTAGCTATTGTGGACAATGCCGCTATGAACATTGAGGTGCACATGGCCCTTCTCTTCACTACGTCCGTATCCTTGGGGTAAATACGCAGGAGTACAATAGCTGGGTGATAGGGTAGCTCTAGTTTTAACTTTTTGAGGGACCTCCACACTGTTTTCCAAAGTGGCTGTACCAATTTCCATTCCCACCAACAGTGTAAGAGGGTTCCCCTTTCTGCACATCTTCTCCAACATCTGTTGTTTCTTGCCTTGTCCATTTTTGCCATTCTAACTGGCGTAAGGTGGTATCTCAATGTGGTTTTGATTTGAATTTCCCTGATGGTTAATGATTTTGAACATTTTTTCATGTGTCTGTTAGCCATTTGTATGTCTTCATTGGAAAAGTGTCTGTTCATACAATTTGCCCACTTTTTGATTTGATTATTTTTCTCATGTATTGAATTTAAGAAGTTCTTTATAGATCTTGGATACCAGTCTTTTATTTGTAGTGTCATTTGCAAATATCTTCTTCCATTCTGTGGGGTGCCTCTTAGTTTTTTTCACCTTTTACCTTTTCTACAAAGAAATCATGTATATAATATAAAGATTGGAGAGGAACCAATTTGTATTGAACAACTTTCCCCAAACCCTGAGGCATGTCTACTTTCCATGAAGACCAGAGATGAAATTCTTGACTAGGTCCAACCCCTGCAGTCTTCTCGGTCTGGAGGGGACTGAGAAAGTCCACCCTAGCCCTAGAATGATCTGGACTACTGGACAAGTGTTCCTCAGAAATATAATCAACTACTCACCACTATAGGCCCTGGCAATTTGTGAAACTATGCATGAGGTGTAGACCAACTCAACTATATAACCAGGACTCTCCCCTGAATCAAGGCCAGGATATCATTAGATACCATTTCCAAACTCCCTGTTATAGGCCAAGGCATGCTCCATAGGAGGGAAAACAAGCACAAGAATATCAATTGAGATATCAATCAAGAGACAATTAATCAAGAGACAAGAAACATTATCAAATAATGTCCACCATCCCATAAAACCCAGGAAAGTTCTCATTCAAAAGTAATGTTTTGAGGAATATGTAGTTATAAATCTTCATGATTTGGAGTTAGAAGCCAGTTTCTTAAATGGACAAGCAACCCAAGAATAAATAGATAACCCAGAGTCCATCAAAATTAAAAGCTTTTAGTTTCAAAGGACACTATCAAGGAAGTGAAAAGCCAATCCACACAATGGGAGAAATATTTACAAATTGTATATCTGATGGAGGTTTGCTATCTAGAATACAAAAAACAAAAACAAAAACAAAAAACAAAAAAAAACCCCAAAACCAAAAAGCTTCTTACAACTAAGCCATAAAAAAGACAGCCAATTTAAGAATGGGAAAAAGAGTTTGAGTAGACTTTCTCTAAAGGATAATACCAATGCAACAATGAACACATGAAATGGTGCTCAGTATCATCAGTCATTAGGGAAACACAAATCTAAAGCACAGTGAGATATCACTTCACCCCACTAGTATGACTTGTAGAGAAATGGAATTCTTACACATTCTTAGTGGGAGTGTAAAATGGTGTCACACTTTGCTGTGGAAAATAATAGTTCAGCAGTTTCTCAAAAAGTTAAACATAGAGTTACATATGACATAGCAAATCCACTCCTAGGTTTATAGCTAAGAAAGTTGAAAATACATGTCCACAGAAGGGGAAGAGTAGCTTACATAACACAGAGATGCAGGAAGAAGAACACTGAGAGAGCTGGGACAGGAAAGAGTTTCCAAACTTCATTGCATAGATTAACTCTGGTTTTTCTCTTATGTTCTTGGTTTTTTGTCATTTGTTTGTTTGTTTGTTTTGCTTTAAAGAAAACTTTATTTACTACATACATCCTAAAAATGTGATGTAAATAGAGGAAGATCCAAATAAATTTAAAAGCTTTTCAAATACAAAGCAACTAAAGATAACTAAAGCGCTAGCATGTTTCTCGTGTTTTTAATGGCTAGAGAAAAAAAACTAGAGAAGACACAGAGAAGAACATCGTGATAGTCTGCGACTTTGGAATCTTTCCCTTAAGATCTGTTTTACCTTAAAGACAAGTGGGATGAGTTCATGACAGCCCTTAAGAATACCTGTTGGGAGAGGTGCAGTTAGTTGAGCATCTGACTCTTGGTTTAGGCTAGGGTGATGATCTCATGGGTTGTGAGACTGAGCCCCTTGTCTCACTCTCTCCCTTTACCCATGCCCCCATTCTCTCTCTCAAATAAATAAATCTTTAAGAAAAAAAAAGGGAAACTTCATGGGAAGCTATTTGTGCCTTGATGATTTTATACACACATAAGAATGAAGAATGAGAACTATGCTGACATCATTTTTTAGAAAGAGATGGGAACTGTGGTCTCAGCACAAGGGTGGACAACTATTGAGAGTGGCCACTGAGGGTAGGTCTCCATCAGTGATGACCTTCAGGGGAGACCAGGCAGCCTGGTGTATCAGCACGGCCTCGGCAACTGGAAGGCAGTGGCTCCCCGGGTTCCATTGAAAGCCCCAACGTTCCAAATCTGTTATTGTAAGTGCAGACCATTACCTGGCATTCTGGGTGCTCCCTCTGTCATTCCGGTTGGAGTCTGAGCTGGGGCAGGGCCTTCGGCTATCAGCTCTGGCATCTTGAACCTTGTTTTTGTGGTTACTGAGTCTCAAGTGCTGTGGGGTGTTGTTCAAATTGTTCCCAACAGTAAGTAGAGAATTCCTGTATCCTCAACCCTCAGTCCTGATTTAAACTACTTGATTTCACTGGGTTTTAACCCATCCTGTGTTTGGGTTTCTTCTGCTCATTCCCCAGCTCTACCTCTTCTGCCACACGTCACCATGGCAGCACCTCTTGGCCCTCTTTCCGATCCTGGGGCAGAAAAGAGCCTCCTGAAAATCAACCAGGACCTTCAATCCCAGCTGGAGAAAAGCAAGCAGGACTTCCGAGACCTCAAGGAGAAATTCCTTATATCCGAAGCTACTGCCTACTCCCTGGCCAACCAGCTGCAGAAATACAGTAAGTCCTACAAGGTCATGCTCACCAAAGCGATGGCTGTCTGTATTCCTTCTGAGAAACTAAAACCCTCTGTAGATGTTGTCCTTTCTATTTCCACTGTCACGATAAATTTCATTCTGACCACAATCCAGGAATGGTAGAGGTGGGTATTTTACCCTCAGTTTGCTGAGGATGGGAAAACTGAAGACAAATAGGTTAGCAACCTCCACAGGCTAGCTGTGAGAAGTAGGGTAGGGTTAGAGTTCACATCCCAGTTATTGATTCCTGGTGCAGACACAGAAATGCCTGGTCCTCTCAGGATTGTCTCTGTGCTGTGTCAGATCCTGCATCACAATGACTCCAGAACTCCATCAGGTCAGGTTCCTCTGATGTCCCACTGGCAAAGCACCGAGCTAGTGACACTGGGGAAACATGCTGATGGTACACATGGGGGAAGGGTAGCAGCTGACATGACCTGATTTCAAGGAGATGGAGGTGGGGTCTGCTTTCCCTGAAACTGTGGTATCCGTGGGTGACGCCATCCACACAGTGACTCCCCTGGGGGGAGGGAACCCGTGCAGGCTCTGCTTCCTGGCTCCACAGAGGCCATTTGATACCCTGTGGTAGGGCTGAGGGTGTTTCCAGGAACATCAGACAACCTCTGCTACGTCCCCTGTATCTCCCTGAGAAGGGGAACCTTCAGTGATATAGGATGGCCAACACGTCCAGGCCTGGGCCATGAGACATGTGGCCAAGTGAGAATGAGGGTGAGTGGGGGAGACCATGGCCCCAGGAATCACCCAAGCCAGTGCGTGGGGTAGGTTGTCCCCCACAGTCAGCCTGAAATGGGGAGCTTGGAGGCCTTTTCTTAAGGAGGGCGCTGCGGTGACAGAAGGAATCATGAGAATGGGGCACGTGGACAGCCGAGCGATAGGAAGGAATCCTGACAACTCTTAGCCCGAAGTTTTCTCATTTTCTCACAATCTGCTTTCAATACAACAAGGGGAGGTATAATTAAAAACGATTGATGCAGACAAAAGTAAAAATTGAAGCCTGTTATTTAGGAAAGTGAAGAGGTGATGAGTTTTCAGGGAAGGACAAACAAAGTTTTATTTACAACTTTCCCGATAATCATCCCATTAACTGGGAAAGCAGTTGTGAAGATGATGAAAACAGGTATCACCCGAGGGCTTGGGGTGGAGGTAACACAGCACAGGGGTGAAGAGCATGGGCTCTGGGCCAGGCTTCCTGGACTCAAATCCAACTGCCTATCTTCCTGTGCCTCAGATTCCTCCTCTGTTAAACTACTACTATAGTGGGTGCTACTTCTCTGAGTCGAAATGAATACTGAGTAGTTCCTTGTAAAGCTCTAACAGCAGAGCCTGGCACCGTGTAAACTCTGTTCATAATTCTACTGCTTCTAATAACACTATATATACCGTGTGGGTGGGTTCAACAGATCTTAGAGAAAATGACTCTCTTGGAAATCAAGGAGAAGACAAGTAGTGGGTTCTCAAACTGCTAGTACATTTCAGCTTGTTAGGCAGCCATGAGGTCTCGTGGGATAGAGGTGGGAGCAGATGGTGTCTTAACACTTGGACAGGAAGAGGGTGCTGGATTTAAGAGAATACCTGGAAAAGATTATTTATTAGTCATGAAAAGATTTTAGTATATGCTTATAATAAATTTATCATAAGGATATAAACTTAAAATGATTTGCCATATGGCCTTTTCTCTTTTATGTTTTATTACTATTGTCTTTTCATTAAAAAAAAAAAGCAAAAACCCAGGCTGACATCATTCCTATGATTAATAACACAAACTTTATTAGGATTTGGCCATATTCCTTTCAGGTCCTTCTGCTTTTATGCATTCTAGTTCACACAAGTGTATCTGGTGAATTTTTACCTTTGAGATACTTGTTCAGTATAGAAATCCTAGCTCAGGGGACCCATCGGTCCTGGAGTCCTGGGGGCCTTACGTCATGTCCCTGCTTAGTGTTTTACTTAAGAGGCCACAAGACTTGCTAGAGTGGCCATGATCAGGGTTGGTGTCAGGGGATACGAATCCTGACTGCCAAATACCTGCTACTCACCGCGTCTACTTCCCCTCTGAGCTTTGGGGCTGTTCTTTCCTGGGCTCTGAAACAGGGAGGAATCGAATGCCCTGTAGTTAGGAGGCTGAGGAATGAGAAGTGGAGCTCCTTGCGCAGAGCCTGGTTGCCAGGGTTCCATTTGCGCTGGAATGGACCCCATCTCCTCCCTTGAAGGCAGCGAGCACTGCAGCATATGCAGCTTTCCACTGAGGCAGGCATCTCTGTTTCTCAGAGTGCGAAGAGTCCAGTGACATCATCGAATCCGTGCTGGGGGAGAAGGGGCAGCTGGAGAAGAGGGAGCGGGCAGACACGTTGGCTGAGAAGCTCAGGTAAGCAGGGCTCTGTGTGGGAGGCCGGAGGGAAGCTTTGGGCATCTCTGACCTGGGGCAGCAACAAGTCTGGGCCAGAAGGGCAGAAACCCTCACGGCAGACACATTCCACAACTATGTCTAAAACAACTAAGACAACAGTGATTGGTAAATGATGGACTCCAATGACTCAGAGCCTCATTCTCTCTTGTAAAAAAATATCAAAGTCGCCAAATTCAAGGGAACAGTTCGTGGCATTTAGCACATTCACAGTGTTGTGAGATCACTACCTCATTTCCCTTTCACACAGTCGCGACGTGGCTGACTACAGCTTGTCATCCGTTCCTTCAGCAAATGCTGTCCTCTTGACCCTGCCATTCTCCTGAGCTCAGGACTTAACACCAGCCCTACGGTCCACACTTCTGTGTCTGCCAGTGTTTCTGTTTGCTGCACGACGCACTATATGGAGTTCCAGGGAAATGGGTGTGCCCAAAGTGAGCAGCTGAGGGACATGTCTGTGACGTGTGCTTAGGAGGACCCCTGGGTCTGTTTCCAGAAGGAAAAGATGCAAGGGATGTCAAGGGGGCTCACAGGAGCACTCTCTGATACAGAGGAGGCCTTGTTTTACTTTCTTCTTTCTCTGCCACAGGCAGGTCACCACACATGTGCACAAATTTGTTTCGGCGGCTTCTTGTGGGAAATTCTGCCAGAAATCTCCCCAAAAGCTCTTATAATCTATTGATCAACTCTCTGCATTGTTAAATTTTCTCTCTGTCCCACCGTAGACAGTGCCATCTGCTGATCAAAGACCAGGCTAAAGAGCTGACCCGTTTATATGATAAGTTACGTGAAGGGAGAGATGTTTGCCAACTCCTTGATAAACACCTCGAGGACCTCCTCTCCCATGATGACCCTGAGCATTGCCAAGGACAGGGCTTCCAAGACCAACTGGCTGAGGGACGCAGGCTGGCCAAGTGCCTTGCCCGAAAGCTCAGCTCAGGTAAGGCAGCCACAAGCCCTGATTGCACTGAGCTGCTGCAAGGCCCTGGGCTCACAAGAGTCTTCCCACTTGCCCTCACACTGTTTGTAGCAGCTGTCCTGTGTTCCCCATCATGCGCAAGGCCATGAGAGGACCAGGACTAGAAGGTGGTAACAGAGAGGAGAAATGCACAGGCTGGAGGTCATAGTGCTCCACATGTCTGCTTCCTCCCTGAGGGAACGCAGCCCTTGGGGCAGGAGGCAGCATCCACCAGTGTTAGATCCCGGAAAGAAGACTGTGACAGGAGGCAGCTAGTTAGTGTGCTAGGATCCCCGCCTAAGTGGGAGGTTCCCGGACTCAGCCCCGTCTGTATTAACTGTGGGTGAGAGAGTGAGGTTTACTTCGTCCATCTCTGTCTCCTCATCTGTAATGTATATCAAATAACCTGTTGTCACTGTAGTGAGCAGATAAGGAAAATTCATGAATGCACTTCAGACAAAGTAGAGCCCCTGACCGTGTGGAGTTGGATGAGGAACTTGATGCAGTAGGACTTGGAGGTGGGAACGCTGTTTAGACAGGAACACATTTCCTAGATGACCCCTTGGTAACACTGGAGCCCACGCGGGGGCCCATGAAGTCCCCGGTGGTTGGATGTGGGACAGGGTGGTTGTCCTGTCCTCAGGACAAGGAGGAGGCTCTATGTGAGAGCTGTGAACGCACAGAGAGCCTGTGCCTGTGGCGCGACTCGTGGCACGCTGCTAGACACGGTGTGCAGAAGCCAAGATTGAAACTGGACAAGCATCCCCTGATATGGACAACAAGAGACAGTAGAAGCTGTTGCCCAGGGTCAGTGATGCTGATCCTCAGAATCAGAGACACACTGCCTGATGCATCAGAAAGCCATGCCACAGCAATTCTTGAAGACAGTGTCCTAAATGCAGTGGATGCCTAGTCATGCAAGGACACTTATGTCTCTCGGGCCATAGAGGCCACTGTGTTCATAGTGGTGATGTGGGAACAGCTGATGGGACATTTCTGAATTTATTTGCAGAAAATTATGATGAGGAGGAGGATGAACATGAAGAAGAAACATGGACCCCCAGGTGACAATGAATGTTCAGGAACCGGTAATGTGTGGGTAAAAATGGACAGGGTCTCAGAAAGAAAAGGAAGTGAGGTCAAGAGAGTCACAGATGTCAGATGCAAGGATTAGCAAAACTATAGGTGGTCAGCAAAGGACGGCCCTGTTGCCTGTTGTCTCTGTGGTGCTGTAAACCAAGATGGATTCACCAGCCTCGGGACTCCCCGTATGGACACCATACCCATTCTTTCCTGTGACTGGACACCAGGAGATGCGTATCTACTTCCTACAGAGTTCTGTAAGGGCCTTGGTAGTAAGGTGACCAGCAAAGGAATTGGTACACAGACCCTAGCAAAATTAACCAGCAAGAGAAGTAACTTACCAAAACCAAACACGTGTGGTGTCATGTGACACTATTAATACGAAGGTGCCTAGCAGCCACACATTTCTGCAGTCTGCAGTGACTCCAGAGCTGTAACCACTTGGTCAATCTATGTTAAAGTCAACACGACTCAGGCACGTGGTGGCTGCCCCGGGCCCGCTCTCCATCTGTGCTTCATGCCGTGACTGTACCATACTGGGGCGGTAGAGTCTCATTCCTTGTCAGCCCTGCTGTGGGCAGTGCTCTGCGTATCTGCTGCTGCTACTCTCCCCTCATCCCCCATCTTGGCAGCCACACGTTGCCTCTTGTAGGATGGATAGCTTTTTCCCTCTCCAAGCGATGGCCCTTTGCTTCTAATGACCATTCCCTATAACTCCCATCAAAACCAGCTAGGAAGCCATGATGTCTGATCCCCCCAGTTTGATCTGTTGTCATTCCTGTCTCATCCGGCACAGCGTGGAGCAGGAAGAAGTCGAAAAGAAGGAAGTCCTCCAGGACAGAGTGGATGATTGTGATTTGACCCCTTTGGTTCTGGAAGAAGGGTGTGACAGCGACCAGTCTTACAGTGATGGTGAGTTCCCATTTGAAGAACAGGAAATCGGCTCTGCTCTGGATGTAGCCAGAGAATGGTCCCATACCAAAGGGGATGAAAGTCCATGTGGTTCCCCAGGTAGTGTCCCTATTCCTTGTTCCTCACACCCTGTGTAGACTCAGAGTCTTAATCCCCATAAGTAGATCCTATCCTTACAAACTGTTGTGATCCAGGCTGTAGGACTGAGTTTGATATAAGACATTCCATGAGTCAGTGAGCTTTGCTCAACTCCTGTCTAAGTCACAGCACTTTTATGTCTGGGCCACTGCCAATCACTGCTCTCAAGGTGGCCCTGCCAGACTCATATACCTCTCCAGCCCAGGCACAGGAGGTCACTTCCAGACCTCCTAATTTTCACTGTATCTCTCTCTTTTTTTTATATAATAATATTTTTGATTATATTATGTTAGCCACCATACAGTACATCTCTGGTTTTTGATGAAAAGTTCGATGATTCATTAGTTGCATATAACACCCAGTGCCCTCCTTACTACCCATCCCCAGGTTATCCCATTCCCCCACCCTCCTCCCCTCTGAGGCCCTCAGTTTGTTTCTCAGAGTCCATAGTCTCTTGCTTCATTCCCCCTTCTGATTACCCCCCCTTACTTTATCCCTTTCTTCTCCTACCGATCTTCCTAGTTCTTATGTTCCATAGATGAGAGAAAGCATATGATAATTGTCTTTCTCTGCTTGACTTATTTCACTAAGCATTATCTCCTCCAGTGCCGTCCATGTTGCAGCAAATGTTGAGACATCGTTCTTTTTGATAGCTGAGTAACATTCCATTGTATATATGGACCAATTCTTTTTAATCCAGTCATCTGTTGAAGGGCATCTTGGCTTCATTCATGATTTAGCTACTGTGGACAATGCTGCTATGAACATTGGGGTGCATATGGCCCTTCTCTTCACTACGTCTGTATCTTTGGGGTAAATACCCAGTAGGGCAATTGCTGGATCACAGTGTAGCTCCATTTTTAACATTTTAAGGGACCTCCACACTGTTTTCCAGAGTGGCAGTACCAACTTGCATTCTCACCAACAATGTAGGAGGAATCCCCTTTCTCCACATCCTCTCCAACAATTGTTGTTTCTTGCCTTGTCAATTTTTGCCATTCTAACTGGCGTAAGGTGGTATCTCAGTGTGGTTTTGATTTCAATTTCCTTGATGGCTAATGATTTTGAACATTTTTTCATGTGTCTGTTAGCCATTTGTATGTCTTCAATGGAATAGTGTCTATTCATGTCTTCTGCCCATTTTATGATTTGTTTATTTGTTTCTTGTGTATTGAGTTTGAGATGTTCTTTGTAGATCTTGGATACCAGTCTTTTATCTGTAGTGTCATTTGCAAATATATTCTCCAATTCCAGGGCTGCCTCTTAGTTTTTTTTGACTGTTTCCTTTGCTGTGCAGAAGCTTTTTATCTTCATGAAGTCCCAGAAGTTCATTTAATCTTTTGTTTATCTTGCCTTTGGAGATGTGTCATGAAACAAGTTGCTGTGGCCGATGTCGTAGACGTTGCAGCAACCCTCTCGGAAGCAGCCAGGTTCTTCCATAGGATCTTGGGGAGGGGGGGAAGAATCAACTTGTTGTTGGCATAGACTCAAGACAGGATGCTGTGATGATGGCCTGTCATATCAGGGACATTTTTTTTTAAGATTTTATTTATTTATTTGACAGAGATAGAGACAGCCAGCAAGAGAGGGAACACAAGCAGAGGGAGTGGGAGAGGAAAAAGCAGGCTGATAGTGGAGGAGCCTGATGTGGGGCTCGATCCCATAACGCCAGGATCACCCCCTGAGCCGAAGGCAGACGGTAAACCGCTGTGCCACCCAGGCGCCCCCTATCAGGGACATTTAATTAATGGTTTAAGAGAGCAATGCCAGTGATTGCTTCCAGGGCCCTCCTAAGCCCTCCTGGATGAGTTCTCTCACAGTTGCCTGATTTCACTCTGCTTCTGTTGCGTCCCTGTGCTACATGGGACCTAAGAGTGGGCATTTGTGAAGGGGAATTTCAGTCACGTAACTCTTTCTCTTCCTTTATTTGCAGAAAACCAAATTGATCAGGAGGGACCGAAAGGACAAGAGTCAGTTGCCCCCAGGTAATTCTGAATTCTTGGGGGCTGTGAATTCCAACGTGGCACCCAGGGAAAAGCAGAAAGTGCTGAAGAGAACTATATTATCTATTTGGTCAATGACAAGTTATCCTTTTTCACAATGCTTTCCGTTTTTTTGTGGTACTTGGATTGCTTCCCATTTCTTAGTTACCTCTCTCGTTGAGTAACCCACAGTCAGCCGACCCAGGTAAACTAATATGTCACAGGGATCGCTGTGCTCGCTCATTCTCTCCTCTGTGCTTTTTTGAGAGATGCGTGTCTTCTTTCTGCCTGTTAGATTTATCATGTTGACATGTGTTCCTAGCAAGAACATATCACAGCAAGAAGACAAACATATACTATCGTGCCAGATATTGAGAGAAAGAGGCCTTTCTGGATGAGATAGCTGGGACAGTCGCTTGGCCACTCCATGCAGAACTGGATGCCATTTGACAGGAAGGGGGAAAGCCACCATTCTGAGACTCTGTATGTAGTGAGTCATGACTGGATGGCACAGAGAGAATTGAGGCTCCTTCCTCACAAGCTTGCTGTTTGGCCTGTGCGCTGAGCACTTACTGTCCTTTCTATCTGCTGCTCCTGTGACAAACAGAGCTTGTCGCACTCAAACAAGAAGAGTTGTTTCTCTCTTGAATGGGTCAGCCTCTCTGCTTTCTTGACCATTCCTTTGTCCCTTCCATCAAAGCCAGACAGGACATAGGATTTCAGATCCCTCTCAGGTTAATCTTCGGTTGTCCCCACCCTGCAGGCTCAGCGGACAGCTGCTAGAGGTGGTAGAGCAGGTCGGCTCACGGGACTCTCCGGATAATCACAACGTGACATATTCAGTTCTTCCCGAGCTGTCTGACTCCTACTGGCCTTACAGGAGCGCCGCCATCTTCTCACCTGAGGACCTGGAAGTCTGTTCCTCTCTAGAAGTGGCCAGTGAGTACTCCATTGTCAAGGTGATAAAGCTCCAACTGGACACCCACATAGATCTCCTGTTCTTTGTACCCCAGACCTCTGCTGTGCCGAGAGAGGTCATCCCTGTGGGGAGGCCTTGTAGAGACATATTGATCTGAACTGGGCTCTAGGATTGAGTTTGAAGCACAGATGTCAGGTGTGTCAGGGAGCTTTGCTCTCTTCCTAGTCCCAGGGCATGCCCATGTCATGTTGGCTTCTCTGTCAGGTCATTGGGCCACACTCAACTCACCTGAGCAAGATGAGCGCAGAAGGTGTCTGTCAGACCTAATTTGGATGAAACCTCTCTTCTCACCTTCAATAAGCTCTACGTTTCATCTCTGATCCAGGTCCTTTACGAATCTATGCCTGCCACTGTCAGTTGGCATTCTTATCCAGGGGTAACTGGTTTTGCTATTCTAAACCCCACTTGTCTCTCTCCTTTGATGCCTGACAGCCTTGGCAGCTTTCCTATATCATTGGAGGTGTCACTCCCCTGGTGCGTTCCCTTCCTTTAGTCTGTCTCTTTGTTTATCTTCCCTCATCTCAAGTTAGCTGAGAACCAGAACTGGACCAACGCTATCGGACAGTGTATGTTTGTCCTGAGCCGCTCAGGATCGTGAAACAGACGTACCCCATGAAAGGCCCCAGTATCTATGCAGCCTTGAAGATTGTTCTGCTTTGATGGTGTATAGATTCCATTCATGGGTTTAATCTCAATGGCTTCTTCCTCTCAACCATTCACCAACAGCATTTCAGATGGAAAAAGCCTGAATATTGCAGCAACCGTCTAGGAAGCAACCGGGTTCTTCCCCAGGATCTCGGGGGGAAAAGAATCAACGTGTTGTTTGCCTACACTCAAGACAGGATGCTCTGCTGATGGCCTGTCATACCAGGGTCACTTGTTTAATGGCTTAAGAGAGCAATGCCAGTGATTGCTTGCAGGGCCCTCCTAAGCCCTCCTGGATGAGTTCTCTCACAGTTGCCTGATTTCACTCTGCTTCTGTTGCGTCCCTGTGCTACATGGGACCTAAGAGTGGGCATTTGTGAAGGAGAGTCTGTGTCATTTAACTCTTTCTCTTCCTTTATTTGCAGAATACCAAATTGATCAGGAGGGACCAAAAGGACAAGAGTCAGTTGCCCCCAGGTAATTCTGAATTCTTGGGGGCTGTGAATTCAGAAGTGGCACCCAGGGAAAAGCAGAAAGTGCTGAAGAGAACTATATTATCTATTCGGTCAATGACAAGTTATCCTTTTTCACAATGCTTTCCGTTTTTTTGTGGTACTTGGATTGCTTCCCATTTCTTAGTTACCTCTCTCGTTGAGTAACTCACAGTCAGCCGACTCAGGTAAACTAATATGTCACAGGGATCGCTGTGCTCGCTCATTCTCTCCTCTGTGCTTTTTTGAGAGATGCATGTCTTCTTTCTGCCTGTTAGATTTATCATGTTGACATGTGTTCCTAGCAAGAACATATCACAGCAAGAAGACAAACATATACTATCGTGCCAGATATTGAGAGAAAGAGGCCTTTCTGGATGAGATAGCTGGGACAGTCGCTTGGCCACTCCATGCAGAACTGGATGCCATTTGACAGGAAGGGGGAAAGCCACCATTCTGAGACTCTGTATGTAGTGAGTCATGACTGGATGGCACAGAGAGAATTGAGGCTCCTTCCTCACAAGCTTGCTGTTTGGCCTGTGCGCTGAGCACTTACTGTCCTTTCTATCTGCTGCTCCTGTGACAAACAGAGCTTGTCGCACTCAAACAAGAAGAGTTGTTTCTCTCTTGAATGGGTCAGCCTCTCTGCTTTCTTGACCATTCCTTTGTCTCTTCCATCAAAGCCAGACAGGACATAGGATTTCAGATCCCTCTCAGGTTAATCTTCGGTTGTCCCCACCCTGCAGGCTCAGCAGACAGCTGCTAGAGGTGGTAGAGCAGGTCGGCTCACGGGACTCTCCAGATAAACACTACTTGACATATTCAGTTCTTCCCGAGCTGTCTGACTCCTACTGGCCTTACAGGAGCGCCGCCATCTTCTCACCTGAGGACCTGGAATTCTGTTCCTCTCTAGAAGTGGCCAGTGAGTACTCCATTGTCAAGGTGATAAAGCTCCAACTGGACACCCACATAGATCTCCTGTTCTTTGTACCCCAGACCTCTGCTGTGCCGAGAGAGGTCATCCCTGTGGGGAGGCCCTGTAGAGACATATTGATATGAACTGGGCTTTAGGATTGAGTTTTAAGCACAAATGTCAGGTGTGTCAGGGAGCTTTGCTCTCTTCCTAGTCCCAGGGCATGTCCATGTCATGTTGGCTTCTCTGTCAGGTCATTGGGCCACACTCAACTCACCTGAGCAAGATGAGCGCAGAAGGTGTCTGTCAGACCTAATTTGGATGAAACCTCTCTTCTCACCTTCAATAAGCTCTACGTTTCATCTCTTAGCCACGTCCTTTACGAATCTATGCCTGCCACTGTCAGTTGACATTCTTGTCCAGGGTTAACTGGTTTTGCTCTTCCAAGCCCCGCTGTGTCTTTCCTTTGGGTTGACTTGTCTTCCTAAACAGTTGTTTGAACACCCACCCTCAGTCCCTCCACTGATAGCTTGTTTTTATGTTTCCCAAAGCAGAGCTGTGCTTTGCTTTTCCCCACCACATGAATTGAGACAATGTTCTGTGTAGCACCAAACACTCACTTTCATTTGAGGGTTTGTCTTTGCATTCCATATGTTCACTCTCCTTGTATAAATTCCACTACGTCTTTAACAAGCAGGCTCTCTGATGAGCAGAGGCTGAATTCTGCAGTAATCCTTTTAGAATGCATGGAGGCTGGCTCCCCAAATCTGTATGAAAAAGGTAAGTAAAGTGTTTGCACAGACTTAAGCCAAGGGCAACCGTGATGATCATCTCCTAGAAAAAGTAAATTTTCCTCAATGCCTCAGCCCAGGAAATCAAGCCACTTATCATAAGACAATATCAGAAGCACCCTGAAATATTTTTCTGCCTAAACCTGTTCTCACATTGAGCATATCTGATTGCCTGGCTAGCATTAGACACTAGATTATTAATGTACCGAGCAGGATCTGCTTAATGACCTCCCTGTCTTTATGTATTTACAGAAAATCAGATCTCTCATAAGGAGGAAGAAGACCAAGACCTGATAGGCCCCAGGTAACTCTGAAGAATCCTGGGTTGTTATTTCAGTGGTTAAACTGCATTTTAAGGAAGAAACATAAACTGCCAGACATGCCTGTTTTATCCGTTCTCCAATCACAAAGTACCTTTGTTTAACCATGAAGTGTGGCTTCACATGTTACATGGTTAAGTTCCATTTACTGACCCCTTCACTTCAATAACCTGAAGGGCGTGAAACTTCGTGAATTAGCAGTCACTGGGATTCTCTGCATTCCCCTGTTCTCTCCTTTTGCTAAAACGAGAGTGAGAGGCCTATCTGCCTCTCCCTGTTTGGTGTTACCACACCGAGGATATGTTATAGCCAAAGAATACCTAAAAAAACCATTCACGTCATGTCACAGGATGAGAAAGAGGCACCAACGACACAAGGTCTCTCCATATGGATGTTGTCTTTTAAAGCCTGTGTTCACTTGGTCACCCAAGGTAGTATCAACAATATTTATGCAAAAGTGTTGAAGCCACCTTTAGGATTCCCCATGTGCGCTGTGAGCTATGTGTTCCATTCCATAGTCGTTCAGTTTGTTGCTCAGAAGCTTAGCTCTGCGGCCACTATCCTGAGCACCTTTTGTTCTCTATCTGTCCCTACTGCCCCCACAGCAGCCACACTCTGTCCCTGTAACAGGAGGATAGTTTTTGCTGTTAATCACAGCTGTGCCCCTTTGTTATGAGTATACTTCTCAGCCTCCCATCAAAACCAGTAGGATGCTGGGGTGTCTACTTTTCTTGTGTTAAACTTCAGATCTCCCGACCCTCCCAGGCTCACCGCAGAGCTGCCAGAGGTGGAAGAGGATACCCCATGTGATTCCCTGGATGAATGCTATTTGACTTATTCGGCCCTTCCTGACCTGTCTGACTCCCTCGGGACTTGTAGCAAGGCTGACATCACCTCATTCGAAGATCTGGACATCTGTTCTGCTCTGGAAGTAGCTAGTGAGTCCTCCATTGTCAAGGTGATAAAGCTCCAACTGGACTCCCAAGCTGACCCCCTATTTTTGGGATCCCAACCTCTGGTTGTGCAGAAATGTGTCATCGCTCTGTAGAAGCCCAGTAGACATAAGGATCTGAGTCAGGCTCTAGGATACACTTTTTAGCACAGACCTCAGGTGAGTCAGGCACCTGCCCTTTGTTCCTCATCTCAGGCCATGCTTATGGCTTCTGACAGAAGTTAGGACATTCGATTCAAGGCAGATGTGACAGCTCACACTCACTTGTGCTCCACATGCAGAGGTCTCTGTCTTTGTTCCTGATTTCCATTAAATATCTCTCTTCATCTGCAATGCTCTCATTTTCATAGCTGAATATTGTCTCTTGAATTTTTGTGCCTGTCCAAAGATGTTGGCAGCCTTACCTACATCTTTCAATTTGTTGTTTCCCTACCTGACTGCTCTGACTCCCAGTGTCTGTGTCCTCTATGTTGGCTGTCTACACTGAGTTGTCATCAGAGTATCAGGTCATCAACACCTCTACCATCAGCTTGCTCGTAGGTTTCCTTGAAGCACAGCTGATTCTGGCCTTTGCCCCTCCCATGCATGGCTCATATGTCTGTAAGCACAAAGAATTGTACACAAAAGGTTTCTTTTGATTTGAGGGTTTGCAGATTCCATCCATCAGTCTGGTCTCTGTGTCTAAATTCCCTTAAACCATTTATCTCATGGCATAAGGTAATGAGAGAAGGCTGCACTAAGTTTTTAGAATGTAGGTAAGCTGTTCCCCAAAATCTGTGCCAAAACACATGTTTCACGCTGTACACAGACTCTTGAGATGTGGCTCTACCACAGCAGGGAGCTCATGCCCAATGGCTCAGGAAAGCAGACCAAGGCACATTCCCAAGACACTACCTGAGGCCTCCTGGATGGTTACTCTCACAATATCCTGCTGCCCCGCTAAGCGGCACACAGTCCATGTGCTAGTTCTATCAGATACTTAATTGGAATGTACACATGGTGTTGTTTAACATGACTGGCCCTGTCTGTATTTATTTGTAGACAGTCATAATGATCTTGTGGAGGAAGAAGACCAAGGACGGATATGCGCCAGGTAACTCTGAAGAATCATGGGCTTTAATGCAGTGGTGATGTCTGGGGATCTTGGCTCTCGGCAAATCTAGAAAGTGCTAAATGTACCTATTTCACCCATTCAGACACCCATAAAAATGGTCCGTTAGCAATGTTCTCTGTTTCACTGTGGTACTCGTATAGGACCCTTTCTTTCTGCGTCCCAAATTTGGAGGTTCAGGCCATTGACACAGGTATACTAACCAATCACAGGATTTCTTGAATTCTCACGGTCTCTCTTTCTATTGAGTCCAGCCTAAGATGCACATCTGTCTCTGCTCGTTTCGCATTATGACGCTGGCAGGAATTCATGGCAAGAAAAGTGTGTAAAAAAATTCATATCTCAGTATTTAGACAAGTAGGCCTCGGACACACGAGCTTTCTAGGAATCTACAATGCTGCCAGTCTGGGGTTGTCTTGGTGCTTTCTGTAAATGTCAACAAAACGTATGCAAAAGTGTTGATGCTGGTTTTATTGTTTTCTGAGTGTGCTGTGTGTTGTGACTGCTGTGTGCTGGGGTGGTTCAGACTCCTTCCCTTTAGTCTCCCATTCTGGCCATGCTCTGGGCCCCTCTAGCTCTTGCTCCCTCCCTGCCTGCCTCATCTATCCCCGGTACATCCACACTCTGGCCCCAGATGGAGGCAGAAAGGTTCATGGGAAGAAGACTTCGCATTTCTTTTCTATGCCCAGTGCTTCCTCCCTGCCGCCCAAAGCAGCTGGGACTCCATGTTGACTCAACTTTCTTGTTGCATCTCCAGTCCTGACTGTCACACGAGGCTCCACAGGGAGCTGCCAGTGACAGAAGAGAATGAAGACCCACAGGACTCCCTGGATGACTGTTATTTGACTTCTTCATTTGGCCATGACCTGCCAGACACCTGCAGACCTTACACAAGTGTTTCATTCACATTTGATAAGCAGGAAACCTTCTTGGGTCTGGATGTGGATGGTAAGTACTCCCATTGTGAGGGGCACAACACTCCTGGGTGGAGGGGAGGTCAGGAAGCCTGTCTTCTCTGTATCCAACAACCTAAATTGGCTGAGATGTGCATCCCAGCCAACAGACCCTGGAGACTCAAACTGGTTTGAACTCTGCTCTTGGATATCATTTCAAAAACACTGGGTTACCTGGGTGGCTCAGTTGGTTAAGCATCCAGCTCTTGATCTCCATTCAGGTCTTGATCATAGGGTTGTGAGTTCAAGGCCCACGTTGGGCTCCACACTGGGCGGGGAGTGTATAAAAAAAAGAAAAGGCATCATGTGGGTCAGACAATTTTCCTTTCCTTCTGTCCCAGACTTCCCTCTGCCACCAAGCCCCCTCCCAAGTGCAGACCCTTGATACCAAGTCAGTTTAGAGAGGAGAAATGCAGGGAAGAGAGCAAACCTTCAGCCACCATGATGTCAACTGTAGATATCTGGGTAACAGGACTCTTTCTTTTCTCTCCTTTTTCTTTCTTGCTTTCTTGCTTTCTCTCTTTTTTTGTAAGAACCGACTTCTGCTACTCATGAGATTCTATTGCCAGTTGTATATCTGTTGTAGTGTCCTGCAAACTGTCTGGCTCTCCACACAGATTTGCATGTGCTCCATATTTGCAGCATCTGTGATATTGTTGCTGAGCTCAAAGTTTTGGCTTCTGGGGAGCCCAGAATGCTCAGCATTTAGATAGAAGACCCTGAGCACCCAGTCCTAGCTTGACCCCGTGGTTTCAGTGAAGCCGAAGCTCTAGCCCTGGTTTTCCATCCTCCACGGATGGTGTCCTTTCCACCCTGTGTGCAGCTTCAGTGATTTTCTCCCCGTCAAGTGTTGCTCTCAGTAGCATAATGTCATGTAAATGGTCAACGGTCCGTGCACCTGCCGTGGGTATTGGCCTCATTCTGGAGCAAAGCAGAGTTGTTCCCCTCTCCAGAATCTTCAGAAAAGTGCTGCCTGCTCAGCAAGACCCCCTTGGGTCACACTCGCACAGGAGTGCAGGCTAACACCCAATTCTCATTTCTTCCCACTCAGGCTACAATTCGGACTTTGCTTCTGGGAGAAGCGTTTGCGTTGTTAGCCGACTTTCCTTGCTCATCAAATCACCTTGTAGGAGCAGCAAGGAGTCTATGATGTTCCTCACTGTGTCAATGTTGTCTAGTGAAATTGGCCATGAAACATTTTGTTCCTTCATCTTTTTGGTCAGTTAACAGTCTCTCCACCCTAGGACCACCTTCTCCCCTGTTTCCCATTCCTCTCGGAGGGGCCAAGAAGCAAAGGCCTCCTCAGGATTACAGCAATTCAGGAAGCAGAAATGAAACACACAGTTACTTTGCTTCGTTTGTCCGCCACGTCCCTTTCCGTGCCCACTCACCAGCAGCGCTGTTGTGCTGGAGCCGCTCGTGTCCTCACAGGACACTCTGCAGTTGGTGTGGCATCTCCTGTGAGAGCTGAGGGTGCTGAGACTCAGCAATGTCATATCACTTGCCCACGACCCCTGGCCAGTGGTTATGGGACCTCAGACCCGCACCAGCTCAGACTGCCCACTGGTCTCCACTCGGTCCTGTCAGGGCCTATGTGGGGATGGGGTTGGTCCTGTCCTCTCTGCTTTTGTACCAAATTATTTGAAACAGTTGTAAATGTAACCAAAAAAGTTGCAAGACTGCCCCCAGAGATCCCTGTGACCCTGCCACACATCTGCCAACTCCTACCCTGTCAGTCACTCTGTCCTGTGAGCAGAGCCAGTGGCTCTTTCATCCCCTCTGAGAGATCAATGTCTCCATGAGGCTCCATCCAAAAGCAATGAGAGCTGAGAGGTCCCAGGCCTTTTCTGTTGTCACGAGGGGTCCCCAGGAGGCTCTTCACTTGGCTGCCTGGCACCCCTGTAATGCTGCCCAGCTCCCACTGGCAACTCCTTCTCCCCATGCCCTAAGAACTCTCTGGGACCTACTCTCTCCAGGCTGTAGGAAGAAGGTTATGACTAACGGAATGATAGGAATGAACTTGTGTGCCCATGCCAAGGCCTGGTGGAGTGAAAGGGGTGATTTTCACCTCAGGGACTTTGCAGGGTGGGCACCTGCCGTTCCAGCATCCCTAGGCTCGGACACCACACTGACATCTCCTTCATACACATGGTGTCTACCTTTGTACCTGCTCGCAGGGTGGTCTCTCAGACCAGAAGGGACATCAGACGTGGGTGTTCTGGGAGTGCTCAGCTAAGGAGCCCTGGGGTGGATCCCATTGAAATCTCTTCTTGCTTCAGCCCCGATGCAGGCTCCCCATCACCAGGGCCCATCGAGTGGAAATGTGAGTTTCCAAATGGCAAAGGTGCAAATGTCAGGAGCACAGACACAGCCAAGCACCCAGGTGGCCAATTCTCTGCGACAGCGGCTGGAACAGCAGTTGGATTGTGGTGACAACAGAGCCAGGCTCGGCCTCTCCTCTGCCATCGGGAGCCTGGACACCAAGATGGGTTCTGGGAACCAATGGCCGCTCTTCCAAGGTGAGAGGGACGGGGAGTAGGAAGTTCTAGTCCCTATGTTGGTTGTCACAGACTTGTGGCTGGAGGCAGCAACGGGGTGAGGTCGAACCCCATGATGCTCCAATCCAGCGAGGTCAGCAAGAGCCCGGTGTTTAGTATCAGCTCTGCCCCGGGTCCTGGGTTTGCAACTTCCTAGCTCTTTAAGTGGCCAACTTATTCATCCTCTTACCTAGTTTCCCCTCTGTCCCTTCATCGGAAAGTGCAAAACTAGTATCTCCATTCCATCGATACAGGAAAGAAGAAACAGCATAAATTCTGGGGGGCCTGATTCAACAGAAATTGCTTGACATCATCTATGAATTTGTCATGTCTAATTTGTGGGTCGCTGTGGGGCTTTAGCACTCAGCAAATGGTTTCGGGGCATTGTTTCATGGGGGGCGGGGCAGTTGTCAGCAGCTCCACATTCACTGGACCCCATCTTCCCTAGCTTTCTCAGAAAGGCTCCTGTGCCCAGTTTTCTCTCCTACGACATCTTCAAGGCAATCTTCCCTGTTCGGTGCTCACAGTCACAATGGTAATACTGGCCTCACAACACTGTCTCCCACTTATTTTTCTTTTTTCCCTTTTCTAAGGACATAAGTGGCCCCTTTCTTACATGAAGTGCACACGTCACTCTCTCCTCTGATCCTCCGTCTAGTTCATCATCTCCCCTCATCTCCGGGGCCTCGTCCCCAGCTTCTTCTTCATCAGGACCCACCTCTGCTCAGATTTCCTGAAGACTGAGCTTTCTGACCTTCCCCTGGGTCGTGCGTTCCTTACCCTCCTGCATTCAGTGCCCCTTCCTGGAGCCTGGGGTGGCCTGGGGCTCCTCTGTCAGAACTACCTGAGAAATGAGGAGACGCAGTTCCCAGGTGGAGGTGACATAAGCAGCAGACTGTGGCACCGGGGAGAGGCCCCAGAGAAAGAGCTCAGGGAGTGTTTGGGGAAGCACAGCCCCGACAAGGGCCTTAGAACTTGACGTACTTACTGTCTTGCCCCTCGAGCCTCTCTGTCACTTCTCCATGGCGCCCACTGTCGTGGCCCCGACTCACCCCGCTGGCTCAGTTCCTCTCTCTGTGACTCACCTTTCACAGAGGCCTGAGCAGGAAACCAGTCTCCATGCCGGATTCTTTTGCATTCCGGCTCTGAGAAAAAAAATGCCACAGACAGACTGCCTTGTCAACAACAGAAGTTGTGATCTCACAGTTCTGCAGGTGCGGTAGAACCACAATCAAACAGGTGCACATTTGGGGCCTGGTGACGCTGCCTTCCTGGTTCGGAGGTGGCCGCCTTCTTCCCTTGTCCTCCCAGGAGTGAGGGAGCTTTGTGGGGTCTCCTTTATAGGGCACGGATCCCTTCTCGGGGGCATCTGCCTACAAGATGCTCACCCCACAAAACCATCACATTGGGGATTGTGATTCACCCCTATGAACTGGGGGCGAATACAAACTGTCACGCCATGGCAGATGGTTTTACTCTGTTTTGTTCCCACCTGCTCCCCCCTGTAATCCCTCCGTGGTGTTGAACAGGTCACCTGTTTCTTCCACCCCTTTTCTCATTGTCCTTGGATTTGTGTATTTTTTCCAATTTCAACTGACCAGAAGGGAGGTTAGAATATTAGGTTCCGTGTCCCCCAGATCCCTATTTACTCATTTACTGAATTAGGTACATACGTACATACAGACACACACATTTGTATCTCAGGTCACATACACGATGTATATTCCGTGTGTGTATTATCCAGAGTGTACACGTATGAAGTGCACCACGTGTTGACACGTGTTGTGTCAACTCCCCAGCTTTCTCTTCCCTGGTTGCTCCCCAAAGGCTTCCCTTCAACTTTCACTTTAGCTGATGTCTACAGTCTCTTCCCACCAATAGCACAGCCTCTTTCCAGCCTGATTGCCCTGCCTTTGTCTTCTCTTCTCCGGAACTCTGTTTTTACCAATTCTGCTTCTCTGATTTCACTTTTGTCAACTGCAAGCACTTTGGCCTTCTGGCATTCTTATCCCTACAGGTAGTGTGAGAGAAATGAACAAAACAGGAAATAATCAAAGCGCGTCCATTGGCTTCCCCACCCCTCTGAACACTCGGATGGCCTTGCTCCTTCTGTCCGATGTCGTCCTTTGACGTCAGTGTGGGTGGAGGATCAGAAAGATCATGAATAACAGCAGATCCTGTTGATGTGCTTTTCCATCCAGAGCTGGGTTTGGATGCTTCCCTCTGCGTGAAGAACCCTCCCAAGCTGGAGGGTGATGCCGCTGAGGCCTCGAGGGACAGCCAGTGTGAGTGTCAAGTCTTTGGCCACAGGAAAGCCCTCGGTGTCATGGAAGACAAGATTCCCAAGAGAAAACTGCAGTTTGGCCGGTGGAGACTCGCATGCAGATTCCGTGGCCCTCTGGCTTAGGGAACGGAGGTAATCACGCCCCCTGTGGCTCTTGGGGCACGGATTCCTATTGCTGTCCTTCAGATGATAGCTGCACCCCCCAACACACTCACACTGCCTTGTCTTCCTCCTTTGGTCACTCCCACAGCTGGTGCTACCTCTGTCTGGGCTTTTGTCTGTTTCCCAAGGGGCTGCCACCCTGCCGGCCCTGCCATCTCCATCACCTGGTTGCATCTGAACTCTGCTGTGTTCCTGCTGGGGCCGTCCTGAGATCCCCTCTCCCCTCCACTCATGGCCACGGGGAAGCAGTCCCCATGGCCCTCCTCGGCAGAGCAGTGTCAGTTACACATGTTGCCAAACACGCGAACTTTGCCGGAAATCACACACTTTCTCGGCTTCTTTGCCTTCCTTCCCTGCTTGCCCAACTCTGAGGCCTCGTCCTCCCAGGAGCACTGTCTTAATGAGTCATTTGCAAAAGGACTCTCCTCCTGGGTCGTTCAGGGAATCTGACCTAGGAGGACACGTAACACTCACCTTCTCCATGTGAATAAGAAGTGCTAAAGCTGAGGAGAAAGAGCCCCCATGAGAAAAACTAAATGAGAACCTGTCACAGCTGGGAGTGCCACACCGGACTGCCTGGAGTTAGTTTTCTCCTCAGCCCCTATAATGTAGAAGGCACGTGTTGTGATGTGCACTGGGTGTTATACGTCACTGATAAATCATTGGACACAACCTCAAAAACTAATGATGTACCATACACTGGCTAACGAAACAGAATAATAAGTAAAAAAAGAAAATGAAAGAAAAAAAGACAAGAAAAAAATAAATATTACATAGATACCCAGAGTCCAAAACATAATCTCTTCCCTGATCAAAGGTCAAAGAATTTAGTGCTTTCTTTCCTCCTATGACAATGAAATCGACAGTTCACTAGTCACTGAGTGGATTTCACACCCCCTGCAGGTTCACTGCAGACTGAAAAAAAATATTTTAATCAAATTTTGTCCTTATACAACATCTCAGTAAAGAACCTTAGGTCTCATTCTCCTATATCAACCCATTTGCAGGTCCTTCTTTATACCAGGGTAAACACTGAGAGACTCTTTCTTTAGGGAAACTTTGGAAAAGAAGGGATGAGAATCTAGAGAGCTAAAACGAATGCCTTTTCATTTTCACTTCAGAGTATGGTGAGTCTCTGCATTGAGAATAGTCCTAGAAATGCCCCAAGGGCTATCCTGTGTGAGATTACCTTCAGAGAATGTTGGTGTCCCTGAGTGAAAATGACTAGGGCCATGGTAACACCCCTGCTCTCTTTTTGTGAATTCCCCTTTGAGTTTCTCCTCCTTGAGCTCTTTCCTCTGCCCCTTTGGGCTTGTTCCTCTCCAGCCAAGTGACCAAGAATGTCTACTGCTTGCCCACACCTCCAGATCAGAGGCTTTCCTCTCCCTTTCCCCACATGTTTGCACAGGGCCTGAGCCAGGGTTTCAGTCCAGGGTTTTCAGACACAGGTCACATGGCTTTAGGGGGTCCTCATCTGCACATGGCAGAAAGGAGCTTGGAGATAGGCTGAGGCCCCTGTTGGCTCTGACATTCTAGGACTCATTCCATAGCCTGGCCTCCTCCTCAGAAGACGGGGACAACGGTGAGAAAGGGGTGTGTTTGTCTGCCAAGGGTCCCCTCCTTCCTACAGCAGTCTGTTTCTGAACGTGTGTGCTGGGTGCTAGGTGCATCCCTCTCTGGGAGGCGTGAGAAAGCCATCACTTGGGCTTCTGATGAAGGGGGCTCAAGAGTGAAGTGGCTACTGAGGAAGGGGTAGTTGGGATCTGGCCAAAGCTCACAGCAGCCTTGAGCTGGGATATCACCAGGCTCCCGCCGGGGAGTGGGGGAGCACAGGGGTCCCTAGATCCTGCAACACAGGCTGACGCTCAGTTTAGTGAGGTATTACTTCTGACCTGTGGCTCTCACTCTCCCCCTCAGGCTGCCTGCGGCTCCCCCTTTAGGCTCCTTCTCTGGACAGGGGTTCAGCTTGCTCCTGGCCTCTGTCACCAGGTGACATCTGACCAAGACTCACATTTGATTTCTCTCTCTTTCTCTCTCAGATACCAAGTACTTCAGAAACTAAGAGATTCCTCATGTGAAGAAAACCCCATCATAAACCCCATCACAAAACCCCATCATTTTCCACTTGATGAAAAGAAATCTAGAACAGCAAATCAACTTAAAGCCCAAACACAGCACAGGTGGGATCCTTTGCTGAGAATCAACATCACAATCACAAGCCATTCTCTGTGATTTTGACTGCAAAAGACTGCTTTGATGAGAGAGATTCTAGCCTTCAGCTCCAGTTGTGAGAAATCCCTCAGGAGACCAATGCCTGACTAGATGACACAGTTTTGACAGACCTTAAGTCTTGCTGCTCTCAATTCCACCCTGCAGAGAACCTGAGTCAAGAGCACCATGGAAAAAGACCACAAGTCAAACTGGACATTCTGGGCCACCAGATGGGCTGCGCTAGGAGCAGACAGCATTAACTATGCGGTGTTCTTGCTGGTAAGGTTTAGCCTGAATTTGAGCATGAGGAAGTTACCAGACAACTTGAGAATGTAGATCATTGAACAAGATGACTGGACTTTCTTCAAACAGTCAGTGTCACCACATAGAAGAGACAACACAAGCGAGAAGAGATATTTTCGGTTCCAAAGGACTAAAAAGAATGTGTTCCTTTTTTTTTTTTTTTTTTTTTAGTCCTTTTGAACCCAAAATATCTCCTCACCGTTAGGTGGCTGTGTCTGCTGGTGCTGACATTTCCTTGTTTGTGGGGGACAGTCAGATGTCTTGGCTTAAGGGTCTATATCCTGAAGTTGTCTGATCATTTCCTCCTGACTAAATTCAGCCTAACCCTCTGGCCAGGACACTCCATAGTTAACGCTGTGTGTGTCCCAGCTCAGCCCACCCGGAGACCAAGAGGGTCCAAGTTTGCCCATCACCATTCTTGTGACAGCTTCATTGGTTACTTTGCTATGGAGGGCCTATCAGATCTGTTCATAGCAGGACACATGATTTTCTTCCTAAAATTAGCATTTTGGCAAGGGGTTCTCTGAGAATGTATGAAGATCTTCTTCTCTAAAGTCTTTTTCTAAAATTTTGCCATCTGTAATGATCCCTGTGGTGCATCATAACCGTATCTGTGTTTGTACATTGGAAGAATTCTATCTAACTTTATCCTTCCTATACAATGTGTATTTGCTGGCATTGTGCTGTGGAAAAGAATATTTCCTCCCCATTCTATATCATTAAAGTATTTGTTTTGACAATCATTGTGCACTTGTGAATTTTATTTAATTAATATGTTCAATTAGGCAATATATAGTACATCTTTAGTTTTTGATGTAGCGTTCAATGATTCGACTCGTGTATTTTTTGCATCTGGTGCTCTAATCCCTACTATCATGGTTGATTTGATGTATCAGGGTATACAGTAAAGTAAATCTTCTTGGTTGTTCTCGCCATATTTAACACTGAGTCTCCATCTCTTTTAGGCTATAGTTAACTTATGGGGGAAAAATTTCATCTGTTTGTCGTTCTGTGGTATTTGCTTTCTTTTCTTCTTATGTGTGCCTATATGTGAGTGTGGTGTTTAAGAAGGTTGTAGAGGTAGGGCTGAGCATTGCACCAAAAGTTTTTGGACATCTTTGGTTCCATATTAGCTTGTCAAACTTTTCACATTCAGTTTCTAAGTGACCCCTCAACCTCAAACGTTTGACATTATTCTATTTTCTCTTTACCTCCGTCTTAACCTGACTCTTCGTATACTATTGTTTCCACCCAGTGAAACAGATGCTGCTTATTCCTATTTTTCCCACCTGCTCCACTCCCAGATTTTTGTTTTACATCTACAATTGAGTCTATTCAACAGTGACCAGCTGTTCGAAAGCCAAAATTTCCCAGTCATCTCTCGTTGGGTGAAGTTCACCTTCAAAGACTCCTAGTGATGGAATCAGGACTCCCTGAGTGTTGTGTATTGAATACTCTTTTTCTACTACCTGCACACACGGACATCGTGGCTGAATAGAAAGTACTTGCACAATGAGTTTTTACTGAGACTCCGTGCTGGGTGTGGAGCCTGCTTGAGATTCTGTCTCTCTCCCTCTGGCCCTCCCCGCCACCCCCCCTCTCCCCCACCTTAAATAAGGGATGGGAAGGGGAAAAGGCAAATGAAACAGAAAAACAAAATAAAGGAAAAACAGGAAGATTCTAGCAACATATGGTGAACACATCGGAGAAAAGGAAGAGCGATAATACAGCAAATGAAATTGATTCTTTAGGGCAGAAACAATTGGAAGTAAGAAGGTGAAGAGGGAGAAGAGATTAAGATGTGGAGACAAATTTGACTTGAAGAGAAAGTACAAAAGTCAAATAGACTGGCAGATATCGGTCTGGGGATGTTTTCAGTTGGCCACAGAGGCATCACGCTTGTATATTGTATGGATAATATTAAGCGAGCTTTTCATGTCACTCAACCCCTTGCCAAATTGCCATCTGAAAAAGTGACTCCAGCTCAATTATAAATACCTTGACCACCATGCCATATAAAGTAAGACATATTTTACCATGCTAGAGTTAAGAAACTGGTTTGGGGGCCTGGGTGGCTTCGTCAGTTAAGCACCCGACTCTTGATTTCAGCTCAGGTCATGATCTCAGTCATGAGATTGAGCCCAGTGTGGGGCTCAGTGCAAAGTTTGAGAGTCTCTCTCTCCCCCTCTGCCCCTCTCCTGCTTGCGTGCACTGTCTAAATAAATAAATAAATAAACAAACAAACAAATAAATAAATAAATAAAATCTTAAAAAAAGAACTTAAAAAAAAAACTGGTTTAAGGCTTAGTTGTGAGCAACCGATGGCAGTTTGCACCTGCCAAACTCCCAGTGATGCCCTTGCAAGTAGTGTGGGTAGGCAGTGAGGTTTGTTGGGCTGGGCATGCAGAGGCAGGTAGTAAGCCCTATAAAAGTGAGGACTGAAGAGCATATTTATTTGCCTTTTGTTTGGCCATTTACATTAATATGGAAAGCGCGTTATTTGCACAGTTAGAACTTTAGAATGAAAATACGTTGACTCTCGAGCTGGTTTTTCTTGGTTGTTTTCATCTTTTTTTTTCATCATTATTTTTTCTTTCATCTTTCTCAAAATTCAGTTTTCCCCATAGCAGAGTTGGGACTTTTTATTGCAGAAGTCTGCTTGCTGAAGATTCTTAAAAACAAAACAAAACACTAAAGAACTTTTGAGCAAAAGTTTAAGAAGTTCTGCTACAGCCCATCCACTTGCTTGTGGGATTTATGTAGATATGTTTGTTTTTGTCCTTTTTGCTGCAATAACAGTGTAGCCTTGCTAGAATTATACAGAACAGTATATTTATTTTCATCAGTTAGGTAAACAGCGTAGTGTAAAATGGACATTACTGGAAAAGGATAGCGATTTATATGAAACCACAACAGAGACAAACTACCGCCGTCACATGCAGCAGTGGTCTGTGGGGAACGTGGTGGGGAAGGCTGGAAAATACTAAACCCAGAGCCAGGAGACTTGGTTTCTAAATCCAGCTTGCCAGTCTGTAGCTGTAAGGCTTAAGGTTACCTAGGTACCATGTGCCTCAGTTTCCTATGGTTGGAAAGTGGGAATGAGACCTGCTTCACCCACTTCATGTGCACTCTTTGAGGATAAAAGCAGGTAAAAATGCAATAACGGTCATGAAGAGTTTATGAGCCATGAAGGGATCTCTAAGTACCACAGTGTATCACTATTATCATGACTATTCTAACTGTTCAAGGAAAGCAGTGGTCATCAATGCAATTCTGCTCGTTCCTCTGGAAACTAACGACCTTCCTTTGTGATCATTTTATTACTGATGGGGCCGTTTTCTGCCTGGTCTGGTTGTGTGGCAGTATTCAGGTCCATTTCTCGGGCTATTTCTCGGGCTATGATTTCATGTTCCCAGAAAAGGGCAGCAAAACTCCAGTCTGAAGACTGCCACTTCCTCAAAGTGTCTAATGTAGTGTTTGGAAAACAACTATACTGAAAAGAGAAGAGCTTTTAAAAAATTATGGTCTTTATGTGACAGACAAGGCAAATCTCATTGCTATAAATAAATACCATAACAAAAATACACTCATTTAAAATAATTGTTTGCCTTTTCTTTGTCCTCTGAGGAAAATAATTTGGGCTATTTCTTTAATCTCAGTTTAATGATTTGACCTGTACAACCAAAAACCTCTGGCCATGTTTTTCCATTTAACCCCAGATTTTTAGATCTCACAGAGCACCAATTCTTAAATAATTTTTTTTAAGCTTGAAGAAAGTAAGTTGTTCAGGGCTGATTCTTTCCATTTAAGATGACTGGTTAAGTCCAAAGAAAGATTCCCAACAGTGTCTAAAAACGTCTGCCATAACATGCGTCTGTGTCATTCAGAGCAAATGTCATCTGTATCTAGTATTTCTTATTCAAATTTGTTTAAAAATATGCTTGTGCTTGTATACCTTGTAAGAACATCAGCAGCTAACATTTGAACTGTTCTTTTCAAATTTTTTTTACTTTAATTTTTTAAATTATGTTATGTTAATCACCATATAGTACATCATTAGTTTTTGATGTAGTGTTCCATGATTCATTGTTTGCATTTTTTTTTTTTTAGAGAGAGAGAGAGTGTGAGTGAGGGGAGGGATGGAGGGGAGGGAGAGAGAGAATATCAAGCAGGTTCCATGCTCAGTGCAGAGCCCAACGTGGGGCTCGATCCCAGGACCCTGAGATCATGACCTGAGCTGAAATCAAGAGCTGAACGCTTAACCGACTGAGCCACCCAGGCAACCGTGAACTGTTCTTAAATAGCATGTAAGGTGCTTTTCTACATGTTATCATGTATGTTGATAGCCACTATCCCCATCTTACCGATAAATTTTCTCATCTGTGATTGGAATAGCTGTTCTTTGCTTGAAGAGAAAAGTGCAGGCGGGGGTCCCTTGTGGCAAGAGAGTCCTGAGGTGAGTATTTTCTCTCCCCTAATAGGTGGTACAAGAGGTGGTACAATTCTGAATCTGATCCTTTTTCTGTGTGCTTTACTGTAATTAGAGATGGGGTAGAACGGCTTTCAGGTATAGTTTTTCAATCCCTTCTGCTTTTGTCAGCTCATTGCTAGCTCTGCTCTTTGAAAAAAAAAAAAAACTACTCTGTTTCCTACTCCACCTCCCTCAAGTCAGAGTCCTCGTCCCATCCCAGCTAAACCTCTTCCTGTTCCTAAGAATTGCATCACATTCTTGGTTTAATGTAGACCAACACCCCCACACTGGCACCAGGGAGTGTACAGACCTCCTTTATTGGTTGAAAGTTCTTGTCTGGTGAGCATGGAGTAAGTCACCCACTTCCTGACTTCCAGCCCTGGCTAAATTTGCATCTGGAAAAGAAAATATTCCTTGGATTTGTGTTTGCTTGCTTATAAATATCCTTCACTTCACCCCTACCCTGGAAGGAGGAAGATTTTACCAAGTAGGTAAAGCGTGGAAGGGCATTTGAGGGAGAGGAAACAGTCGGCACGCCTTGCTATTTCTAATTCTTCACTTCTCCCTCTCTTACACACAGACTAATCTGGCACCGACCCCCACTGTACAGACGGGGATTTCATGAAGGACAGTAATGTCCCCCATTACTAAACCTGGTGGCTATATCAATCTTTGTCTTACCTGACACTGAGCAGAAACGGACACCATCAATCTCCTCGATAGACTCACCGTCTTCCTGTGGTTTCCACACACTGTTATTCCCCCCTACCTTCCTCATGGATCCTAGGCACCTTTGCAAGCTCTCTACCAACTCCTTAGGTGTTGGTGTTCCTCAGGACCCTGTCCTATGTCAGCCTGTCTTCCCTCTACACCTCATCTGAGAAATCTCCTCTCTTCCATGGCTTTATGAGAGTTATATGCCGGTGACTCCCAAATCTCATCTCCCCTGAACTCCACACTAATATAACAACTACCTTCTGGAACCTCTCTGATTGGATATTCCTAAGTCATATTAATCAACTCACTTTCTCAGACTATTCCTCTTCTGATGTTCCTTTTCCTAATATATGCCACAACATCCACCCAGTTGCCCTAGCTAGAAACCGGGGATTCATCTTTGATTTCTCTTTTGTTCACTCTCTCCATTCAATCAATAACCAAGTCCAGTAAAATCAACTTCTTTGAATCTACCCACTTATTCTCATCCTCACCTGGCCTAAGCAGTCACCTCTGGACTTTTGTAAGTCTTTGCTGGTTTCCTGCTTCTAGTTTTTCTCCCCTTGGATCATTTTCCACCAGCTACGAGAAAGGTTTTTTTTATAAATGCACTTCTGGTAAATTCACCTCCTCCATTTAAAATCATTTAGTTGCTTCCCACTATCCTTAGGCTAGAGTCCAAACGTCTTAGCATGGCTCGTAAGCTCTCCACGATCAGTCACCTGCCTAGCTGCCATCAGCCTGCACTCCACTCATGCTGGCCTCCCGTGGTGCAAACACACGCTGCCTTCTCTTGCTTCTAGGCCTTCACAAACTCTTGTTCCTTTGCCTGGGCTTCAAACCTGTCTAATCTAAATTCTACCCCCAAATTGTCATTTATCTTATTCCTGAATCAGACCTGAATTTGGATACTTAATTTTAAATTATTTCTTGAATTAAAACCCCAGTTCACCTCATCTCACCTATAGATTTCTTATTTCTTTGAAAAATACCTCCAAAGGTATGTTCCAATGAAAATATATTTGAGCTGATTAACTTAGATCAGGATTGACTTTTACCATAGCTGAATGTGAGCTGGAACATATTTTTTAAATTACTGGAATGTTTTCTGGATTGTTATTCATCATGGCATTCTATCTTGGGAATTTTTTTCTTCATTTCCAGCTGGCTTACACCACTCTCCTTTCTCACCTCTCAGCCCTTTCTTCCCCTCGGGTTGCCCTACACTTGCCCCCCGATGGACCCAGTTTGCATTCAGTGGTAGCTGCTGTGGGGCTTTGGTTAAATAGAACTGCTCAGACTGCAACAGGAAAGCACTGAATCGAAAGCAAAGGGGAGGAAGCACAAACCGATACCCACCACAAAGCTGCTGAGTGCCCAGCATGACCCAAGCCGCACCCTCTGATGAGGAGCCTTGTGGAAGAGGAAGAAGCCACAGCATTTAATAAATCATCAGCACAGCCTGTCCTCCACTTCCCCTGAGCCAGCCTTCCTGGGTCACCCATGAGTGTCCCCAGGTCTGGCCTAAGTAGGTGGGTGATGACAGCAAAGCCACCAGAGAGGCAGAGGCTGGGGGAAAGTCCCTGAAATGAATGACTGTGGACCTTCCGTCTCAGACGCTCCACCTGGTCCAGCTCTGTGCATGTTTTGAAGGAGCTCTCTGTGTGGGATGGTCAGATGAAGGACCCCGTGGTCCCTAAAAGTCCTTTGGCTACCTGCCAGACAAGCTGTTTCTCGTGGTGGCCGAAACTGTTTTATTTTATAAGGAAAGATCAAGTCCCTATGAGCTACCGTTTGAGAACTTGAAACTCACACTCACGTACACATGACTATCTGCAGACTCTTTGCTGACTTCAGGAGAGGGAGCAGGAGAAAGGAACGAGATGGCACATCAGAGAAATGTTCCACCTACTTTCTGAGTTTGCCCATTGCCTACCCTGGCTTTTCACACTTGTCCCCTTTGTTGTCAAAGGAGGTACTGATTGTTCAGCAGCCTGAATTATAGGGAAGCGGGTGGAAAGTGCAGGGAAGTGGGTAGTAGCTATGTTTAGATTTGAAACACTGGTAAGTTTGGGAACTCCGTGGACTGCTAGAGCCTCGTGGTGGCTCATTCCCTCTGGATCTGGGGAGGTGGGAGCTGGGCCCTGCTTCTGCAGCTGGAGAAGCAGAGCACTGAGAAGAGGCACAGCCATCTCAATCTGGAGGAAAGGCCGCTTTGCTTGGCTGAAAGTGGGCACTGCGTCTTCACAGAGTGCCAGACTCACACTTCACATAAGAGAACAGGAAATATGGTTCGTGCAGCTGGGAGGGGAGAGAGAACTCACTGTGTACCAAGGCTGTGAACTCACTCATGGCCTTCTTTCACCCCATTTTCCTCTCCTGTAAGTGACCAGGACTGACTCCTGGGAGCACTGGGGAGCAGGTGAAGCATGCCTTTGGGCAAACCCCCTTCCCTTCTGCTGGCTCACCTCTGCTGATAGGCTCCACTTTTGTGTTCTCTTCGTCCCAGAAAATCTTCCAAGATCTAGATCGTTAATGAAATTTCAATGGAGGAATGGTAGGTACTTTGATAGGAGGTGAGGTGAGGGAAAGAGTTCTTCTCTTACAAGGCCAGATCTAAAGTGGCAAAAACGTGGTCTCTGTTTTAGCAGCCCCAACAGCAGTGAGTTGGAATGGATCCTAATAAAGGAAAAAGGGAATGGAGTCTGTAGTCAGATGATTTTGCTTTGAAACGATCCTTGCCTCCCTCCCTCCCTCCTTCTTTCCTTTCTTCCTCCCTTTCAGAGAGGAAGGACAGGGAAGTAGCCAAGAATCGGAAGCTCCTTGAAGCTCAGAGGAATGCTACAAGCTTCCCAAGCCAGACTGCCTGCCCAGAGGTTGCCCGCTGACTTGAGTGGTCAAGGACTCATTCTGTTAAACCCACAAGTTGTGTTTAATAACCAGGCATGATCCAAGCTGTACAGAGCGGGCTGACCGTGCTCCCCAGGTGCTGTCTGTCAGCTTGTGACCTGCCCTGCCACACTACATTACTTACACAGGGAAATGGACAAAATGAGTGCAAAGAAGGGGAGATCATGAGTGTGAGCTGCTTTTGAAAAAGCTTCCTCAGGAGGAGAGAGATGAGTTGGCTGGAGGGCACGTGAAGTAAAGAATGGATTTCATTTTTTTAGACCGAGAGAGGTTTAGGTATGTTTACATACTTGAGGAGAGATCTCACTTCATTCCTAAATTTTGATTCTCTCCCCTGGGGAGAAAAAAGAAGAGGTTTCTCTGAAGATTAAAATTAAATGAAAATCAAATGCACGGTGGTGGCATTTATACCGCAAAGCCCTTTACACATGCTAATTATTATAACTATCATCATCTAGCGTCTGTACAGATGAGTAAGCCCTGGTCACAGCTGTTCTGTCTCGGGCTTTTCTACCCTATGTGACGCGCTGTGAGGAGGAGGTGGGCTCTTGAGTACGCAAGGCCACGACCTGACAGGGACAGGCTAATAGTGGTGTGACCTGTATCTCACCATGCTTTGAACTTTGGGGAGACAGTGTGTGCCTCCACGAGTGTGTGCATCTTACTAGATACAACAAGTTTCTTATTTTAAAATCCTCATTTAAAAAAATGGACACATTTCAGATCCAACATCTCTCTAAAAAGCTTTGATTTAGGGAAAACATTTTTAGAAATTAAAAATACCCTTCTTGAGAGGCAAGAGATATACAAATAGGATTATAAATGTGGATTTCTGCTTAGACAAAGAAGCAGTTTCCTAAAAGTTACCTCATGTTAATTCACACCTTTGTTAAGAAGGGTCAACACTTTATCTTTTCTGGCTATTTGCAGAATCGCATTATAATTGTGCTTTGATACAAATTTGGCAACAGCAGCATGATTCCTTTCCTAATTATCTACAGTGCTCGCATACTTTCACGGAGTAATTTCCATCAGCTCTACACAGCATGATACACATAGCAATCAGTGAAGTTTTTATTCTTTTAATTATTTGCTTTGCAGTTTTGCTCTGAACCATCCCACCTCCATTCCTATAGCGTAAAGATACCCTGCAAATTCCATTCCCACATTTCCTCTCCCTTTTCCGCCCGGCTTTCCAACCTTAGGATGATTTATGTCTTCATTTCTGGGTGTATCTCTTTGCCTATTCCTTATCATCCCTCCCCTGTCCCTTATGCTGTCCTCCTCTTCCCCTGGCCCCTCTCTGTCTCCAGCTTTTATTACTAGCGACCCTGTAGGCCAGTCCCATTCCATGTTCCTTCATGCATTACACGAACTAATTTTTTGAGGGCACTGAACAGAACAATGTGGTGTCATTTTCCCAGAACAAGCAGCCACTTCTTAGAAATAGCTGTACTGAGATAAAATGTATATTCTCTAAAGCTCACCCCTTTAAAGTACACCATTCAATGATTTTAGTATATAGTGTTTTGCAACCATCACCTTAATGTTAGAACATTTGCATTATCCCAAAAAGAAACCTGTACCAGTTAGCACTCACACACCGTTTCCACTCCCCCACCCCTCTTTTGCTCTCCCTAATCCTAGGCAACCACTAGTCTACTTTCTGTTTCTATGGATTTACCTGCACTAAACATTTTATATAGATGAGCTCACACGATAGGTAGTCTTTTGTGCCCGGCATCATTCACCTAGCAAAATGTTTCTGAAGCTCCACCATATTGTAGCCTGTTTCTGTACTTCGTGGCTTTTTATTACCAAAGAGTATTGCACTGTATGGCTGTATCACATTTCGTTTATCCATTTGTTGGCTGCGGTACATTTGGGTAATTTCCTTTTTTTTATTATGCGAATAAAGCTGCTATGAACATTCACGTACAAGTTTTCATGTGGGCATATGTTTTCATTCTCTTCGGTAGATAGCCAGGATTGGAATTGCTAGGTCATATGGTAACTCTATTTTTAGCATTGAGAGGGACTGCCAAACCATTTTCCAAAGTGGCTACACCATTTTACTTTCCCACCACCAGTGTATGAGATTTCAATTTCTCCACATCCTCACCAAAAATTGTTATTGTCTGCCTTTTTTATTTAGCCATTCTAGTGGGTGAAATTGCATTTCCCTAATGACTTTCTGTGTTATTAGTCATTTGTATGTTTTCTTTGGAAAAGAGTCTCTTGTAACTGCCCATTTTTAAGTTGAATTGTCTTTTTATTATTGAATTGTAAGAGTTTTAAATATTCTAGATACAAGTCCCTTATCAGATTTATGATTTGCAAATATTTTCTCTCATTCTCTGGGCTGTCCTTTCAGCTTTTCTCAAGGCATTCTCTGAACACAATAGCTTTTAATTTTGATGAAGTTCAACACATCAATCTTTTGTATTGGTGTTCTCTCTGAGAAACCATTGCCCAATCCAAGACCACAAAGATTTACTCTGAAGGTTTCTTTTAAAAGTCTGATAGTTTTGGGGCACCTGGGTGGCTCAGTCGGCTAAGCGTCTGCCTTGGGCTCAGGTCATGATCCCAGAGTCAGTGGGGAGTCTGCTTCTCCCTCTCCCTTTACGCCTCTCCCCTGTTCATGTGCTCGCGCTCTCTGTCAAAATAAATAAATAAATAAATAAATAAATAAATAAATAAATAAATAAATAAATAATTTATTAAAAAAATAAAAGTCTTACAGTTTTAGCCCCTACATTTAGGTCTGTGATTCATTTTGAGTTAATTTTTGTGTATGATATTTACTAGAGGTCCAGCTTAGTTTGTTTGCATGTGTTTACTCAGTTGTTCCAGCACCATTTGTTGAAAAGGTTATTCTTTTCCTATTGAATTTTCTTGGCCTCGTTGTCAAAAATCAACAGACTATAATTGTTAGGGTTTACTTGTGGATTCTTAAATCATTTCATCGATCCCAATGTTTATCTTTATGCCAGTATCACACCGTCTTGATTACTGTAGTCTTTTAGCATGAGTCTACCAACTTTGTTCATTTCCAAGATCGTCTGGCTATTCTGAGTTTCTTGCATTTCTGTATGAAATTTAGGACCAGCAGAAATTGACAAACTGGTCTTGCAGTCCATAAGAATGCATCTGCCCCTAATACATAATGAAAACATTTTCTTCCATACTTAGAATGAAATTGGATAAGGAAGACTGAGCAAGTCTGCTCTGGAATGGTGGAAAGCAAGGGCATCCTTTGACAGGGGAACCAAACGGATGGGGGAGGGGAATAAACCGAGTCAAAAAGTTTGTGAACTTCCCACCCTGGTGAGAGGAATGTTTGTTCAGGGAGGCAGTTTGATCTAGCACCAGGGGACATTGTGAAAGATAATTGAAATTGTTAAGTCCATTGATCTCCCCAGAAGGAAAAAAAGGGGGGGTCTCCAAGTCAGCAGTATTGTTAGTTTGTTGATTCTTACAGAAGATTCCATCTAACTGAGGGAAGCAGCTGGCCCTTTCTCAGGGCTGTAAGACCCTGAGGAAAAATGAAGAAAAAAAAATGAAGAAGAAATCCCTCCATGTCTTTGCTCACCTCTGTCCGTAGCCAGCACTAAACTTTGTCTATCTTTGTTACCCTTCCCTTTTATAAGTTCCTCAAAAGGAGAAGGAGGAGAGGGTGAAAAAGAAGAAAACCCTAGTGGGAGAGAGGGTGAGAGATGCTGGCGATAGGAGAGGAATTCCGGAGCATCTTAAATGAAGGATCTTTCAGGCCCTGCTGGAGGAGCCTACTAAGGAGGAGACAGTATGGAACAAGAGGCATAACGATGGTCCCCTTCTCTGACTCAGTGATCCAGCTCCAGGAGTTCATCCTAAGGAAAGAAGACATGCAAAGAGTGTGAGTGGCAATGTGAATAGAAAGATGATCTGTGATAATGCCCGCTGGGACACCTAGATCCCACAATAGATGCTCTGCAACACCCGGGCATGTGAGACAGGAGGTGATCACCCTGGTCCCACTGTCAACATACACCCTGAGTTGCCTCGCTCCTCACTGCACCCTCCACTTCCCCAGGTCCCGGTCACACCTTCTGTCACCCGAATTATTGCAACAGCCCCTCAACGTGTCTTTCTGCTTCCACCCCGCTCCCCATCCCCTGGTCTACTCTCAATGCCGTAGTCAAGGGGATCGTTTTGAAAATGAAAACGTGTTGATCCTCTACTCAAAAGCTTCCATGGCCGCCTTCTCATTCAGCAGAAAAGCTGGTGTTTTTCTTGGTCCCATGCCCTGGCTCATCTGGCCCCCCTTACTCTCTGACTCCATCTGATACTCTTTCCTCTTGCACACTCCACTCCGGCCCTAAGGGTTCCTAACTGTTTTTGAACACACCAGGCCTTCTCCTGCCTCAGTGACTTTGAACTTGCCCTTCCCTCTTCTCCCAGATACCCATTTGGCTTGTTCCCTCAGCACCTTCAGATCTGCTCAGATGTCACGGAGGAGACTTTCCTTCTCTGACCATCCCATTTAGAATTGCTATCCTTCCCCACCCCCGGGCTCACAATGTTTCCTATTCCCCAGCCTTGTTTTGTTCTCCCCCCGCTGCCCTGCCTCGCGCCCTCGCACTTGTCACCTTGACTGACTTACCGATTTGGGTTATCGACTGCGTCCGCCCATAGAAGCTGTGCTCTCCGGGAGTGGGGATCGTGCACAATGCTCCCGGCTATAGCCTCAGCGTCTTGATCTTGCCTGGCGTGGAGAAGCTGTTTAATAAATATTTGTTGCATGAATGATTATGTCCACAAAAGTAATACTTATGAAAACGAGGTTGTGATTTTGAAAGCGGGAAAGTATAAAGGTACAAACTGTGACACGCGCAGTGACCACGGCAATGTGGTGTCAGGCCCTCTGGAGGCTGCAGCATTGGAGAGAATTGGATTCGAATCCTGACCCCACCGTTTCTGAGTCATGGGACCTTGGTGAAGTGCACTTAACCTCTCGGTTTCACCCTCTGTGAAACAGGTATAATAATGCCTCCCTCATGGTGTTGTGAAAATTCCACCACGAAATAATCTCGCGAACACCTGCCACATAGTAGGTGCTCTGGGAACACTGAATCCCTTTCTTCTCCTGAGGAAGCACAGCTAGCCCGTGGATGAGAACTGAGCGGAAGCAAGCACAAGTGGAAATAGTTAAACAGAGTGCTTAAGCATATTTATAAACATTTTCTTTCTGTTTTCGTTTCCTCCCTGTGCCTGGGTCTATGTAAGGAGCAGTAGGTGGGAGCAAGTTTCCTCCAGTTAATCTCCGGGTTCTGGCTTCACCTCTGACACTCACAAGATACGTGACATTAAGCAAGTCCTAACTTCCCTGGGCCTGTTTCCTTATCTATAAGACGAAGTGGTTGAATTTAGTAACTTTTAGTCCTCTCGAGGCTTTAAATTCCATAGTTCAAATAGGCAGGCCATTCCACCTGGCTTTGCGCACTTCAGCCCAGCCTTGCTCAAACGTGAGGGCCAGATGTTTCTAATCTTTGGCATAAAAGACTCTATTCTTTGGCTTTCAGAGGCCAAAAGAAACTGGAAAGTTTAGGAAAAAGTTCTACGCAGATGAGATTTCCTTCTCTCCGACTCCTAAGCGGCCGCGTTCATACTGTTCAAACTTAAGAAAACAAGAAAAGCAAAGCAGGCAAATACATACCTTTGGGTCTGAATCAACTATGTGAAGCTTTAAGTCATGAAGGAAAGCGTACGTGTGGTTTTTTTTGTTTTTTGGGTTTTTGTTTTGTTTTGTTTTTAAAGCAACAACCAAAAAGGAGACGTCAGCAGTTCTCAATTTGTAACTGTAACCTTGTCCCCAAGAGGCTGTGAGCCAAGGGAGGGGGCTCGGCTGGAGACTCCCTGCTCTGGAAAGCTAGTGGTTTGGTTTTCTTTGGGTTGCCCCCCTGAGGCAGAGGAGAGGAGGATGTTTGGGTTTGCAGGCCACCGGCCACTGTCAGCAAGTTTGCAGCCCTGGCCTCACTTCCCTGAAGCTGGGGGGGTGGGGTGGTCAGCTGCCCTGGCCTCCCTCCAGTGAGCGAGCCACAGCGGATTCAAATACCCCATCAGCTGCAAGGCTCTGGCTTTACCCACTTGAAAACGGACAATCTCATCTGGGAACGGTCAGTTCAAAAATGACAGAACTGCCCAAAGTCAACAGAGGGAACAACCACAACAGAAACATTCTCTGCAATATTTCCTTGTAATTACCGGCCCGGCCCACCAGAGCTCTGGCCAGAGTCGCCATCCACTGTCGCTGGAGCCCCCACGCAGCCTTGTCTGAGTGAGCCCCCGCCTACCCAAGCAGCGCCTCCGGTGCTCCTGCCGCGCTAGGCCACTTGCCCCGACAGCAGGGAGAGTCCAGACTGCGGCGCATTTAGCAAATAGTCAACAAGAAGACCCCGTAGAGCTCATTTATTAGGATCCCTAAGAGATAAGGAACCTCAGCTCAAATGATGTGTCCAGATTCGCAGCGTGTAAGTGCGGGCAGAGCTGGCCTCCTTATTCTTCACCTGGCGCTCTTCCCAGATTCATACACCCAAAATAGCGAGGGTAACTTTAAAGTTCTCTTTCTCCACCTTTTCTTTCCAACCAGATCCTACTTTGTTGACCTTCAAGGCTGTGTAGAAAAGCATAGTTTGAATTTAGACTTGAGGACAATGACTACATCTTACATGATGTGTAAGGGTACCTTGTGCGTACCTCAGGGTTCACGTTACCTAGTTGTCCACCCCCGGGCAGCACTGGGAGGTCAGCAGGGAGCGCAGTGGGTAGAGTAGGGGCTTAGTTTCCACACCTGCAAAATGGGAACGATCATAGCATCTACTTCATCACGTTGTCATGAGGAGTTCATGAGATGATTCATGTACTGCACAATGAAAAACCCAACACATGTTAGCAGTTGTTAATATCCTAGAGGGCATTTTTCAAAAAGATTTCATTTATTTATTTGAGAGCAAGAGTGAGCATGGGTTGGGTGGGGGAGGGAGAGGCGGAGGGAGAAGCAGACTCCCCACTGAGCAGGGATCCCAAAGCAGGGCTTGATCACAGGACCCGTGAGCTGAAGGCAGATGCTTAACAGACTGAGCCACTAAGGCACCCTATCCTAGAAGGCATTTATTATTCCACTTTACAGATGAGAAAATTGAGGCTCAGAGAAGCTGAGGGACTGTAGTCATACCTTTGGTTAGCAAGAGAGCCAGGATTCAGTGTCCTGCCTCCACATCCATGGCACTTGCTGCTCTGCTGTTGATTGTGTAGACAGTCAAAGGTAGTTCTGGGCCATGTGTCAGACGTGTCTGTCCCTAACATAATGGGATGGCATGTTTCCCAGCCTGAGGTGCTGGGAAATGGATGCTTCAGAGGGGACAGAGGCCCCCATTCGCAGCCTTTTTATCAAGCAGTCTTTGCACAAACACCAGCCAAGGAACTGAAGCCCGGATTGATGCGTGGCCCAAGCTGGGCTCAGGATCTAGGTCAGGAGCCCTTGAATATTCTCAGCTTTCTTTTCTTTTTGCAATGCTTCCACAATCCTCTAAGAATACTCTGCTCACTCTGATGTGACAGGCCTCTTCACACTTTTTTGTGGTATAGTATTTTGGGGTATCCATCTGATTCCCCTATTGGAACCATGCTCAAGGGGGTGCCAAAGGTGATATACTGAGGTGTGGGAAGACAATATGTGAACACTTGTTTTTATTATTCTTTAAGATACTAAGAAAATTAAGCTTTACCAATATTTAAAAATCAGTACAGTAGAGCTTATGTAACTTATAATAAATATGCAGTTGTTGGGTATGTGATTTTTTTTTTTTTTTGGCTTGAGTGGCATGATGAAAAGAGTTTGGAGCAACTGTTCTAGAAAGTAAGCTTCTACAGAGCAAGAAATGTATCTAGTTCTGATTTGTAGCTCACCCTTGTCCTCATTATCTAGCATTAAATGACCATTCCCCAAATAAATGATTGGCACCTACATGAACTTGTCTTTTTTTGTTTCTTCTCCTTTTGTCATCCATCTAATACTATGTCTTATTCAATATTTTCCCGAGACATCAGCAAGTAATAAAGCCAGGTTTGAGAAGTAATACAAATTGCCATGAGAAGATTGGGAAGTGCAAAACTGGCAGTCCCAGAAAAGAGTTAATGGAATATTCAGCCACAAAAAAGAATGCAATCTTGCCATTTGCAACAGCATGGATGGAGCTAGAGAGGGTAATGCTAAATGAAATACGTCAGTCAGAGAACGACCAATACCGTATGATTTCATTCATATGTGGAATTTAAGAAACAAAACAGATGAACAAAGGGAAAAAAAAAGAGACCAACTGAAAAACAGACTCTCTTAACTATAGAGAACAATCGATGGTTAGCAGAGGGAGGTGGGGGGATGGGTGAACTAGGTGAAGGGAATTAAGAGCACACTTATCACAATGAGCACTGATACAGTGAACTGTTGAATCACTATATTGCCCCTAAAACTAAAATAACACTGTATGTTAACTCTACCGGAATTAAAATTAAAGAAGAATTAAAGGAGGTTAGAAAGGCATGCAGAAGGCAAGAGTAAAACCTCACGGCAGAGCTCATAGGCAGCAAGTCAGGCATGGAGCACCAGCCGTGCTGTCTGAGAAATCGAGTGTGATCTGAACATCTGAGTGTTTACAAAGAGAACACTGCCCTCCCTCTTCCTCTTAAAGTTGCAGAAAGCAACACAATGCGATGGGCACGGGTCTTAGAGAAGTACCAGCTCTATTACTCTCCTGGCTTGGCGATCTTGGGTGAAGCCTCTAACCACCTGCTTTGCCCCCGCCCCCAGAACTATTTCAGTTCTTGATCCACAAATGAGGTTGGACTAGATGACTTTGGAGTTCCCGTCATGCTTTGAAGCAGCCCCGAATATAGACGACGTTGGTAGGTTTCTGTGCTGGAGGTTCAAGCAGCAGGGATGGGCATCTGGACTCGGGGTGTCCCGTCCCAGCAGCGTTACCCTTCACGCCCTTGTTCTGCAGCATAACTCGAGAAGGCGTTTCTGGCTCGCTGCTAAACCTGGGGTCTCCGGTCCTCCTGCAGCACCTGTGAACCACCCGATATCCCTTCATAAATTCATCTTCTGCTTAAATTAATTGGAGTTTGTTTTTGTGGCTTGCAACCCAAACCCCTGACCAGTACATCCATTGTTTTTCTAAAACATACACTTGATTGAAAAAGATCAAGTAAAAAACAATATTTAAGACAGAAACAACAACATCTCCTTCCCTTTCTTGGCCTCTTACTGTGCCACTTTCCTTCTTGAGAGGTAGTCAAAGTAGCTAGTTTCTTATATATTCCTCCAGAGATAGTCTCTGTGTATGTAAACCTGTCAATGTCTGTAAGAAAAAATACTTTATGGGGCGCCTGGGTGGCTCAGTCAGTGAAGTGTCTGCCTTCGGCTCAGGTCATTATCCCAGGGTCCTGAGATCGAGCCCCGCAATGGGCTCCCTGCTTGGCAGGGAGCCTGCTTCTCCCTTTCTTTTCCTCTCATGCTCTCCCTGGCTATCTCTCTCTCTCTCAAATAAAGAAGTAAAATCTTAAAAAAAAAATACTTTCTAAAAACCACCATGCAGACCAGTGGGGTCATTCTATGCACACAGTTCCTTATTCTGCTTTTAAACTTAATCTATGTTGGAGACTATTCCATAAATATAAAGGAGTCTCGTTCTTTTGAATGGCTGCTTAGTATTTCACTGAATGAAGATTCCATAATCTATGTAGCCAGTCTTCTGTGAACATTTGCATTGCTTAGGCTTTTTATGACTACCAATAAGGCTGTAATGAATATCCTTGTAAATATGCCTTTGATATGTCTTAATGCCCAGTGCAAGCATACACATAAGACAAATTTCTGGTAGTGAAGTTGCTGGGCCAGAGGGTATAACTTTGAAACTTTGGACAGATAGTATCCAACTGTACTACAAAGAGGCTGCACCAACTTTTAATCCTACTAAAAATGTCTTAGTCTCCCTGTTTTCCATATCCTTACTTCATCAGTGTGTATTATAAGATTTTTATAATGTTGTCATTCTGGTAGGTGAAAAATGGTTTCTCGTTTTAAGATTTTATTTATTTATTTGCCAGAGAGAGAGTGAGAGAGCACAAGCAGGGGGAGCAGCAGAGGGAGAGAGAGAAGCAGGATCCCCACTGAGCAGGGAGCCCAATGCGGGGCTCCATCCCAGGACCCTGGGATCGTGACCTGAGCTGAAGGCAGATGCTTAACCGACTGAGCCACCCAGGTGCTCCTGGTTTCTCATTTAATTTTTTTAAGATTTTATTTATTTATTTGAGAGAGAGAGCACACAAGCAGGGGGAGAAGTAGATAGAAAGGGAGAAGCAGACTTTTCCCCTGAGAAGGGAGCCTGATGCGGGGCTTGATCCTAGCACCCTGGGATCATGATCTGAGCTGAAGGCAGACGCTTAACTGACTGAGCCACCCAGGCACACGTGGTTTCTCATTTTAATGTTGATTCATTAAACCATGAGTGGGGTGGAGCATTTTCATATACTTAAAAGGTACTTGTAGGGGCGCCTGGGTGGCTCAGTTATTAAGCGTCTGCCTTTGGCTCAGGTCATGATCCCAGCATCCTGGGACTGAGCCCCGCATCAGGCTCCCTGCTCTGCTGGGAGCCTGCTTCTTCCTCTCCCACTCCCCCTGCTTGTGTTCCTTCTCTCGCTGGCTGTCTCTCTGTCAAATACATAAATAAAATCTTTAAAAAAAAGGTACTTGTAAATACCTGTGTATTCTATAGATTTCCTTTGTCTATTGTTCTCAATTGGATTTCAATCTGTTTTTAATTCTTTTGTAAGAACTCCAGATTTTAAGAAACTGTACCTTTTTCATATTTGTTGAAAAGATTTTTTCCCGATTTGTTTTTGGTTTTCTGACATTATTTCATGATTTTGTTTTGGGCCTTGCAGAAATTTTTAATTTTCACAGAGTCAAATTTGTCCATATTTTTGCTTGTAGCTTCTGAACGTGCTTAGAATGGCTTTTGGTGGGAAGCTTTGCATGGTCTCAACCCCGAAGATGCTGATTTAGAAGAATAACACTTGCCCCTTCCAGGTAAAGAGAACAGATTAGACACACACATTGTGCTCCACTCCCTCCTAGAACGTAACCCAAAGTTAAGTAATATATTCACATGGTTCTAAAACCAAAAAAATGTAAAAAGTCTCAGAGGAAAAAAGTTTCCCTCATCCACATCTCCCACTGGCCTGGGTCCCACTGTCTTCCTGTCCATTGTAAGCTTTTCACTAGTTTGTTACGGGTGCCTCTGGGATTTCTTTTCTTTTCTTTTTTCTTTTCTTTTCTTTTTTCTTTTCTTTTCTTTTCTTTCTTTTGCTTTGCTTTTCTTTGGTTTTCTTTGCTTTTCTTCTCTTCTTTCTTTCTTTCTTTCTTTCCTTCTTTCTTTCTTTCTTTGACAGAAAGCAAGAGAGAGAGAGAGAGCATAAGCAGGGGGAGCAGCAGAGGGAGAGGGAGAAGCAGGCTTCTCACTGAGCAGGGAGCCCCATGTGAGCCCAATCCCAGGACCCCAGGACCCCGGGATCATGACCTGAGCAGAAGACAGATGCATAACCTACTGAGCCACCCAGGTGCCCCAGTCTCCAGAATTACTTCATGCATACATAAGCAAACAAGAATTTAAGTAAATGGATTTTTTTAAAGGCTAAACCTACAAGGACAAAGAGAATATGAAAAGGGTAACAGCAGGATAATTTTAAAACCTGGAATGTAGATGAATGTGTGGTAACTGAACCAAGAGACCCAAGTAAGGTGAATTCTAAGCCAGTGGAAGAGAAAGCTAATGTCACTTGCTTTATACTTCAGAATTCTCTACACGCTCAGCAATTTGTGGCACCAAGAACTTTGGTATTTTGTGAATAAAGCTGTGGATAAAAAGAGTAAGATGAGTTGAAAGTTCAAGAAGCAAAGAGGTTCCCCCAACCCTCCCTTTCCCCTTGCATCTCTCAAGTGGACTGACCCTTCCCCACAGTGGTCAAAAAACGGAGATTTTCTCATTCTTTGGGACAGTAAGATAGAAGGAGGACCAGGCACAGTTGTGAGAAGGATAATATACTGAAGAAAAAAAGAGATTACTTACAGACCCCCTGCCTTCTTCCTTTACATAGATTGTAACCCCGACACCCAGCCTGGAGATTTTCTGAGAACCCGACACACTGGAGAGAAATTCTCTAAAGATCATTTGGAAGTGGCATCATCTCTGAGAGAAAAAGAAAGCAAAAAATTATCAGTATCCTGAGAGAGATGAGACAGGATAGTTTATTTTTTAAAAATAGTTTTTATATTTATATGTATTTCTATATGCCATTTTAAATTTAATTTTATTTGCTTAAATTTTATTTTTTTATTTAAAAAATTTTTTATTTGAATTCAATTTAGTTAACATGTAGTGTATTATTAGTTTCAGGGATAGAACTTAGTGATTCATCAGTTGCATACAACACCCAATGCTCATTTCATCAAGTGCCCTCCTTAATGCCCATCACCCAGTCACCCCATCCTCCCACCTACTTCCCCTCCAGCAACCCTCAGTTTGTGCTCTAGAGTTGAGTCTCTTATGGTTTGTCTCCCTCTCTGTTTTTATCTTATTTTCTTTTTCCTTCCCTTCCCCTATGTTCCTCTGTTTTGTTTCTTAAATTCCACATAGGAGTGAATGTATGGAATTTGTCTTTCTCTGACTGACCTATTTCACTTAGCATGATGCTATCTAGTTCCATCCACATCATTGGAAATGGCATGATTTCCTTCTTTTTGATGGCTGAGTAATATTCCAGTGTGTGTGTGTGTGTGTGTGTGTGTGTGTGTGTGTGTGTGTGTATCACATCTTCTTTATCCGTAGGATACAAAAATAATGATTTGGAGGGGAACCTGCACACCAATGTTTATAGCAGCAATGTCCACAATAGCCCAAATATGGAAAGACCCCAGATGTCCATTGACAGTTGGATGAATTAAGTGCTATTTTTTAAAAGGAACAGAGAACAAAAAAAATCTTAGAAATTTAAATACGATCCCAGAAAAAAAGAACTCACCAGAGGATGTGAAAAGTAGAAAGTACAGCAAAAAGATACGACATGGAAGATAGAAGACATAAGAGCAAAAGCAGTTTATTTGGGAGATGATCCAGGAAACACCTCTAGGACCGTGGGGAAGTGAAACAAGGAAGCTATTATATCCAAGAAGTTACTGTGAACACCCGGAACTTGATTCCTTGTGGAGACTCTCGGAGACCGGTGTGGAAATCATGGCTCAAAGTTATCCCCACTCAGGGCTGGGCAAGCTGAGGGATTTATTCTGCTAACCCTCATTGCTCATTGGTTAAGAGCTACTCCCTGGGAGAAGGGGGTTAATTATCCCTAATTCTTCATGAGCAAACCTTTGTTGTCCAGAAGAAGCCCTCAGACAAAGAGACATTTGTACTGGTAATTTTTTAAAAGATATTTATTTATTTATTTATTTGGCAGAGAGATTACAGGCAGGGGGAACAGCAGGCAGAGGAAGAGGGAGAAACAGGTTCCCTGCTGAGCAGAGAGCCCCATGTGGGCCTTGATTCCAGGGCCCTGGGATCATGACCTGAGCTGAAGGCAGATGTTCAACTGACTGAGCCACCCAGGCGCCCCTGTATTGGTAATTTAGACTGCACGGATGTGGCAGGTGCCAGGAGAATATGGGCAGGGCACTCGTGGTGTGTTATGTCTTCCCTGCTTTCTTTCTTAGGAAGCTACTGGAGGATGTGCTCCACCAAAACAATGGCGTGAATCAAGAAAGAGGAAGAGGTGGAATTCAGGAACCAGAATACTCAACATAAGAGATGAAGGGAATCCCCAGGATGTGGTGAAAGGGTGGAGTGGGGAACTACTAGTTATTAATATAGAACTACTCGATTCTGTCGACTTTGTGCATGTTTAGTTTTGATATAAATTAAAATCAGTAATTTGTCTTTTTTCTTCTGCTGCCTGAGAAAGGGAGGAAGTGAGACAGCGAATGTGGATCCTTCCTAGCTGATGAGAAGCTGAGAAGGTAACGTGAGACTTTTTTGTACCTTGGGTCCGTCAGTCCAGCAGGACCATTGTCTTTCCATCTCCCATTGAGGCAGGAAGAAGAATTCTGAGCAACTGGGAAATTAAGACTTAAAATATTGAAAAGAGCTGTTGGTGCCAAACTGACCTGAAATCTGGGGCTGCCCTGGAGGGTTCTGACCCAAGGAAGCAATCCAAGGTAAATGCAAAGAAAGGATTCTATCAAATTAAAAACCAAAACCAGGATTACATTAAGGGGACCATGAATTGCACTAAAGTGTTATTGGGATCAATTCTTAATTGTCTGGATATGAATTTCCTGAAATTTTACTTTAAATGCCTATTGCCTTGAAATCCAGAATTTAAAAATATGTCTATTTTAATGTATATTTTTAATTTTAAAAAACCACAGAAATGCTGTGTGCAGAGTTTTTGACTAATCATATCTCTGACTGAAATTGCACTGTTTTAGGTCTGTGGCCCTATAAAGACACCAGAGTCTACCACTTTCCGATCGCAGGCAAGACAGCCGCAGGAATGAGGCCTCCTGAAAGCTGACTTAGTCCTACTTTCTCTTCCTGTCTTGGAGGTCTGTCCAGTGGATCCCTCTCCTCAGCTGAGAAAAATGCTCAAAAATGCCCCCATCTAAAAGAAAAATAAACAAAGCCATTCTCCAGAAACACGAGAGTCAGAGCTGGAATTTGAAAACACATTTCTCTGAGTCTGTGTGGGACTTCTTAATGACCATACCGCAGTGCTTCCTAGCTGACAGATCTTGTACACTCACCTTCCCGAACTTCCCTCACACTCGTTCCCTCTTGTCTGCATCTCTGTGGCTCTCCCAGGCAGGATGAGGGTATGGGCGGGGAGCTGGGCCTGGAGGGTCTGGGAGGTCCTGGCAGCTTTCCTTTTCTAACACCTGTTTCTGGGAAGTACTTAGAAAACCCGTGAGGTAGGCAAACCATGATGATGGTCCATGTTCTCACAGCTCTCCTGCCCTTTCTATATGTTCTTTCCATTTCCTGCCTTCCCCCCGTGGCTTTGGGTTGCTCCCCAAGGTGATGTGCCACCCAGGCCTTCCACCCAACCCACATATGCCCTGGGCAACTTCCAGTCCCCTTCCGTGACAAAAATGCACCTGTCCCAGAAAATGATCACAATAGAATGGTGAGTGGAAAAAAAATAGAGATGAAATATTGTGTAAATAGTTGTTATGGGTTGAATTGTGTTCTCCCCACCCCAACTGATATGTTGGAGTCCTAACCCCCAGTTCCCTGGAACGCCAACTTATTTAGAAATCGCGTCATTGTAATTGTAATTATTCAAGTGAAGATGTGGTCATGGTGGAGTAGGGTGGGTCCCTAACCCAATACAACTGTTGTCCTTATAAAAATACTGTCATGTGGAGAGCCAGGCAGACAGAAGAGCAGGTGAAGGTGAAGGCAGAGAAGAAGCCAAGGAACAGGAAAGATGGCCAGAAACCCCCCGCCCCCGATGCTAGGGGAGGAGCCTGGAACACAGTCTCCCTCATAGCCCTGGGGAGAACCAATCCAGCAGACGCCTTGGTCTCAGACTTCTAGCCTCCAGAACCGGAGAGAATTGAGTTCTGTTGTTTAAGCCACTCAGTTTCTGGTACATTAGTGTGTTGTGGCGCCCTAGCAAACTAATAAAAGTAGTATCATCCCAATTTTGTAAAACAAAACAAACCCCATATATGTCATGGATTATTCTCTCTCTCTCTTTCACACACACACACACACACACACACACACACACACACACAGTGAAAGGAAGTATATAAAGAAGTGAACAGGGACGCCTGGGTGGCTCAGATGGTTGGGCATCTGCCTTTGGCTCAGGTCATAATCTCCAGGTCTGGGGGTCAAGTCTCACATCTGGCTCCCAGCTCAGTGGGGAGCCTGCTTCTCCCTCTGCCTCTCCCCTTGCTTGTGCTCTCTCTGTCACTCAGATAAATAAATCTTAAAAAAGAAAAAAACAGAAGTGAACAGTGGCTCCGAGGGGAGGGTGGGTGATGGGTAATTTTGCTTTGTACTTTTCTCTGCACCTTTGGGTTTTTCGTCAGTTCCCTTACGTCCCTGCAATATTCTATATGAGTACATGCACACATCTCTGGGCTTCAGTTTCCTCATCTGTAATTGGAGAATAGCCATACCAATCGTCCAGCGTTGTCATGAGGCATGAGGTGCCCGATGTGCCTGGCTGCTGGTCAGTTGGTGTGGTTTAAAATGGGGATAGAGAGCAGCTCCAAAGAAGTAAAGCAGGGCATAATAGCTGTGTTCTCCTACCTCTCATTAGGGGATAGCTCCGTTCTCACAAGAAGGCTTCACCCTGGCTGCTAAGCAGGGCATGTGGGCGCCACTTGCCATTGGCCTCTGTGTGAGGCAGGGGTGGATGTGGAGAGTGAGCCGGCGCAGGGGAGCTGGCTGGACACCTGGGGCTCTGTGTGAGGCAGGGGTGGATGCGGAGAGTGAGCTGGCTGGACACCTGGGGTTTGGGAGAGTCTGAGAAGGAAAGCAAGAGAGGTTGGAAGGTGGACTGGGGAAAGATTGGTTACATGAGGACAGCTTAATCTGTTTGGGGTAACATTTCTTAGTTCGGTGTAGGGGGGTCTGATGGGGCAATTGAAAAGGAAAGAAGAAGCATGAGAAAGTAGGAAACACAGCTAGGAAGCCAAACAATTCCCTCCAGCAGGAATAAAGAATGCCCTGCCTCCTCATTTCTTCTCTGAAAACTCTCCGGGAATGGAATGGGTAATGTAACTTACTTATTATAACTTTCCACAGCGCATGGGAAAATGTTCCTTCCCGAGGAGCAGTGCTCCCCAAACACCCCTCTTTCTGGGCATATCTGTGATAAGGTGCTCTTTTCTGGAGACTGTCTAGGCAGGTGCTACCAAAGCATTTAGCCTTGCCTCTGACTTAACAGGGGGGTTGTCTTGAATCTTGAATCCGGCCATTTGTGACTTCAAATTAATCCTTCGTCTCCAAAAATTCTGGGCTGCTTTGCTTCTTTGTGGTCAGCGATGCCTTCTCTATCCCCATTTTAAACCTCAGCAACTTGGGGAAGAGTTGTGTCCCCACAAATGATATTCCTAATCCATTTGTTTATGGGAGGTCATGGATGGCTTTTGGCTCTCCCCTTGCCAAAGTCTACACGTTTCTTTCATTTCATATCTGCTAGTTATGTAGCAACATTTAATATAATATTAAATAGTGAAAAGAAGAGAATGCAAGAATTGCATGTAAATTATGATTCTGGCCATGTAAAAACAAACAAAAAATACACATACACCCATACAAAGAAAATAGCATATGGAAGTAAAAAACCCTGAATAATTAATAAATTAATAATGGTTATGTTACGAGTACCAGGATTTTGGATTTTTTTTCTTATTCTCTATTTCCCTAAACATTTTCATGAAATGGAAAAATACTTTTATAATTAAGAACCAGACTTACAAAGATAAGGTAAGAGGCAAATGAGTATCAAAGTTGGACAAAATAAGTAAAACAAGTCATCTAGTTGTAGATAAGGTTTTCTGGAAGTAAATATACATAGCTCTTAGCCCAACGTGTGTTAACTGATGGAGAAATATGACCACAGAATGCTCATGGAAGACATTTAACCACGTGTCACCCTTGTCTACTCTGGGAATGACCCAAAGGAAGAACAGCATGAGACTTCAAACCTTTTGGGCATTCGAGGGGACCTGGGGAGGGGAGGCTAAGACTCCAGGCACATTAGAGGTTTGGAAGCTGTAGGGAGACTGTAGACTTTACAAAACGTGGGGGTTTCCAGGAAGGGCTTCAAGCATGACATAGTGAGGCTCTGATATTGTTTATTTTTAGAAGTCCTGTTGAGAGGAGTATCTTTCACCTCTCAGCAGATTAACTGTGCTCCTTGGAACCATGGACATCTTTCTGCTGTAGCAGCAGTAGGATCAAAGCACGTGTTTAGAAAGAGAAGTGAAAAACACCAGATGTGAGCAAAACCACAAGGGGAATTTCAGACAGGCAGTATGCACCGGATTACCCAATTTGGAATGTGGCCCAGGTCCCGGGACAGGCAGCCCCTCTAAGGATCAGGCTGGGGAGACAGAGGTTATTGATCCTGATTTAAGCCAAATGCCGCTAACTTGACCTGTGACCTTGCTCAAGCCAATGACTTCCTCCAAACCACTTTCACCGTCTGTAAACTGGAAGGAGTGGCTCATTTCCTCTCAGGAATTGCTAATGGAAACCATGCTAAAAACTAGAGGTAAGAATGAGGCATGATCTTGAGGACTGACGGTGAATTACATAGGAGTACATAAATACCACACCATATACACACTTAGATGTGTAGATACAAGTATTTTGTGGGAAGGATACATGTAAAAAAAAACCCAAATAAACATAGGATTAAAGATTGTGTCACATCAATTCACAGACTAAATAATTGGAGGGGTTGTGACAGGATATATATTTTTCCCTCACCCATAGCTCTTTAGGTCTCCTGGGGTCACCCCAGATCTAGACTAAAGCATACTACCTAGTACAGAGTGCTGAATAACTGTTAGTATAGGATAGAGCTGAAGCTTCAAATGCCAGCTTTTCTTTTTTAGGATTTAACTTATTTATTTGAGAGAGAGGGAGAGAGCATGAGATGGGGCAGGGTCGGAGGGAGAAGCAGACTCCCCGCTGAGTGGGGAGCCTGATGCAGACTCGATCCTGGGACTTCACTCTGGGATCATGACCTGAGCTGAAGGCAGCTGCTTAACTGACTGAGCCACACAGGCGCCCACATTCCAGATTTCTTTACCACTTAGTTGTGTGTAGCCTTGGGTAAGTTACTCCATAGTTTTTATCTTGGTTTCCTTACATGTAAAGTGGATATAATACTAATATCTACCTCAAAGACTTGTTGTGAAGACTAAATAAAGTAAAACATCTAAAGAGCTTAGAAGAGTGCTGAGTGGGTCATGTTTGCTCTTATTATGTCTCCAAACCTTCAGAATGGACATAAAAGCTCTCTGCATTTCTTCATTTTGTCTCAGTTTTCTCATCCAAATGTTTCCCGCATTGTTGTTCCATTCAAGAATATTTCCTGTCTGTCCTGTTCATCTACGTAGTTCACTGCTCCCACTGGGCTTTAAAGCAGCCTTACTCACCCCCCGCAAAAGCCATTAATTCATTCCTATTCCTGCCAGCTTTGAGTCGATCTCTAAGTTGACCCCCCTGCCAGAAACCTATGAAGCATCACTAAGTCCTCTGTTCTGCCCCTCTTGGGCTTTATATAACCAGATGCTCTCTTAAACAGGGGAGGGGCCCCACTAAAGATTAAAAAGCATGTTTCACTCCTCTTTAACAGACATAGTTGTCAGCCATGGCAGTCACAGTGTAGAACAGGGAATCCCCTTGGAATCACTGAGCATGGCCATCTTCAGGAGTCATGGGTATAGTGAACCCCTCGACCCTTTGGTGAGTTGTCCCTGGAGAGGAAGAGGAATGCGGTACTGGGTCCAGGAAGGCAGAAGCTGGAATTCATCTTAGTGCTCATATACTCGGGAAGTGGCTGCATATGAGAACAGGGAAAAAGAAAAAATAACCTGACTAGTGAGGGTTATGCTATTTTGGGTCATTGGAAGATGATGGGGCAACTGCTGAGCAGAGTGTTGTGTGGGGGAGTCACCTTTGCTAAAGTGCAAATGCGAATGGACTCTACTTTGGCATGCAGGACCCAGCCACCATAGCCCCTCCCTGGACAACTCTGTCACAGCTCTAGCGTCATTCCTTCCCGCGAGTGTCCTTGCCTCTGGTCACTACCAAGTTTGATTATGTGGTCGCTGTTATTGTTCTTATCACTCTCAACTTCAGATCACTTAGCCTTTTTTTCATCCTTCCACCATATCATTCTCTAGGGTGTTTTTACTACATGATCATAGAGGTCCCTAAAGCTGATTCGATTCCAGAGAAATGTTTGAGCCCCTACTCCACAAGCCTAAATCCTAGGGAACACAAAGATGAGTATAACACGGTTACTGGTCTCAAGGAGCTGATATCATATGATTTAGGTGGCTTCGCTAACTAACATTTAATCCAGTGATGGCCTGGATTCCCCTAATTATCTTCCCTATTGGCCCATTCATTTATTTAACACATACTTATCGAGCACCAACAATGCACTAGGCACTGGGCTAGACTTAGGATGCAACAACAAATAAAATAAACATCATCCTTATCTTTAAAGAGCATAAGTACAATGTAAAAGGACCAGGCTTGATGATATACGTGTCTCACTACAAAAAGAAAAGGTAAGACATCGTGTTCCTGTCTCTCCTCCCATAGAGTGGGGTGCACACCACTGTACCCCCCTCTCCCAGCTGTTACACAGTGAGCTTGCAGTTGAAGCCTGTTAGGTTCTCATTTGAGTTGGACTTCAGGGGCACCTCAGTGGAACAGGAGGCGGAAGGACCAATCTCCACTACAATAATGAGTAGCTGGTTATTCCGTGCCCTGGGCTCCTTCCTCACCAATATTCTCATCGTCTCTCTTCTCATCAAGCAAGTACCTCTCATACTACTTCCTGAGTCTAGGTGGGTTAGAATCTTTCAAATATATAAAGTGAAATAACTTTGCTCTGTTGATGAACAGTCTTCAGTAACTGAAGGTAAAGTCAGTTATGCAAACATTAAGTTTCTAAGGAAGGATAAGTGAAGGGCCTCCAAGGAAATGTTTTTCTTATTGGAAGAGGCATGTAAGATGAAGGCAAGTATCAGATTTCTCCTGATGGCAATAAAACTACTTCTTAGAATGTCAGGAGGGCTAGCTAATGTAACGGTGACCAAATAAGGGATGTAGTGGATCTCCTCAGGGCCTCTGACTCCTCAGAATAAGACCCCATGGAATGACTCACTGTAACAAACTCAGGCAACTATTGATTAACTGTGCTTACAGACGAGCATAATATTAGAATAAAAAGGAGCATTACAGACTGCATTGGATTACTAGTCCAAGCGTAAATAAAGTTCGGAGTCAGATGGTCCTAGGTGCAAATTTCAGCTCAGATTCCTCTTTGCCACCTGAGCCTGGGGCAATTCATTTAGCTTTTAGCTTTCCTGTCCCTTTATTTTCTCAATTGCATAACACAGATAAAAATTCCTATCAAGTAGAGTTTTTTTTTAAAGGACTAAATAAAGTGACATAATTGAAGGCCCTTGGCACAGAGTAGGCACTCTGTAAATGCTCCTTTCTTCTTTTTGTATTACAGATTAAAAACCAAAGGCTGAAACACTGACCCAAGGTGCCTGAGGGCCCAAGACTGACCAGTGTCCTACCTGGACGAAAGCCCCTGGCTTCCTGACTTCTCATCCAGCTGGCTTTCGATTGTTTTCATAGTGGGAGTTGAGCAAAGATCATTGAAAACACATTTATCTCTGCTTTTCTAAAGCTCAAGGGGGATAAAATTTTTAAAAAGTAGGCAGAGTGGCAGGTGTAAAAAGCAGACTGACTGCTGAGTTTGCATTGCTTGAACGCACGCCCCACATGGTGGAGGGAGCGGCAGGCCATAGCCAGCGTGGGATTGAAGACTGTGTCACATTAATCCACAAAGTAAGTAATCCACATGTCCCCAAGGGAGGGGGGAGTGACAGGGTGTCATTTTTTTCCTTCACCCACATAACCCTTTGGGTCTCCTTCAGGCCATCCTAGATCTAGACTAGTTTTCAGAAGGTCCTATGTAAACCTTTTCCCTAGGGTTCTGAGCTTGCTAATGTGTGGATTTGGCAAACAAGTGCAAATCAAAGTAGTTATGCATGAAAAATCATTTGTAACCTGCCAATTATGTCAGTGTGAGACAGGCGATCCACGCGCCGGAATGGAAAGGACCTGGGACAGGGATAGGATGCCCGGCTCCTCTGGCACTACCACTCACTACCTAGGGGGACCCAGAAGAGGAAGCTAACTTCTCTAGGCATGTGTGCTGGCACCTGTAAAATACCATCAAGTATTGGTTGCAAATCAATGACCACATTTCATTTTCCTTTATCCTTGTAATAACGCCACGAGGTAACTAGTTAGTACTCTCTCCGTATCAGAGGTGAACAAAGAGAGGCATAGAGGTATTGCGATTTGCCCAGGGACATTCAGCTAGTGAGTGGCAGAATCTGATAGAGTTGGATATTGAACCCAGACTGTGCTCTTAACCTCCAAGACAGGCTGCCTCTATTGGGAATGGGAAAGTGGATAGTAAAGCTCAAAGCACTTTCATGAAGTTTAACCAACTGTTTATTACAATCATTTACAGGGGACATAATCCCTAGGCGGTGCCTCTATTCAAGTCATTTTCAGATCATTGACTTTCTTATTCATTGCTTCTCATCTGATCTGAGAGCATCAAACCACAGTTATCCTCTTTCACCTCATTTGTTTTGGTGTCAGGTCCCCTCCCACACTGGCTGCACTGAGGGGAGCCAGAGCCGCTTCTTGCCAAGTGGGGGAGTGTAAGTGTAGGAAGCCACTCTCACACACTCATAAGCATGTACACAAACACCCACACACATAAACACACACACAGGCGCGCACAAGTACCTATTCATGTGCGTTTGTTAGACACATCCACAGTTTTGGACACTGACAGTTTAAGAATCCGTCATTCTGAAGCCAGTGCATACAGCGGGAATAAATAATTTCCCAGAGTTGAGGTTTGGAGTAGAGAAAATGCCGTGATAAAGTGATAGAAAGTGGAGACACATGTACTAAGGAGAATACCAAGACTCAGACTCACTGGCTTCAGCTCCAACCCTGAATTCTGCAATAAGCTTATGAATTTCTCCCAGCGCATTCAGGCTCCTGAAAGACCCTCACTCTTGGTGGGCGGTAAGTCCGACACAATGTCAGTGCCTCTTCATGAACTGATCCTGAGCTTTCACTCAGGGGTCTGTGTATGCGTGCCAGGCAGTGGTGGTGGTCAGACTGTAAACTTGGGAGAGTCAGGGTCACTTCTATGGAAGTCTCCCTTCAGCGGTTTGCATTACATGCACTTAGCAGTTTCGCGATGACACCACTGCATTCTGGCCACTGCATTTGTTTGGTTTGCTCAGGAGACAGATACAAATGAATGTATTTATTTATTTATTTATTTATTACATGTGCACTTATTGAACACCGTGGTGATACTATTTCATTTTTACATTAACCCTTAATGGTTACAGAGCACATTCATGATGGGGATCGCACTCAGACTTCCCAAGAATCCTTTGCAATAAAAATATTACCTACTTCATGGTGTTTGTGAGGATTAAATGCAACCGACTGCAAAAAGCACTTAGTACTGGGGGCTGGCACAGAGAAAACATTATTAAATGTTACGATTAGCATCACTACAGACATGATTAAGTATCACTGGCCCATATTACCAATGAGGAACCACAGCTCAGGGAAGCTAAGTCACTTGCTCAGGATAAGTAGGTAGAGTCAAGTGGTCAAATTCAGTTAAAAATAGAAATCTCCACGCTCTAAGACCATTTTAGGAAATTATCGGTTGAGATTGCGATCATGGAAGGAAGAAAGCAGAGCCTCAAAGAGCTTACACGACAGGTTTTATGGTTGGTGAGTAGGCAGAAGTGTTTAGGGACAAAACACTGCATAAGGGGGGGGGAGGTCCAAGTCACAGACCACAAGCGGCTGTACGATTCATTTTTGCTTCCCCAGATGCTGTGTTCTCTCAGAGCCCTCACATATGCCGTCCTCCTTCCCGCTGTCTTTCCCCTCTTCTCAACCCTTCACCTGAACAATGCTCATGCGTCCAGGCTCAACCCAAACATGGCTTCAAGGAGGCTTTCTTGAGCCTGGTCTGGGTTTGTACCTACTGATACAGGCGCCCACAGCCCCCTGACTTCTTTGAGGAATACTTGTCTAATATCCAGAATGTAAGCAAAGAGAAGTCATCCCCTTTGTCTTTCATGGTGGCGCATGTATCCTCAGGATCTTTGTGGTCTGGCCCGTCTGTTAAATGCAGAGCAGGTGCTGGCCAATATTAAGATGCAGCAGCCGACTAAGAAAAAAAGAGAAGACATGAACGTGAACGTAAAATGCTTCTCCATCTTGCCACAGAATCACTCTGAGTGGCGTTCTTGGGAGGAGCCAGGAAATGCAGAGCAGACAAGTGGAAGGAATTAAGAAAGACTCCAACACACATGAAAGGCATGGAGAAGCCAATCAATGTGAAGAGTAACAATCGCAGGGGTTCATGCTAGAGAGGCCAGGGCTGGGCCCAGCCTTCTGCAGACCGAGGAAAGGGGGCTGAGAAGGAGCCCTTTCTCCCAAACTGCCTCACATGCCGCCTTTACAAAGCTCTCAGGAACTTACAGACATAGGGACTCCAGGAATAAGCCCGCGAGGGCCACAGGGAGGGAAGGAGGGTTTCCACCCGGTGGATGTACTTCCGACTCTCCGTGCTGACAGTGAAAAGCGGCAGTGGTGGGACTTTTGGCAGGAAGCGTCCTAATCAGGCCGGGAGGTAGAGCCCGCCGGGTACCCCGGGCCCCGGCTTCTGTCCTCTGTGGGCACTCTCCGGGCGGTGTTCGGGTGACCTCCCGCGCCTCCTCCTGGGTGAGGGCAGCGCCCAGGTAGGACGTGGGGGCCCAGCGTCAGCAAGGCCCGTGTTGCTTACATTCCCACCCCGCAGCCCTGGGAAGCCCCGAGTTCCCACACTCAGGGAGGCAGGAAGGTCGCTGCGGACACCTCATCTGTCTGGGTCGCTGACTACCGGCAGATAAGCAGCAGCTGCCGCATCCAGGTTGGGGTCACCGCCCAGACCGCCCGCACCAGAACCAGGCGGGAGAAGCCCTCCTGCGCGCCCCCCCGCACGGGGCCTGCGGGGCCGTGTGGCTCCCGCAGAGCTGCTGGCCAAGCTGCTGGACACAGCCACGGACAGACGAGGTCTCACACGTGCTGATGCACAGCACAGCTCTGCCCAGAGCGGCGGCTCCGCTGACGTTGGGGAACGCGGTCTAGCTCTACGATGCTCTGCTGCGTAGGTTTTCTCACATCTCTCTGACCACCACCCGTGAAGAACGCAGAGCAGGTGTTTTTGTGTCCATTTTGCAGATGAGTCAACAGCCTCAGGATGTTCGACAGACTTGCCCAAGTTCTCACAGCTAGTCAGTGGTAAAGGCCGTTTTCCCACCTCCTGTTCAGTGGGCTTTCTGTTACTCCTCGCAAACACAACAAGCCAGGCAGACAGGTTCCGAGTTTTATCCCTGAAAGAGAGCTCTTCCTTCCAGGTTTAACCTGGCTTTAATCCGTCTTCCACTCAGGCAGGGGTGTAGGGAGAAGCACTTTGGTCTTGGGACTTTTGAATCTTGTTTCCTCTTCCTTGCCAGCCATGTGCCTCGGAGCTGTGTGATTTTGAACTGTGATTTTCCCCTGAATATTCGCTTCCATATGCATAAAGTGGCGATAACGTCATCTAAGTTGCAGAGCTGAGAATAACAGTAAAGACCAGCTGACTGCTTTCTATACCCTAGGCTCAGTTCTAAGCACCTTATGTGCATTGACTTACTGAATTCTCAACGACCCTACGTTATTTCATATATGCTATGTTATTTCATTTTATAGATAAAGACTCAACGGCAGAGAAGTAAAGAAACCGAGCCCAGGTCACACAGCAAACAATTAGCAGAACCAGGATTCCAACCCAGGCTGTAAGACACCAGAGCCAGGTGCCTAATCTCCATGTTAGACCGACTATGCCGATTGTATTTACCATCCACAGTAGGTACTGTTGTGAGGAATTAGGGCAGGACTGGCTTGATTTATAAGCAAAACATAGTGCTAATCAACCACCTGAACTAATTAGTTAAATCAAAAGGCCTGTCCACTCAAAAATCTCTTCAGTTTACTCTGCCGTGGTTTCTAACTTCCCACCACTAGAGTCTCCCTTTACGGCAGGAAGACACCTCAGGGATGTCTTGGCAATGTTGGGAGACATTTTTGGTTGTCATAACTGTGGCAGCACTACTGGCATCGAATGTGTAAGGCGAGGGATGCGCCTGAACACCCTACATGGCACAGGGCGGTCCCTACAACAAAGAATGATCTGTTCTAAAAGGCTCAGCTTTAGAAACTGCTTTACTATTGACTAAAGTAGTCTTGAAGGACCCTGTTAATACACACACTTGTCACATAGAATGGCAAAGTAATGCCCTGTTTAACATCTATTAATCTGTTAACACAGTTCAGTATATGCAATCATTGGTTATTACCTATTGTTATTGTTACTCTTTTTGTTGCCAGGCAAAGCAGATGTGCCCTAGAAATGGTCAGGCTGATTTGGGGCTTGTGGTAGAGTTAGAAAATTGAAGCTGTTTTTCTGTCAAGCAATGTCACCGACCTCCAGATTGCTGACATTTCTTCCAATATGTTGAAGTAGGTCATAAATAAGCTCACAGCCATGCCATTTCCTTTCAGCATGCAACTCTATTAATTCCTGATATCTCTCGGTTCAGTCAGCTCCTGCTTTGACCCCCATCCCCCCCATTATGTAAGTATCAAAAAAAAATTTTTTTTTTAGATCTAATTTTCTTGGCCTCTTCTGGAAACTCCTTTCACTACTGACATCTTCAAAATGGCAACAATTTACTTTACCAATCAGAACTTTGACCAAAAGAAGAATCTCGGTACCTTATGCACGAATGAGGTATCTGTGATGCTTGGCGACACATCTAGCTCTGTTACCTTGCTGGAGAACACTGTGCCTCACATCATTATGACTCGCTGATTTCCGTATCATCATACATTTGCTTCAAAGACTCTATGAATAATCCTGAAAGGGGTTATATCAGTTAGTTTATGCTAGGTTATGATGCAGTAACAAATGATCCTAATATCATAACAACAAAAAAGATTTATTTCTTGTTCACATTCCTATACATCATAAATTGACTGCTGCCCTGTTTCATCTTTTTCATTCATGATTTAGGCAAAAGGAGCAGGCCCTATTTGGGACATGGTGGTGTCACAGCAGGGGGGAAAAGAGCAATGGTGGAAACATGTGATGACTTTTACAGCTTCCACTCACAATTGCTTACAACTACTCAGAACCAGCATGTGTCATATATTCTTACATTCTACTGGTCAGTGCAAGTCAACTGCCAAGCCAGATTATCAAAGGGGCAGAAATGTATTTCCCTCCCATAGGCTCCATAGGCAGGGGCAGGAAATATTCTCAACAATTTTATTATTATGTTCCGTTAGCCAATGTATGGTACGTCATTACTTTTTGGTGTAGTGTTCAATGATTCATTAGTTGCGTACAACACCCAGTGCTCATCACAACACGTGCCCTCCTTAATACCAATCACCTGGTTTATTTTTTTTTAAAGATTTTATTTATTTGACGGAGAGAGAGAGCAAGAGAGCACAAGCAGGGGAGCAGCAGAGTTAGAGGGAGAAGCAGGGAGTCTTGCTTGCTGATCAGGGAGTCTGATGTGGGGCTCGACCCCAGTATCCTAGGATCGTGACCTGAGCTGAAGGCAGATGCTTAGCCGACTGAGCCACCCAGGCACCCTGGAGAGAAGGTTTAGAAGGAGAAAAGCCCAGTTTTTGTTTTGACCCAATGGACATGAAGTGTCGTTGGAACAACCATGTAGAAATCTATAGCAGACAAATGAATATATGGAAATGGCTCCTGAGAGAGTACTGAGCTACAAAGATCGAAGATTGAGCAGTATATAAGTATTACTAAATAATAGCTATTATGATTATGTTCATTGAACACTTACTATGTCAGGCACTGTGGAAAGCAATTTACATAAATTTTCTTATTTAATTCTACAGTCCTACGAGCTAGTTGGTGTTTTTTATCCTCTTTATGTAGGTAAGGATATTAAACCTAAAGAAGCTTAAAAAAAAACCCACAAAACTTCACTCAAGTCTCACAGCTAAGAAAAAAGCACCCAGGTGCTTTGTGTTCACAACCAACATTTCAACCAGTTATGCTTAGCTGGAATAATGTTGGCAAATGAGAGCATCCAGGCACTATGGAAAGAAAGGGAAGAGAAGGGCAGGGGGTCAAGGGCAGGACCCTGAGAAATATGAATATTTAAGGATCAGAAAGAAGAAGAGCCCTTGAAGAAGGCAGAGAAGGAGCAGGTAGGAGATCAGAAGATTACAAAGCCTCAGAAGCCAAATGTGTAGAGTGACACCAAACAGAGTTTCTAACAGTCAGGGACAGCTGAATACTTGAAGAGCTGGACTGAGAAAGGTCCACTGATGTTGACAGTTAGGCCTAGTCCCTGACAGTACATCTAACCTCACGGAAGTGTCTATTACCAGCTGTATTCCCCACCTGGAATGCCAGGAATGAAAAATGAACCACTGTTGGCTAGTCACAAGCTGACTTTGGAAACACCAACCTGTTGCTGGCTCACTCTTTTTGAACTCCGCCGCCAGAGACTGCCTTGACTTTTTGACCTGTTTGGGTAGTTCTTTGTTTCTGGGTCTCAGTGACCTGAATTTTACACTCTGTACCTGTGTGTACTTGTCTGAGGTTCTGGACGATTCTCTCAGCTTAGAAAACCCAACCTTACAGCACATCCCTACTCTTGGTTACTATCTACTCCCATCTTGATGAAGTGAGGTTGAACACTGTCCCTCAATTCATAAGGCTGTGTCTCCTGCTAATTTTCTGTAATTCGGCTTCCAGAGAGGAAATGAGGATTTGTGGTCTCAGACGGTGGCCACTGTATCTGCTCTGTAGATGTGGCAAATTACTGACAATGGGGCTGCTGGTTTTGAGATCATAGGTTGCTGGTCAGACCTTGCCAAACCTTGCAAAGCCTGTTGTCAGAGCAGACTTATTATTCTTATTTTTTTCTGGTGGGCAGCAAAGCAAAGTTTGTTGAGTAATAAGTTCAAAGCTCCTGAAGAGGGAGGGGACCTGACAGGGTTGCCTCCTAGAAGAGACTTTCTGTCTTCAGGTGAGCCTCCCAGTTGTCACACTTTTTAATCCAGCCCCAGCTGTTTATGAAGATATAAGATTTATTTGTGGCCACAAGAGGACACTTATGAAATGAGATTTCTCCTTTCTGCTTGGAAAGCAGGATGCTGGACAACTGTCCAACTGTGGCTGTGAGAAAGTCCCAGTGGTGTCCATAGAGTGGCTCTCGCCCTTGATGTCCATGGAGTAAGCCAACTACAACATTAGAGTGGGTAAGTATCCAAAACTGCCTCACTCTCAGAGACTTGAACTGAATGAACTGCTCTGAGGTGAGGGCACCAGCTAGCATCTTGCTCTTTGTGGTCAGTTGGAGGTTGCGCATGTCCATCACCCTCCCTTGACCACACACCCCCCCAGCAAGAGTTATCAGAGTTATTAAATAAAAATACAGGATACCCAGTTAAATTTGAACTTTAGATAAACGACAAATACATTTTTAGTATAAGTATAGCCACACAACATTTGGTGCATACTTACACTAAGAAATGATTCACTGTTTATTGGAAGTTGAAATTTAACTAGGTGTCCTGTATTTTACCTGGCAACCGTATGGGCATCATAATATCCATAACCTGAAACACAATAGGAAGTCATAGGCTTGGGATCCAATGGACCTCTACTCCTCCCAAGAGGGCACTGGGGCACTTTGTGAAAAAAGAAAAACAGGAAATAGATCTTTGCTAGGACTCCCGGGGTCCTGAACCTGTCTGGTCCCCTCACAGTCCTGGGCCAGCTCTAGGGGTCCATGAAATTAATTGTTCTGAGTGCCTATAACCTTGTTTCCTTTTATCAGTTGCATTTGGAAGATGGCTTTCTAGAAGTATCCAGACAGTTTGGGGAGATCATGATGCTCCTTGACCTGTGGCAGCACCAAATGATCAGTATCATGCATGACTTTCTAGGGAAGGTTTTTGCACTTCCTGGACAATGTCCTAACATATCCTCAAAACAACTCCACATATACCCTGCCCAGCTGTGCCTCATATAATCCTCTAGTCCAGGAATCCTGGGTTACCTAAAGCATCAGCACCTCCAAAACAGTCTCCAGACTACTCCAGTTTGGTGTAGCCAGGTGTCTATGATTCTAGAGTAAGAGATCCTCTGGTTACTTGAGGACACCTAGACATTCCAATACCTAGGACACCTAGATACCATTTTGTCCTTTTCTGTGCAACTGACCTAGTAATGACCTCCTAAAGAAAGAGAAGGAAGTTGGCCTGATGTGCTGAGCTTGGCACTATTTTTTGGACAACCCAAGACTCCCTTCACCTCTGCTCCATTATAGCACCAGCAGGCACTTACTATGTGCCAGATATTTGTCTAAGGACTTTAATTATATTAACAAATTTAATGCTTATAATAACCCTATGAGGCATGTGCTGTTGTTTTTGCTGTTTTAGAGATGAGGAAACTGAGACAGAGGGATAGAGTAATTCCTCTAAGGTCACACAGGTAAAAAAGTGGCTCAGAAGTAGAAGCCGAGATTTGAATGTGGGCAATCCAGATCCAGAGTCTGTCCTCCTAACCTGTGTGGCAACTCTAGCCAGCTAACTCTAGTTCAACCTTACCCTGTTGGGACCAATGCTGTCAACATGATGGAGGGGGCCATCCTGCTGAGGAGGAGCCCTAGCCTGTCCTCTGTTATCCTCATTTGGGAAGGAGAATGGCTTGCTGTTACAATGTCTCCAAGGCCTAGAGGGCCTGAGGCATGATAGTCTGCATAGAACTCAGTCCACAGTATCCTGGAACAGCTAGTACAAACTTAGAAGCTTAGCTCATGCTATGCAGGGTGGCCTGCCTTATCTTATGAGCCTTGGGTGCTCCATCAAGCAACACATACAGCAACAGAACCACAGAGCAGATGGTCTATGTTGTAAGCCTGGGTATAAGGGAGTAGCAGAGAGACACAACCTTGGAAGATTCTAGCTTGAGTATTTCAGTCATTCAGTCCAAACTGTCTTTCAGACATCTACATATGGTCCTAATCCACATCTAGGGCCTCTTGGAAGCAACTTATAGAGGTGTAAGATACTAGTAAGGCCTCTGTAAGAGTAGGGTGGTGCACATCCCACAGGAAGGCCTGATGCAGCATTAGCTTTGCCACCTACCTGTTCTGCTACTAAAACACAACCTGTGGCCCTGTCCGGTGTGTGTTTTGGTACGCTACCATGATGACACCTGGACCTCAAGTGAAGAGAAGCTGCGCTTCCCAAAGAAAGCTGTTATTGTCACTGCTGCAGACTTTGCTTCCAGAATTTATTGTTTCCCTCCTTCCAGGACTGTGTTGCTGTGCAACAATAGTTTTCATCCTTATCATCTTCTTGTGCCCTTTTCCCTCACACTAGAGAGAACCCGGGAAGGGGTGAACCAACTCGAAGGAACCTCAATGAGCATACGAACTTCTGGCTGGCAGCGGACTTCAAGAGAAGGTTTGCCTGTAGGATGCCATCCAGCTTTCCCCTAGCATATTCATCCTATCTACTGAATGTGAAACCTGGAGGACTGCTAATAATAAGAATGCCAGCAACAACAGCTGTCACTTAACTGAGCACTTACTCTGGGCCATGCACTGTGCTAAATGCTTTGCATATATTTTCTGACTTAATCCTCACAATAACGCAATAAGGAGGATAATGTTCTACCTCCAATCTACAGCTGAGAAAATTGGCCTTACCAAATGAGTAAGTGGTAGAGCCAAATTTCCAATCTCAGTTAACTGAAAGCCTGGGCATTCAGCCGCTCTGCTGTCATTGTCATATGCCAGCATCAGCTGACTTCCCCCATGCCTAGTCTCCCAGCTTCTTCAATTCTTTTCTCTTCTCCTAATTCTCTAGCCACTACCCCAATGACAAGGGAGGATAAACATGAATTGAATTCCCAAGTGGGGGTAGACTCATTATGACACCATGACTGAGGTCACCAACTGACCATGGGAAGAAGTGAGGGCATGAGGAATTGTTTGGATTTGGTCCTTTGAAAGAGAGACCCTACCTGAAGTAATAAGGTGTTTGTTGTAACTACTTTCCTGTTTTGTTCACTGTTGGATCCCAAACACCTAGAACCATGCCTAGCTAATAGTGGGTGCCCAACAAGCTTTAGCAAGGGAATCCAGGAAGTTGGGGTTGCCTGATGAAGAACACAGGAGCATTAGTAAATCTAGGTGGCAGAAAAGTGGCTTTTAGTTGAGCCAGATGACAGGATCTTTGTAACACTGGTGCACCATTTCTGAGCTACTCTTTGCAGGTTTGCTTCCTTCTATCCTATTCCAACTAACAAATTCTGTTTACTATTCATGTATTTTTTCTACTGCATGATTGCTGCTTATTCATAAATTCTGCTTTCTTATCAGACTGTTCTGCCTCCTCATAGATTTGGTTTGCATGACCCTCCATTGCCCTTACTCCATTATATGACATCCTTTCAACTTCAGAGTCCATGCTAACTGACCTTATTATTTCCATGTTTCCCAATTCAAATCCTAGAAGAAGAGAATCTGATACACCCAATTCATCTTTTGCATTTGAGCTCTGATTTTTGGAGGGCAGCCCTAATGTCAGGGGCCAATCCCTGGTCCAATCAGGAGCCATCCCTTGGTAAAGAACAACCTAGCTCTGCTTCTCAGAGCAGGGGGCTGTGGATGGGGCAGTTTCATCTTGAAGAGGAAGTCGGGTGTGGCAGGCACTTTGTTGACATATCCAGTATAGGAGTGCTCCTGGGAGCCCATCTCTCATTTTTGAAAAGTGACTTTGTAAGTTAGGACTTTTCATCAGGCACTCCCAGGAAAGCCCAGCTAAATGCAGCTGGTGACTTGCTGAGTTTGGAGTTCTGGGCCTGCCATCTCCTTGCACTCTTCCTTCTGGAACTACCTTGGTTTGTCAGCTTATTACCTGTTTGGAGTTGGCTTGTTTCTGGACTCTTTCTTCTACTTAGGTGAGTTGGCTTCCAACTAGACTGCTTGACTCTTGGATATGGTGAGTGTTTGGATTCAACTTTGGTTCTGGATCATGCTTTTAGCTTGGATGTAAATTGCCTCACTTCTTGCTCCCTTGCCACTCCCCTCTTCTACCCAAATCCACTGTGCTCAAAATTGTCATTTACCTGAGGATGCCTTCCCTTCCCAGCCCACCCACATATTCCTGAGGGAATGACATTATGAAATAGTTGGTGGCTTCAGTGAGAGCAATTTTAGAGGAATGGTTGGGGCAGAAACCAGACAGAAGCAAGTTGAGGAAGTGGAAATAGTGAGTATACGACTCTTCTTCTGAGAAGTTTAGATGAAAGGGAGGGGAAGAAAACAGATAGGTGTCAAGAGGGATTTTTTATTATTATTTTAAGAATTTGCTTCTGATTATATAATACATAATTTTGTAAAACATTTTGAAAAATTAAAATCATAAAGACTAAATTTATAATCCCCCATAATTTAACTACCTACATAATTATGATAGTTATTAATTTTTGAGCACCTACTACATAGAGGAATTCTGCTAGTCACTTTATGAATAGTGTTTCTATTTACTGTGTAATACAAAGTCCCAGCTGGGCCAGAATTAAGACAAATATGTCTGTGATACAGAGTAAGACAATATCCTTTCCCCTCAAGCAATGACTGGTATCCATTGATTTACAAGAGGGCTGAGAAGTTTGCTGAGGGGAAAACTCAAAGCCTTGGTAGGGCTTTAGTCATGCATGGACATGTCCAGGGGGGAGTTCCAGAGGTAAGCAGATTACTGGCAGGTATAGTGGGGGGAGAGCACAGCCTGTTGAGGCAGGGAGTCTGCAATGGTAAGGCTGGGCTGAGTCCTGGAAGGTCATGGCCAGTCTGGCTGTCATGGGGTAGGGCCTAATTCAGCTTCCCTGTATGTGTCTTCCCAGAAGAAAACAAAGAAGGGCCTCTGTGTAATAGAAAGAGTCATTTAGTGAAGCTCCGTAATGCCCTAGGGCCTATTACCCAGTGGGTAACTGAGTGTAGCATCTCCAGGAAGAGAGCTTTTCCTTTTTCACTTGGAAAGAAGATGTTGACAGGCACCACAGGGCTTATCCAGCTCTAAATTTCCCACAAAACTAGCATCACAGGGCCAACCATGGTGGCAGAAGAAGTTTTTGTTAGTAAGGTAACAGTACGTGACCTCCGTTAGCTCAGTAACACTTTACCTTGAATGTTAATTAGTCTGACAAAAATGGACCCTCTTACTTCCTGTTTTTCAAAGCATCATTGACTAGAGGAACAATGCAGGCTCGAATGAGGCACTGCTGTGGGCTTCTAGCTCATGGTGGTGCTGCCAGAGCCAGCATCATGGCGTCCGGCTAACTGTGACAATAAGCGATTCAAGAACAGAGGTAAATTCTGTGCACTAATGACTCACTCCATGTCTTTGCACAAACAACACCTTCTCAATGAGACCACTCTGTATAAAACTGAACACCCCTACTCCTGCTGCCCCACCCCAATCTTCTCTGCACAGCACTCATCACCATTTCACATACCATAATTTTTCTTATTTCTTCTACTTCTTTTTTTTTTGAAAGAGGGAGAGTGAGCAGGGGGGAGGGGCAGAGGGAGAGAAAGAATCTCAAGCAGACTCTGCACTAAGCACAGAACCCTACAACAGCTTCAATCTCAGGACCCTGAAATCATGATCTGAGCTGAAATCAAGAATCGGTGCTTAACCATCTGAGCCACCCAGGTGCCCTTCCTTCTTCTTCTTTTAAAACAAATTGTCACCTTTCCTATCTAGGATGTAAACTCCATGAAAGTAGTATCCATGTGTTTATTGCTGTGTCCCCCAGAGCCTAGATGAGTGATTGGCACAGAACATTTAATATTCATTGAGTTGGTCCATTATGTGGGTTTCCTGAAAATATTTGGGGGAGGATGAGAATCATTTTAAGATTTTTAATTAGCATCTGGATTTATAGCCTGAGAGAACTTGGGATATTTGCTTATATTGATAATAACCTTGTAATGCATATACTATAATAAGCCTGTTTTACAGATGAAGAACAAATTAGAGCAAAAGCAACTTGCTCGGACCCCATAGATAGTGAGGTCAAGGGCCTTATTATAAACTGGGATAATAAGTAAGAAGACCATATAGGAGGTCCTCCTATAGCTTAGTCAAGAGTTAACGAAAGCCTTAATCAATATGGTGAAAAGGGATCGGAAAACAAAGGGTTGGAAAGGAAAGAAACTGTGCAGATTGGTAAGAAGCATGGGAGAGAGTGTTTAATACACTGCTGGAAGGAGCCCATAAAAATCAGATGAGGACAGGAAAATTCTTCTAAGAGGGAAGTAACTTCAATTTCTTTCAGAAAGACAAGATTGGCTAGTTGAAAAACAAGAAAGAAACAGACCAGATTAAGTCAAGTCCTTGCAACTTTGAGCAAATCCATGACAAAATTATCTTAATGTGGATTTCATATTTGAATTTTAACTGCAAAACAGATGAGAGTAAGATGACTTATGGCAAAAAGAGTCAAAGTTGAGTCATGACATGGAGAAGATTGTGGCAATTGTGTCCAAGGAATGAGTCAGGAAGCAGTGCAAAGCCTTGGGGAGAGGGGATACTCAATGTTACGACTCAGGGTTGTTAATCAGGAGGTTCCTGGGCAATATAGGAGACCCTTGAAACAGGCCTTGGCTTAGGGAGAGGGAGCTGTAGGACAGGGGTAAAGAAGGTCTGGCCACCTCCACCATCCCCCTACCCCTGGCCCATCAGCTGGTATTGCAGGCTATGCTGTGATCCACCCAGGGATTTTGGAAGGGGAACCAGGGTCAGAGGACTGGATCAGAAGGGCCAGCCAAGACGGTCAGCCATACTTGGTGAGAGGCAGGTAAGGAAACTGAAGATTAATGAATCCAAGAAGCCTCAGGAGGATAGGTCCATCCCAACTCACTGGATATTGTTTATGGGAGTGGCAGCCTATTTATTCATTCAAGCAGTATTTACTGAGTGTTTTTTATGTGCTGGGCACTGTGCCAGGCATTGGACTAGGTGCTGGGAATTGAGGTATGAATAAACTATTTCTTGATTTCTCCCCTCTCTTTTGGAGCAAGAACTGGAATAACATCTGGCTCTCATTGGCACAAGGATTGGGCAGGGCTGCATCTGTAGGAGGCAGACATCAGCTTGGGCAGAGGGGTCAGGTTGGGGACAGCATGACCTGGCTGATACAATACTTTTATTTGTGTTTATTTTCTATGCTTGGCTTGGCACTCTTTACTTATATTTGATAAGCAAATTAACTACTTTATGTTTTCTTATAAATAATTTCTAGATACACAGTTATGGCATTGGTTGGAGGAGAGGGCTTTTGATTTCCAGTCCTAAAAGCAACAGTGTGCCTAAATTGCTGCCTTTGACAATCACCTAAAACAAGGGCATTTCAAATCATCAGTAGAAGCAGCAAAGAGGGGAGAGGGAATGATCCATCTCTCCTATAAGGCCAAACTATGAATCATAGTGGGGAAACCACAGTAGAATGTAAGGATTTTGAATCACTACAAGAGTAGAGGTCAGTGTGCAGATGTCTGGAGAGATGATCCCACCCATAACCCTTTAAGACACAACACTTGCCCTTAACTCATAAGGGCAAGCTGGCGATAAACTTCCCAAGTTGGGGTGCGTACCCCATTTCACTCAGCCTGCAAGTAGGCTCACCAGATCAGCCCTTTTTCCCAGGTAAGAGTATTCCTTTCAGTTACTGGAAGGTAACTGATGAAACAGAACTGGTGTCATCAACAGTCCTAGGCCCTTTAATTATTTAATAGAATGGAGCTGAATACTCAATTTTTTGTCTTTAGTGGAATGTGTTTTCCCTAGCAACACTGTTGGGCACAATTAGAAGATTTCTGTTAATAGTCTCTCTAACTCTGAATACTGTATATGTGTATAGTTGATTTCTATATAGCACCTCACCCAGCATCTTTACTATAACTGGAACTCAAATTATATTAATCGAAGAAAATGTTATACCATAGAAAAAGGGGACAAGAGTAGGAGACTAAAGAAGAGGAGGAGCCTAAATGAAAGTTCACTATTAAACTGGCTTTAATTTTGGCTATATGATTATAGGTATGGGTTCTAGCTGAAAAGATTTCAGTCTCTGCTTTGATGTCAACAATAAGGATTCCAAGAGACAGAAGATTTTAGGAGTCGCTTTTAAAAGTTTCTAGATCTGTGGTCTGTATTATTTCAGTCTCAATCCTATACCCCCTTCAAAATTTAGGCCATTCATTGCTACAAAGAATTTTAAAAGCCTGTGATGCCAGTAACCCCATGGGCTTTGACTTAGCTAAGCGTGGACTCTGTTTAGTTGCTTGGTTTGTTCTTAAGAGAAGAAGCTAACAGGGTGGATTGGGGTCTCAGGATCTCCTCTAAACAAACAAGATGTGTAGTGTAGCAATTCCACCTCTAGGCTCAGCCTCCTGAAATGCTCCTTTCTCCACCCCTCAGCGTGCCCATCCCTGACTGGTCCATCTCTGAAGCTGTTATTTAAAACGGGGCTTGTTCTCATTGGCTCATTTACCCCGAACCCATTAAGAGCATCTAATTTTCATTTGTTGAACTGCATATAAAATATATTTGGGGACATAAGATTAATAGTCTTTAGGAATCAAAAAGTCTTCTGGCTGGGTCACCATGACACAACAGAAAGTTCTCAAATTCATAGCACATTTCGAACCAAAATACACTATCTAAAATTTAAACAGAGTATAATTTATGTCATGAAGAAAGTCGAAATAACATTCTTTAGGAAAATTCCCAATATACAGGCTGAACTTGCTGTCCCTTTCCTTATCTCCAAAGTGAGATGATTACAAGAAAAAATTTTGGTACCTTGTGCAAGAAATAATAATGGGAAGAAGAAGTGTTGTCACTGGAGATGAGTTTTTCCTCCCAACCACAGACCCAGAAGCTGAAGAAAAGAGCATGATAAGAGTTACTGCAATGTTAAGATATCATATATTATTAAATAATCTGAATGCTTTCCCATCCACTTCTTTTTCCCAGTTTTTCCTAAGGGTATCAAGTGTGTAAAAGCTAGTGTTACATCAAACTTGGGAGAAATGAGAGGGAATTATGTACTGATGAGAAAAATGGCAGATGAGAAAAATGAAAGAGGGGCGCCTGCGTGGCTCAGTCGGTTAAGCATCTGCCTTTGGCTCAGGTCATAATTGTGGGATCCTGGGATCAAGCCCCGCATTGGGCTCCCTGCTCAGTGGAGAGCCTGCTTCTCCCTCTCCCTCCACCGCTCCCTCTGCTGCTGCCTCTGCTTGTGCTCTTTTCCTCTCTCTATCTCTGCCAGATAAATACATAAAACCTTTTTTAAAAATCTTTTGAAAAAAGGAAGAAAAATGAAAGATACCATTTGTCATAGAAGATTTTAGTGCACACAAATAAATTTTATCTTTTCTTCATTGGTGTATAGGTTGCCTTCTCATTACTGGCAACTGATACCTGTTAAGAACAAGGTAGGGCAATGCTGGCCCAGCTTATGTGAGAATGGTCCTCCACCATTTGTCTTCACAGAAGTAACTCTACACTTATTTCATTTCTCAAAAAGTTACTATCCAAACAACCATGTCTTGAGACATCAGCAAGTCACTCTGTGCTTCAATTTCCTCATCTATAATATGGTGGCTTACTCAAGATCATCTTTCAGTTCTCTTTTGCTCTAATATTCTGTAATGCTATAAGGGAGGTTCCTTTTTTTAAAGTTTGCAGTCAATATTTGGCAATACAAATAACAAATCTGTCTCCAGTTTATAGAGGTGAGTGTCAAGAGCTTAGTGCACCATGAAGCACAAGTTGAACCAAAGGTTATATAAACCACTCTCTGAACAGTTGGCAATGATTCCGGTTGCTGATATCTCATTGAGCCTGACCCAGAGCTCAGTTCCCTTGACTCTCAGACCCACACTGCAGTACCAACACCATGTAGCCTCTCTCCCATTGCTTGTGTGCGTTTGGCACTGGGAAGATAAAAATGAAAGAGACATAATACTTGACATCAAGGAGCTCAAATCCAATAGAAAAAAAAGCACATTATACTGCACTCTTTAAATTGTTGGTAGAATTATCTTTCTAAAGATATGAATTGAAACATTTTGTCTGTCCCTGCAGTAGCTCCTCTTTGCCTATATGGAAAATCCTCCTACTTGTTCTCCAACCTCCTGTCTAACTGCATCTATACTGATGCCCAAGATCACCCATAGAGGACCAATTGCTTCTCCCTAAACAGCACATGCTGTTTTGTCCTGCCAGGTCTTTGCTCAGGCTGTCCTCTGCCCACAAAGCCCTCCTCTCATCATCTTCCAGGAGGGTTGTCTCTTTTATGACGTATTTCCTTACATTACTCTCCTCCAATCTCCAATCTCACAATTAGAATTGGCTATTTCTGCCTTTGTTTATTGTCCACTGTGTGCTGTCTATACTTCTACAGCACCTGTACAATTTGTAACATTGACTTCTTAAAAATCAATAATGTATTTGCTATTTACACTTATGTCTTTCTCTACTAATTGACTCTCTTTGATAGTAGGACCATCTTCTTTGTACCTTTAGAACATAGTCCAGCATCTGGCTATAAAAACTCCTTTGAGGGAACTGCCCACAGAGGACCTTGCAAAGTACTATGGCAATGTGATGGAAGGTGCACCAGCCCATGCTTGGAGGAGAGAAAGCATAGGTGCCAAGTCGTAGATGAGCAGTACCCTATCAAGGCAGAGGGCAGGGGTTGGTTCATACCTGCTGGCAAGAATAGAATGCACAAAGGTACAGAGGCCTGAGAAATGGTGGAAAAGGTGGCACATTTGATATGTGGTGATTTGTTCATTGTTAAGCTAGAAGAGTCTACAAAAGTCAGTCAGGGCCCCTGTGTGAAAGTCCTGGTAATCCATTACAGAAAGGAATTTTTATTGGATTATAAGGAGCTAGAGAAGGAAGAGACATGAAAGTCAATATTTCAGAGTATGAATGACTGAATGTGCCTGTGAAGAGAAAGGGCAATGCAGCAACTGAGTAGAGGTTGCTCTAGAAAGGGTGGGCCTGACATCTCTGAGTCCAGGTATGACATTGTTGATATGGGGGTTTGGAGAACTGAGAATGGTCCTGGTGAGAAGTGAGAGAGCCTGAAACAAGGCAGTGAAGGTGGAGACAAAGAGAATGATTGGGCAAGCAAACAGTGTTGGAACAGTGAGTGGTGACTTGTTGAAGATGAGGAATGAGGGAAAGGGGAGAGTCAAGGATGCTTTCAAGCACTTATCTTGAATGTTTAAATGGATGGCAGTGTTCTGATATGGAATGCAGGAAGAAGAGGTTTTGTAAAATAACATTAAGTTGAGTTCATGACATTTGTGAGATACTTACATGAAGATGTTGAGAAAGCAGTTGGAATTATGAGTCTTATACTCAGGAAGTCATGAGTATATCTAGTTGATAACTGAGTCCACAGGAGAGGATGAGATCATCTGGAGATCATGAGAGTGAGTAAAAGAGGTCTAGGATGAGGCCTTTGGGAAAGGAGGAGAGGGAGAAGGAGATTTTAAGGACTAAACTGGAATAGACCAAGAAGTAGGAACAAATCCAACGTGGAGTCATGGAAGCCATAGGCAAAGAGACATTATTCACAGGGAAGAAAGAATTAGTGGTGTCAAAAACACAGAAAGGATGAGGAGAATGAGGATTGAAAAAGAATCCTGGAAGAGCTGTAATATAAGGCTGTTAAATGTAGTTGGTGGTGGTTGGAGGAAGTCCAGCATAAGCCACATCAGCATTCGGCCAGTGAATCAGAGACAAAAGGCTCCTTCTATTTCCTTGTCTCATCTAGTTCATAAGCCTGAAGTTGACTTAACATAGGATTTATGCTAAATAGCTCTACCTACTTAGGGCTAATGAAATTGAAGTGGTTGAGCCATCTCCACCAAGAACTTGATAAAGAATTGAAGAGCTTTCACATTTTCTTCTTCATATGTATGAGTTGGGGGTAGATTAAGGAGGTAGCTGATGAAAGAAGTAAAAGGAAAACATGAAAAAGAAGAGGAAATAAGTATGTGCCAAACAGCAGTGGAAGAGCTCTTCATTCACCTACCTCCACATACTCTAGGGTCTATTTATAGGAAAACTGTAAGCTAGCAAGGCCAATATAGGTTTCAGTGGGCTAGTAAGTAATGCAATCACCATATAATTTGTTCCAAATTCCTCAAAATAGTTTTACTAGGGGATTTAGTATATGTGGGGACTTGAAGGGTGGTCTGTGGGTAGTGTTGAAATTGAGAGTACAGAAATCGAAAAAGTGCTTAGATGTTTTCAGAACAAATAAAGAATGCTGTGACATATAAGCACATCATCAGTGGACTCATGTCACCAAGTGGGTATAGAAGAGTTTGGGTGCTGTGAAATTCACACAGGGAGTCATATGGGGTGTGCATGACCTGTGCACTAGTCATGTGCAGGAAGACCAGGTATCAGACCACAATAGTTGGGAAATGTTTAAGAAACAACCCACACATAGTATGAGAAGCACTGCTTTAGATCACAACCTGCTTGTAAGACTTCTTATACTTAGCTTGGGACAAGCTAGTTGACAGCCTGAGCACACACCAAAAAATCTAGATATAAAGTCGGGAAATTAGCAGTCATTGTAGAAGATGTGAATTAGTGCTAGAAAACTCTGAAGTTACCTTCTAAAGACCTCCTAGACTGAATGTAGGCTAGTTTATTTTTTAAATTGCTTTGTTCATTATAATATCCTCAAGGTCTGTAATAGGCCCTGGCATTAAATAAATGTCTGTTGAATATCGAATAGTTGTTCTAACTATAACGTACAGAATGGATTAAGGAAGAGAAAGGTTAGCATTAGAAAATGTGGCTAGGAGAACTTAAAGACAGTCTAAATATAGGTTGATGGGGCTAATCAGCTTACTGGACACAGGAATAAAGAAAACATGAATCTAAGAAATATTGAGAGGATCCTCCAGTTTTTCCCATCTCAGTAGGCAGCCCAGCTATCCACTAAGATGCAACTCAAAAATCTAGGTTTATCCTTGACTCTTCCCTTTGTCTTTGTCACCAGTATTCTGTCACTCTCTGAGTCTTAAATATCTCTTTATTCTGACTTCTCCTATTCACACTGCTTTAGTCCAAGTTGGGGCACTTTCCCCAAGATGTTTGCAACAGCTTCCTAAATAGTCACCCTGTCCCAGGCTCTTCCCCATTCACCCTTTCTTCCAAAATTGAAAATCTGGTGTTTTTATGTTTTTGTTTAATACGCTGGAATGCCTCCTGATTTATCTTCTAAGCATAAGCAGTACTTCAGCTCCACGGTAGGGTAGCACCTTACAAGGCCCTATATCATCCAGTACTTGCGTCACATTCTAGTCTTTTCTTCTGCTCCTTGAACCTAAGCAACACTAAACTACTTGCAACTCCTGCCCCAAGGGTGTGCCATGATAGTTTGTGCCTCTGTGCCTTTGCTTATGCCATTCCTTTTTTTTGGTATGTATGTATGTATGTATTATTATTATTATGTTATGTTAGTCACCATACAGTACATCCTTAGTTTTTGATGTGTTCCATGATTCATTGATGCCATTCCTTTTGCCTGAAATGCTCTCCACCCCTGCACCCTGCCTGCTGCTCCATCTGTGGCAGTTTCCTTTTACTGTTGTAACAAATTATCACAAACTTAGTGGCTTAAAAATGACACAATTCTATTATCTTACTCTTTCGGAAATCAGAAGTCTGAAATGAGTCTTATGAGGCTAAAACCAAGGTGTTGGCAGAGCCGTACACCTTCTGGAGGTTCTAGGAAAGAATCTGTTCTTTGCTTTCCCTAGCTTCTTGAGGTTTCTCTTATTTTTTGGCTGATGGCCATGTCACTCCAACCCCTGCTCCTGTTGTCACATCTTCTCTGCCTCAGACACTGTTGTTTCCCTTTTATATAAAGATGCTTATAATTACTTTGAGTTCACCTGGATAATCTGTAATCTTTCCATCTTCCTTGAAATTTTTTTAAGGTTGTATTTATTTATTTGAGAGAGAGCATGAAAGAGAGAGTACGAGCAGGGAAGGGGCAGAGGGTGAGGGAGAAGCAAACTCCCCACTGAGCAGGGAGCCCAACACAGGGCTGGATCCAGGGACCCCAGGATCATGTGCTGAGCCAAAGGCAGATGCTTGACTGACTGAGCCACCCAGGTGCCCCTCATCTTCCCTGAATTTAATCACATCTGCAAAGTCCTTATCACTAAGTAAGGTAACATATTAATAGGTTTAGGATGTGGGTGTCTTTGGGGGGCCCTTATTCTGCCTCCCAAACCACAAAGCTTTAGTTCATCTCTTAAGACTCAGCTCAGATAACACTTTTTTTTCTGAAGCATCCTCTGTTAATCCTTCCACTCAGAGCCAGTCACTGTTTATTTTGTGTCCTATACATGTTACCATCACTGCATGGATTAGCTTGTATTGCATATATTAATTTTTTGAACACGTCTGTCTCCCTCCTATACTTTGAGCTCTTGAAGGAGAAGCTTATTTATCTTTGTATCGTTAGCTCCTAGCACAGTGCATGACATAAAGTAAATACGAGCTATGTTTATTTTTAAAAAGTGAATGTGCTAGGCATTGTGATGACGTGCTCCTACTTCCCTTCAAGTCACATGGACTTCCTAACCCCTCTTGATCATGCCATTCCTTTCCCATCCTCAACCATCTGTAATGCTCTTCTTTCAACTATTCTGTTTTATGAATCCTTATTCATTCTTCAAGGCACAAAGTAAAAAAAAAAATCCTCTGTGATGTCTTTTGCGATCTCTTCAAGACAGAATTAATGACCTCCTCAATTGGGTTGCTTAAATATTTTGTAAATATCTCTATTTCATATCTCAAATTGTGTTTCACTTGGTTATATACACGTCTGTTCCTCCACAAGAGTATGCAAGGACCATATCCTGTTTATACCAGTATTAGACACATAACAAGGGCTCAAATGTTTATTAACTTAAATTGAAGCATGGAGGGGATGGGCATAGAAGGCAATAGAAAGGAACCAAAGATAAAGGATGCTCTTGAGTAGAGGGAAGGAGGGAGGAGAAGACTGAGAAGACACTGGTAAAGCATGTTCAGAAGACTCAAGGCAGCAGAGTGTGATGAAGACCAGAGTCAGAATGACTGACCTCTAATTAAAGAAGAGAGTGTGAGCAACAGTACCAAATGCCACTGAGATGCTGACCTGGGAAATCAATGAGAAAGGTTATTGGACTTGACCTTTAAGAGATCCTAAGTGCTTTAGGAAGCACAGCTTCGAGAGCGCTTAGTCAGGGCCCTGGACCTGCTCCTGATTTTAGGTCAGGAGGGGAAGGATCTCCAGAAGATAAATGACTTGAGGAAAAGGAAAATCAGACTTATCCGATCACCCTGATGAATGCCTGAGGACATAAACCCCTTAGCACCGTTCCAGGTCAGGTTGAAAGGCTTGGTTCTTTCATCTGATACAGAGGGATCAAAGTACTGGGAGAAGTGGGTGGTTCTCAAGGAATGCAGGGACCAACTTGACATGTTCCCCTATGATAATCAGAGATTTTCATCAATGGGGCACATTCAGCTTGGCAGTCTAAGGGCATTTTAGAATTAAAGGCAAATGTCTAGTCTGGCTACAGACCTGAGAGGAACTTCCCTTCCATGGAGCTTTTCTGGATATTGGGATTTCTCTGTATGAGGCATTCTCTGACCCAGTGGACCAATACTCTCCTGCCTCTGCCTGCCTTGAACCATGTTCTCCTGTTTTCCACCAAAACTGCCTTTTCCAACCTATGTCCTATTTGGCTAAACTTTACGGCCTGCTGTCTGTCCTGACCCATGCTAAGCTTAATCTAGACGTACTCTTATGTCTGCCATCTTCCTGGATTTTCTTCCCAAATTGATTTCATCTAGCATTTAGTTCTGTGATCTGCTTCTGTTGTGTCCCAAATCAAACTACTCTGGTCTGACAGGTCATGCATTCTCAACAGGAGTAAGAATGGTTCTTAGGGGATGAAAAGCAACTTAATTTTTTAATGTGTAAAGTACAGATATGAACACAGAACATCAACTGATAAAACAATTTGTCTGTGGTATTAAAATGTCATGTGGGAGAGCGATTTAAAAATGTCTGAAAAGACTCTTTAGGAGGGCAATAATGGGAAAAAAGGTTCAGAAACACCATGTTAGGTAATGAAGCTGAAATTCAAGCTACGAGAGGAACATAAGAAGTGTGGATAGTGAGGAAACAGAGACAGTCAACGTTGGTTACTTGACTGAGTAGATCATGGAGAAGATTCCAACCTAGCAAACAAATTTTGAGCATTTAGTATGTGCCCTGAGCTATGTGAAACCCTTTCACATTCGTTAGCAGAAAGACTGATGATGGGTAGTAAGGAGGGCACGTATTGCATGGTGCACTGGGTGTTATACGCAACTAATGAATCATCGAACTTTATATCGGAAACCAGGGATGTACTGTATGGTGACTAACATAATATAATAAAAAAAACATAAAAAAAAAAGAAAGCTTCTCCTTATTTGAGTCTCAACGTACCTGTTTCCTGCAGGAACAATAGCAACATTTTCCATTGAGACAGTAGCCCACCTACCTCCTCTTTCCTTCAGCACCTTTTATGCTAATCACACACTTGGAGGTAACTCCTCATTCACATTTTGCAACATAAGAAAATGAAAAACACAGTCCACTTGTGTTTGTAGAAGCTCCTTTCATGGCAGCCTTTCAACGGGTTGGGCAATTTAAAAGATGCAACTGTAATCGTGACTAACTCATTCAGATGCTTGAGGGAAATCTGAACATCCTTAACCTACTTTTGAAAAGAGAGGCAAGGAAAATACAGGATTGGGAAGAATCCGAGGAAAACAACTCCCAAGTCTTTGAACAATAGACTCTAAAACCTCCTTAGCTGGGCTTGAGGTAGGCTAGCACACGAAACAAAATGTTGCTCAAAGGAAGCCCAGCAATCATTTGTGTCTACTTGCTCTCCTAGAGCATGACCTTTATTTGGTTGATTGTTTTGAATTTTAAAATACTCTTCTTTGTTCTCTTATAGCATTCATTAAGAATTTATCACCAAGTCTTTGCATTTTATCTTAGTCAGATTGTCTATGCTATGTATGCATCCCCTGTGCTTGACTCCCTAAGCTCTCCTCTCCTGCTTTCCTTCTCTTGTCATGAGTGCTGAAGCAGAGATGACACTGTTGGGGTGGAACGCTGACGGGGAAGATGGATGAGCCAGTGTCCACTTAGAATCTAGCGCCAACTCTTGGCAGCTTATCCGTGGTAAATAGTGTTTTGGGCTTCTTCTTGACTTTATCACCCACTTTGTGTGCTTAGCTCTCTGATGGATGTTATCATCAGCTCTGTTTATTCACAATGCCAAGAGCACCAGTTGAATAGGAAAATATTCAGGAAAACCTACTCTTTAAGTGTCAAGTTGACCAGAAAAAAGAAACATCATTGTTTTATTGAATTTGGCATTGTTTTATAAATAAACAATCATTTATATGTTGTCAAACTAGTTGTGCCTGTAGTCATGGTCTTATCCCTCCTTTTTGGTCATACTTTGTGCTCCAGAAGGAAAAGAAGAAGGGAAGATTTTTAAAACACTGCTTTGAGTGGGAGTCTGAACCACAGGTAAATGTTACTTTAGGGGATAGGGAAGCAGGTCTCCTTAGGTGCTTGTAACTGAAAGGGACGATTGACTACAAGGAGAATTGAGACAAGGGACACTGGTGGCTAATTAGACAGCTTTTCCAGATCTGGGTCATTTTCACATTATAGCCTCAATGTATTTTTTAAGTTTTGTAAATTCTTGGAACATCAAACATACCCATTTGAACAATTCCTTCAATATAGTAGATAATTGTAGGCTGTCTTGGAAATCAGAACACCCTGAACTTAATTCCTGCTGTGACATTGGCTGACTCTATAACTTATAGCCTTTTCATTTCTCCAAGATGACATAAATAATGGAAAACATAGAGACTTTGGAATTATTACAATATGGATTCATCTACTCCTACCACTTATGCATCCTACCCCTACCGCTTATTAGCTTGTTGACCTTAGATAATTTGTTTAACTTCTTTGAGTGGCTTAACTTATTTGCGTGGCTTAAAAGAAAAATTTTTTGAGTGTAGTTGGATACTTGATGTTACATCTTTATTTGTTAAATGGAGATAAAGACATCTACCTTGCAGGAATGTTGTGAGGATCTAATGGGATCATGTGGGCAAAACACCTAGCACATACAAATCACTGAAAAATGGCTACTCTCATAGGGGTATCTGCATCCAGAGATGGGAAAAGGCTAGGTGACAAAAGGCCTGGAGGTTTTGAGCTCATTAGCTGCTAGATGCTTCCTTAACATGATGGTATGAGGGAACAAGGAGAATGCAAGCTGGTCACATAGAAATCCAGGCCTGTTTTATTTCTGGTCACCACAGCAATCAGAATGTACAGGGGCAAAGCAGAAAGACAGGGAGAAAGAGAAAGAGAGAGGAAGGGAGGGAGGGAGAGAGAGAGCAAGAGCGAGAGAAGCATGGAAAGGATCTCTTCTTCCTAAAGGCAGAGAATCTCCAGCATTCCTTTAGCAGTAGGACAGGAATAAAAGGTAAATAGTTGCCTGCTGGTGGTACGCTCACCAAGCCAAGTAACCAAAGTGCTTCCTGCTCAGTCTCCACAGATGTTGATCCTTAGCTCTGGATAAGTCCCTTGGAGAGTATTTTGCCAAAAGCAAGAAAGGCAGCTGCATAACTGCCCAGTCCATGGAGCTGACAAACTGGCGTGTCATCAAAGAAAGAGAGAGTCATGCGAAGTAAAAGCCTGTGGTTCAACCTCTCAGTCAGAGAGTCAGGTGGTTGTGAGGTAGCACATTTGACTCTTGCTCATTAACAAAGTGTGTCTTTATGTCCTCTTCCTCTTTGCCTGCCTACCCACTGCTAGGTTCCACTGGGTAGGCAGTGGGTGCCTACCTAAATCACTACTTATTTATTGAGTGTGTCCTATGTACCCAACATTCATTCAACACATCTATATTGAATGTCTTGTATGAAAATAACAAAAATAATAAATAGACTATGCACTCAACAAAGTCCCAATATCACAGTCATATGTTCAACTAATTGTTAAATGGTGTGTATAATACACAGAAACCAACGGTAGAGGGACTCAGGGAAAGGCACAACAAATCTGAAAAAGGCTTCACAGAGGAGATGACATTTGAGCTAGGCCTAGAGCTAGGATTTCACAGATCAAGTGGAGAGTGGGGTGGAGGAAAGAAGGGAGTAAGGGCATGCCCTGCAAAGGAAAGTGCGTATGTAGTGCTGAAGAGCACATGAGCCCACAGTGTGTCCGGGGATTGGCCTATAGTCTGACATTCTTGGAACATAGGCTGTGCAACACTGGGGCAGGGAGAAGAGGTAAATGTGGCCAGAATGCCAGGAGTTTTCTGTGTCAGCCTATGGAGACTGGGTGCCAATTACAGGGAATGGGAGCCACTGGTGGGTTTTAAGTACAGAGTTATAGGATTATACTTATATTTTGGATCGTCCTGTGGGCTGCAGTATAGTGAATGTACAAAGGAAGGTGAGACTGACAGCTGGAAGACCAGTTGAGAAAATCATCAATTGCGTCAAATGCTGAAAATGGTCAAGGAGGATGAGGACTGAGAAGGAGTTCATTGCATTTGACAGTTGAAGGTCTTTGGTGACACCTAAAAGTAATTTCACTAGAATAATTTAAGCAGAAGCCAAGTTGCTAAGCCAGTGGTTCTCAAATTGTTGTCTTCAGACCAAAGGCAACCGCATCACTTGGGAACTCGCTAGGAATGCAAACTACCCAGTCTCATCCCATACCTCACCACAAAACTCTGGGAGAGGAGTACCCCCTGGGTGATTCTGATGCATGCCAAAGTTTGAGAACTACTGGCCTGAAGAAGTCTTTCTCCATCTCTTCTCTAAGCAGTCTTATCAGGAACCAGCTCTTCCAAAATTGAGCTGATGCCCTAAATACTCATCAATATCATGGTTTCTCAGCATTCTGAGTAAGTTATTCTCTCTGTCAATTGTATGCTCTTACATCTTTCTCTCTGTATAGATACATGTATAGTCTCTACCTGGAAAATCTGAACTCATTGTTCAAGGCCTAACTCAAATGCCACCTCCCTAGGAAGTCTTTCTAATTTCCTCCAGGCAGGCCTTCTGTGGCTCCTTTTGCACATATCCCTATTATGGCATTTATTTTATTGTGTTCTTTGATTTACTGTCTTCCCCACTAGCTAGAAGCTCCTCAGGAGCAGGGACTGCCTTGTTCATCTATTTCCCCATTGTTTTCACATAGTAGATGCTCAATAAATGTAGAAAAAGAAAGCTGTAATGGGTTGAGGAAGTAAGAGCAGCAAGGGAGAAACTACTCTTTTAAGAGGTTTATGAGTGAAAGAAAGAGAAATTTGTTTGAGCCTACAATAGAAAGTAATTGTGTGTGTGCACACATGTGTGCATTAAGGCTGGAAGAAAATTGCTGGCTGAGAGGATTAAGCCTATAGAGGGGAAGAAATAAATGACAGTGAGAGTGGGGGCAGATGGATAATGAATGGCAAGATGGCCTTGGAAAGTCAGAAGGGGATGAAATCAATGGCCAATGCAGAAGGATTAGCATTGGAATAAAGGAAAGACTTTTCTCTGAGATATAATAAGGGCAGGAAGGAAAGGTGGGAGCATAGAGCTAAGTTGTGAGGTTAAAGGAGAGAGGTTGGGGAGCTCTTTGTTGGTCTGCCAGTATAGAAACAGGGAGGGCTAGGGACAGTTTTACAGGGGAGGGGATATTTGAGCTAGGAGGTGTATTTATTGAAGTGGGAAGTGAGGACTTTTGCTGGGGAGGAAACAGGGAACAGATAGAGGGAAAGAGGCCCAAGGAGAGTGGTAAAGGCCTGCACATGCCTTAGAGGTAGGAGGTGGGGTAGTGAGGTTAGAGAGCAGCAGTGTGGGTGGGGGGTATTCTTTGGTGCTGATCCATTATAGGTGCTGCAGGGCCCACCCATTCACTCTACTGTCTTTGGCAAGGGAAGCAGTATGAATGGACTGTCTTCGGGCACTGCCTCTGCAATACAATGGAAGACTGGATACAGATCCCAATACCAACACAGAAAGCATTCTAGTTCTACCTATCATCAATGCTGGAATATAATGCAGACAATAACAATATTACATAGGACAACCATGTAGCAACACAGGAAAAGATTTATGATATATGAATTAGCTGAGAGAGCAGGATACAAACTGTATGTATATCATGATTACGACTCTGAAAGATGCCTATGAAGGAACACCTGAATAAAATATATCAAGATGTTATTAGCAATGGTATTATAGGGGATTTTCCTTTAATTAAAAAAAATGTATTAATAATATATATTTATATTTATATATTATATATATTACATATAATATATAATATATATTATATTTATATTTATATAAAAATATAAATATAAATATATATGTATTTTAAAAATATGGAAATAAATGGAATTGGTTCTTTCCCTACTGCCTTTGTCTTTTATTAGGTATGTTTAGAAGACAGTATTTCAAAATAAAAAGTTGTAGTGTGGAACCAACATATAGAATTGTTTGAGCTTCTCTCATCCGAGTGGTAGAGGCAAAGACCTGAAATCCTTGAGTTGTTCCAGGGCCGGAGGCTGGCAAGCAAGAGATTGGGCATCACGCTGTAGGGGAGCACAAAGGAGGTATGTGATGAAGCCCTTGTTTCAATAAACTTGGGAAACCAGGCTTACAGTAAATGATTAGTGGACAACTTATTCCGTGCTCAGGCGAGTAGTCCAAATGATGGATGGGACTGAATCTCTGAGGCAGAGACCTGTGGGCAGGCATACACACTTTGCAGAAGTCAAAGTTTGTGTGCCACTGGAGGTGGCCAGATGGACCTGGGCTGTGCCTCTGTTTAGCAGCTGTGTGCTCTTGGGCAACTTCTCAGGCTTCACTTTCTGCCTGTGACGTGGGAATCATCATACCTACTGATAAGCTGGTTGGAGCATTACAAACAATAAAGCAGGTGAAGTGCTTAATACAGTGCCCAACAGACAGCGTTCCATTAATGTTTCCTGCCATTATCATTATTAATGTGATAAATGTTATTATTATCCATAAATATTTATGATAGAGGGAACTGATTTGCACTGGGGCACTTTTAATTCTTTGGAGGGAATTCAGGGAGGTGTCCTCAGTGTGCTTCTCTCTCACCTCTAGAGCAATGCTATGGGTTCACTCCAGGCCTTCAGGAGAAGAGGGAAATATGCAAGGAGGAACTCCATGTTGGTTCTTCTTTTGCTAGTATTTGTGCTACTTCCCCCCTTCTAAACAGGTGCGTATTACTCCAGAGCATGCTTTCACCTTCCTCTCCCACTCTTCTGTTCTGTTTTTCTTCTTTTCAACTCTTCTTACTTCCCTTTTCCCCTCAAAACCCCAAGTAGTGGATGAGTAAGGAACTACACTACCTTTTGCATGTTCATAGTTTGCTTTTTGAAACTTGAAGGCTGTCTCCTAGTTGCAGCACTTGGAGTTTACATAAGTCAGTCTGTGTTCCCGCTATTCGTTCCTCTCCTTAGAAAGGATCTATGCCCCCAACTGCAGTCTTTAGTAAATACTTTTAAAATGATAGTCATCTGTAGACAGGCAAGTATTCCAGACCATAAAAGTTCAGTTAAGGAAGGCTCTTTTGAGGTAACTATCTCTTGCAAAAGAAACCAACAGAGGTGTGAACTGTCCACAGGGCCCTTTTAGGCAATGAGGTGTATTTTCCTGGACTCAGATGTAGATCTTAATGTGGGAACCATTCTCTGTCTTGCTAGCATCTGTTCTTCTTTTCTTGCTTAGACATTTAATAAGTGGATAAAAGGGAAAAAGTCAAAGTTTTGAAAGAAAAATGCTTAGACCAGTTGTCTAGGCAAGAGAGCAGAGTAGTCATACTACATTCTTCTTAACAAAAATCAGAATGATTAAAAACAAAAACAAGTTAGTATCCAGATCAGGTACAACCACCACTCACCTTCTGAATTCCAATTTTACATTCCTTCCCACATTCATGAGTAATAATGATGTACTTCCAGCTTTGTTGGAAACCCTATTTGTATATTTTACAAGGTCATTACCTTCTGTAACAGATACCTGCTCTGAGCCCAGCAATTACCACTTCTGTCTCTGCACACATTAACACACATACACACCACTGATTTGTACTTTCCTATAAAATTACTCTTTCCCTTTTTAATTAGAATGTTTTCAGAAGTAAACCCTATCGTTAAGGCCATGTACGCTTCTATTATAAATACCTGTTGCCAGCCATTAATTACCTCCTGATGAATTACTTTAGAAGATTTTTTAATGCTTACTTTTAGAAGTGGGATTTCTTTTCCTTACTTGTGATGCCCCCATCTTCACACTTACTTAGCCCACTTCGAATTCCACATAAGAAAATGTCCCCTTTTCTTCTGCTTCAGGGGACTTAGATGTGATCTGTCCTCATTTAGTACGAAGATTTTTCTCATACTTTAAGGTGGAAACTTTCTGTATGCCTGGACCTCACTGTTCAAGAATTTCTTGGCTAATTGCACTACTGGGTGTTTACCCCAAAGATACAGACGTAGTGAAGAGAAGGGCCATATGCACCCCAATGTTCATAGCAGCAATGTCCACAATAGCTAAATCGTGGAAGGAGCCGAGATGCCCTGCAACAGATGACTGGATTAAGAAGTTGTGGTCCATATATACAATGGAATATTACTCAGCAATCAGAAAGAATGAGTTCTCAACATTTGCTACAACATGGACGGCACTGGAGGAGATAATGCTTAGTGAAATAAGTCAAGCAGAGAAAGACGACTATCATATGATTTCTCTCATCTATGGAACATAAGAACTAGAATGATCAGTAGGGGAAGAAAGGGATAAAGAAAGGGGGGGTAATCAGAAGGGGGAATGAAACATGAGAGACTATGGACTATGAGAAACAAACTGAGGGCTACAGAGGGGAGGGGAGTGGGGGAATGGGATAGACCGGTGATGGGTAGTAAGGAGGGCACATATTGCATGGTGCACTGGGTGTTATACACAACTAATGAATCATCGAGCCTTACATCGAAAACCGGGGATGTACTGTATGGTGACTAACATAATATAATAAAAAATCATTATTAATAAAAAAAAAAAAGAACACCAAAAAAAAAAATAAAAATAAAAAAAAAAAAAAGAATTTCTTGGCTAATTGTGAGGGAAGAATATAAGAATGTTGGGTAGAAACACCTGAATAGTCTCTGAGAACAAAACACCTTAACATTGCATAAATATCTACAGTTGCATAACCATTTTAGTGACTGAAGTGCTGCGAGTCATCCAATAATATTGTGGTTTAGTAATTACACAGTTGTGGATTTATGCTGCGTTTGAATTGGGGAGATGTCCTGGTTCATACAGGCCAATCCTTTTTTGTGTCATTATATATAAATGTATACATCCACTTAGCAATTGAACTGTGATACCTCCCAGCATAAAATACTTAGAAAATTTTAAGTTAGCTAGTGCTAAAGTGAGTGTTCCTGTACTAGGTTTCCTGCTTATCTCATGGATGGCAGAGAATTTTGGATTCCTAGTTAAGATACCATTCATCATGTAGTACATGCACATGAGGAACAGCTCATTATACAAGGACAATCTCAAATTTTCCTCTTCTTGACATCAATTAAATTGAAATAGTCACATTCCTACAAGGGCAACAATATGTCAAGAAGCCCAAATTATAATTTCTTATATTATTTATACCCTTAATCAGAGCAGAGACAATTAGTTGAAGAGTCTGGCTCCTAATTCTCAGAACTAGTTTGAATCTTAAGATTAGCTCCTGCCTTCTGGAACTTGTCCTCTGTTTGACTGAACCTGGTGGACCTCTCAGAATGTGGGTCTTCATTGTGCACTTACTCCATGCTCTATGCAAGATAAACAACCAGCTACTGTGGGGTTTACAAACATGAGTGAGAGATGGTTCCTGTGTTCATACTGTTTACAGTCCAGTTTGTATAGGCCACCTCAGTTCATTCCTATCTTGTAGGCTGGGGACAGGACAAAATGAAGTAGCCTTAGAATCAATCACAATGCTCTCTACTTTCCTACAGCCCCATGCTTTATCTCTGTCGTAGCTATGTTATTTGTATGTTGGCTTTCCTGAATGCACTGTGATCTCCAGAGAACAAGGGCTGGGTCTGATACATGTCTGTAGGGCCACAGAGTCAAGGATGTGCTTTGCAGAGGGTAGGCTCTCAAAAAAATGTGTTTAAATCAAAGAATGTATTTGCTTGCTTGGCCTTCCTGATTACAGTGAGTCAGCTTGTGTTGTACCAATATGGTGGACTTCACCAATATGGTGAAGCTGGTGGACCTTTGCCCAGAGGTGTCCACACTTAAGATTGTCTTGGATGTTCTTCATTACTGTTGCAGGAAGAGAAAGTAGAATGAGACTGAGTAAGAAGTCAGAAACTGCAAGAGTTTTGTCTCAGCTGTCATTAATTACTTACTTGACCTTGGGCAAGGCACTTAAACTCTATCTCAGTTTCTTCATCTGTGAAATGGGGGTTAATAATGACTGGCTTGGCTGTTTCCCATGACTGCTTTGTGAATCAAATGAGATAATATACTTCAAAGTGTTCTGAAAAGCCTAAAGCACTGCACAAGTGCAAGGTATTATTTTGCAAAGAAATCTTCCTTTTAATTCTTGCTTCCACAAACACTTTATCACACACCTCCAGGTTCCTGGCTTATGTGGTGAGATGTGTGGAGTAGCTCAACCTAAGCTTGATATGTACACCAGAATCTCTTCTTCAACATCTATAGCATTGAACTGATTCAGCCTAGGATTCTCCAAAAGACCTAGACAGTTATGCACATCTCTCCAATTCATATAGATATATATGCCCCCCATTCAGCATTTATTCAAAACATATACCATGAGCACTTATGTGTACTATTGTGTGAGGAACTGGGGCAAAATGGACAACATAGGCTCTCTGTCTTTGAGGGGTTTGGTAGCCTACAGGATCTGAGAGAATAGATTTGAGAACAAATAAGTGCCTAATTCTACATTTGTTTTGGGAGGCAATTTTACCTGAGTTTTAATTAGTAAAGACATCTATGTATATTTTTAGTTTTGACTAAAATGAAAGCTAGTGCTGGCCCTTATTCATGTTTTTCTACTGCTAACGGTCTGTTGATTTTAATGGGACCCCAGAGACTGAGGTTCTTTTGTTTATTTATTCAGATGAAAGTTTGCGGGATCCCATTTTTCTTTGGTTTGGTGAAATTATGAAACTTCAAGAAATAGCAATAGCTAAATAGTTATGGGATCACCTGGATATTTTCCTGCCAATTTTTCCTATAAAGTAGGATTTGCTTTGATTAGACGCACTGTCCTGGGGAAGACCACTCCCAAGTCCAGTTGAGTAATTAAACTGCAGAGTACATTTGGGGCTGACATCTCCAGGCAGATTCTGGCATTTCAAGTCTTTGGCTGCTACTCAAGTTTTGAGACACTACCACATGACCCCCTGGCTCCTGACAGGGATTAGGGAACTAGTCACCTAACTGCACACAGTAGAATTTCGGCTCAGCTTTGGGGAGAGCTGAACAGGAGAAAATATATTTCAGTGCAATTCCATCCTGCTAATCAGTCAGGGCCTAAAGTAATGAACAGCTGTGGGGCTGCTCTACCCAAACATAACTCTCCCCCTTTCAGCTACATTGATCTCTTGCCAGTTTTATCTACTCTACCAAACCTCCTTTTCCTTCTCTTATATTTTCTGTATCTGAGAATAGCCCATGATGCTCCAAGATACTGAGGTCATTGCTGATTCTTTGACCTATATTTCCTCTCTCATCTAAGCAATTACAAGGCTTAGGAGCCAATGCCCATCTTTTCTGCATCCCCACAGCTCCTGCTGTTCCTATCTTGCCGCATTAGGGAATAGGCTCAGGTCTTTATTGTTTGCCTGTGTCTCTACTTGTTCCCTACGTCTGAAAAAGCCTTAGACCTCTAAACATGAGAAAGCTCTTCTTTACCTGATTAATCTTTTGGTTCTTCAATTCTTAGTCCAGGTGTCCAGGTCTTCCTAGAAGCCTTCCCTGCCCATTCCTAGGCTGGGACAGGACTCATAGTCCATCAACTGTGAACCCACAACATTCTACTTGTCATACCGGGTTTTCATTGCTGGCGACCGGTCTGTCTTTATTCCTCAGCTACTCACACAGGATTTGGCCCATGGTAATATTCACCAAAATGCTATAGGATGGGTCAGACTGACTTGTTCTCCTCTCTCAGTGTTTGCCAACTCCAGTTTTTCCCTTGATTTTTAGCTCCCATTTTGTTTTGTTTTGACTACTTTCTATCCATAGCTTCCTTCAAGACATGTGTTTTAAAACACCTCTTTGGTCATAAACTTCTCCTACTTTCATTCATAACATCTAATCTTTATTCCTCTTATCGTTATGGGAATGTATGCGCTAAGTTTAAAATGATAACAAATCCAACAAAAGTTATATGCGAACATAATAATTGTTTTTCTTAAAACAGTCACCTTGGGAAACTGCACACCTATTTTAATTAGTCATAGCCACAGTCATTTCTGGAGACACTCTTTGGGGATGAGTACCTTCACATTTTTCTGAATATATTTTAATAGTGACAAATCTAGTCTTTGCAGGTGATGTTTAAAATTTGTATAGAGCCAAGTCACCATGAACTATATTTAGTGAGTAAAGAGAATGCTCTAACTGGTAACTCTATGGGTCACAACTAAAAACTAATGTTATTATCTTTCTCTGAACATAATTGCGCAAGGGAAATTCCAAAGCTATTTTGACTAATTATGTTATTTTTGAAGAGTTTCTAGCATCCCAAGGTGACTACTTTCAATAATAGTACTTGCTTATTTATTGTAAAGTGCTTATTCAAATCCAGTTTGGAACTTTTTTTTTTTTAATTTTATTTATTTATTCGACAGGACAGAGACAGCCAGCAAGAGAGGGAACACAAGCAGGGGGAGTGGGAGAGGAAGAAGCAGGCTCCTAGCAGAGGAGCCCGATGTGGGGCTCGATCCCACAACGCTGGGATCACGCCCTGAGCCGAAGGTAGACGCTTAACCGCTGTGCCACCCAGGCACCCCCAGTTTGGAACTTTATAAGCCTATACTCATACTGACTTGTACTTGTGTAGTGTTGTTTTACATTCTAGTTCAACCTCTATTATGTGATAGACACTGGGAATCAGTAAGGCCACGATCTGTGCCCATAAGGACCTCCTAATTAGTTGAGAAGACAGAAATACCAACAGTCCTGTGTAAAAAAGAGATATTTTAATAAGATAAGGAAGCAGTCCAATGGAGAGACTGTTTGTGAGAGGGAGGAATTTGTTACAGTGTCAGCAAAACCTTCTCAGGACTGAAGGATTAATGATGATTAGAAATTCACTAAGAGAAGGAGGGAAAGGAAGGAAGGACAAGAGTCCTTCCAAACCGAGGGAACAGAAGGTACAGAGACTGAAACAAGAAGATGTATTTGGGGGAATCTCAAGTCGTTCAATACTGTTATTGTGTAAAGTTCACAATGGGGGCAGAGAGGATGAGATGGGGCCCAATGAAGTAAAGACCTTGTATCTACCGCTTTTAAAAGTTTGGACTTTATCCTGTAAAAGGCAGGGAGATGTTCTGTGGGTAGAATTTTCCTTTCCAGTAGGATTGTAAACTCTCACATCCAATTAGTCACATAGGTTTGCACACCCCCCCAAGATTGTCTCAGATCCCTCTCTTCCTTTCCATTCTGACATTTACGTCATTAGTTCAGGCCTTCATCTCCCCATGCCTGGAGTGTTTCAAAAACTCCTGACTGGTCCTTGGGCTCCAGTTCACCTTTTGCTCCTGACAATCAATTTTACACATGATTATCAGAGCAATTTTCGTTTCCATCAAGTCTCACTCCTGTTCAAAAGCCTTCAGTGGTTTTCTATGATCTGAGAGATAACTACTCCTCCCCCTTCTCGGCTTGGCCTTCAAGATCTCACCAATCTGGTGCCAAGCCCCCTTCCCTCCTTGACTCCTGTCACTGCAAATAGTGCCAGAACTCATCTACTTATTCCCTTATCTGTACCTTTGCTTTTATGGTGGCTGGGCCCTGGAATGTTACAACCACACAAAACTTTTTGCTTGTTCTGTTTTCAGCTGTTTTCTTTTACAGATAGTAAGTCCATATGTACCCATGCTTGATTATATGTCCCATTCTCTTGCCTGGAAGTAACCACTATTCTGGTTATATTCTATTACTATATATTGTATGGTATGCATCCATAAATAATATATAGTATTGTTTTGAAAAAATTTAAACATACATGGATGATACACTTTATATCTCCTTTTGCACTGAGCTTTTCAGTGTCATTTTATTCTTGAGTTATCCCTATTGAATATATGCATGTAGTCTCTTCAATTGCTGTATTTCATTTCATTTTATAAATATACCATACATTATTCATAGGTGGGATTTAGGCTGTTTCCAATTGTTGGCTTTTACAGGGATTCGGGGTGTCATATATGTCCATTGTTGGGTTTTACAAACAATGTTACAATGAATATCTTTAGCAAAACCTTCCTTGAATCCTGCAGGATTCTCCTCAAAAGGGCATCCTGAGTCTTTAGTATCATCCCATTGTGCTGAGCACACCGATACACAAAGTAAGGGAGTTAAAGAAATATTTGCTGAATGAATGAGTGAATGAATGAATGGCGTAGCACAACCTAGTTGATGGCCATGTTCCTTTTCAATGGGCTTTGGCGCCTGAGCCCCCATTTCCTTCTTTGACAGCGCTGGACCTTCCCCACCGCATTCCTCCAGCTGGCCCCAGAGTGAGTGTAAGTGTGGGTGTGTGGGGGCGATACCTATCTCGCTGGAAGACGTCTGTCTTTCCGGCAAGTTCAGGATCTTGGCAACGCTAGCGTCTGAAGTTCAGGGTCCTATCACCCACCTGCTTCAGCAGAGGCCCGGCCCAGAGGGGCAGTCCAGCGTTGACGGAGTTAAGGCGCGACAAGTACCGACGACGGTTGGAAAAAGCTGCGGGCAGTCGAGGACTCGTAGTAGATCCCTCCGCGCAGCCCCGGCCGGCGCTTCTTCCTGCGGGGAACCCCTGGGTGCTGAAGGCAGCGAGGCCCGGCCGCGGCGACAGGGGCGCGGGGTTTGAGGTGGGAGGAGGCGGCCGAGGCGGGAGGAACACGAGACTGCTTCGCTGCACAGTCGAGAAAGTTTCAGCCAAACTTCGGGCTGCGGCTGAGGCGGCGGCCGAGAAGCGGCAGGCTTGGGGTGCGGGGAGTGGGGGCATTTACTCCTGAGCTTCGGGGCACCGCGCGAGGCTGTGAGCTGCAGAAGCAGAAGGAGGAGAGGAGCGAGTGGGGGACCCTCTGTGGGCACCCCCTCCTCATGCGGATCTGCGCAGGCGGCGGCGGCGGAGGCGGCGACCGAGAAGATGCCCGCCCTGCGCCCCGCTCCGCTGTGGGCGCTTCTGGCGCTCTGGCTGTGCCGCGGCCCCCGCGCGTGGTGAGTATCGGGCCGAGGGGTGCTGTCCCCTGCGCCGGGGCCCGCGCACCGCCTCCCCGGCCCGGCCGGCCACCTGGGGCGATCAGTGCCGCCCCCCCCTTCCGTCCTCCTTTCTGCGAGAAGGCCGGGCTCCGAGCGAGGCCACTCGGTTCCGCAAAGTTTGGACACCGTCAGGGCCTCCTCCCCCGCACTCCCCGCCGCCTCCTACGCCCCTCGGCGGGTGGCCCCACACAGGCCTCCTCCGCAGAAGTGGGGCCGCGCCGCGAGCCTCAGAAACTTGCTTTCCCAGGCACTTGAGTTCGGGGAGTTGGGGTGTTTTGCCCTTTCGTTCTGCGTTTCCTGGGGTCGAGGGAGAGCCGAGTGCCGGCTGTCCGGGACGAACCCTCGCTGGCCGAGGACCGCAGATGGGCTGAGCAAAGGAATGCCAGATTCTGGCGTGGAGGGAGCGGGGGCAGGGCCTCGGAGCCGCTCAAGGGCTTATACCTCCACTGCCAGACTTAGCTTTACCAAAGGGAGGCACACAGTCCGGGTTGGGTGGGTTTGGTTTGGATGGGGACAGGGTTTCGTGGTGCGCCTGAGTCCTGACACTCCGAATCCCTGGTCCCCATGAATCCAGTGTGTTTTGCTCGAGTCTTTGAAAGGTGGAGGCAGGAGCAGTAGGGAAACTGGTGTGGCTGCAATGCTGAGCTACATGATTTAAAAATCTCAACTGCTGTTATTTTTTCCGAGGCGCTGAGCTCCGGCGCTGTTTCAGAGTCTGTGTCCAGCCCCAGGAATGTGGTGTGAGGATCACCAACTCCTCCAACCTGGCAGCAGCATTTGCTGTGCTTTTGGCATGGTTGGGGGTGGGGCAGGGGCGGGTGAGGAAAAGTGGATAAGTCAATTCAATTCCAAGGCTTCCTTGGAAAGCCTCTTTATGGTTGGATATTAGCAACAGTCTTTGTGAACACGGTTGGACCAAGGAAGGGGAAATCGAATTGCGTCTTATCCATCCCCCCCACAGTCTTAGATTCCGAATTTCTTCAGACTGTTTAGTAGAAAGAGCTTGGGTTTTGGAGCCCTCTGTAATCCTGGGTTCAAATCCAGCTCTGCTGTGTGAACTCACCAATCAAATGGCAATGAAATTACCCAGCTAATAGGATTAATTAAGAGGATGTATATTAAACCCATGGCAGTCAAAAGGTATTCAGAAAGTCCTTTCAGGGCAGGGCTGTGTTTTGTTTTTTATGAACTCTGCTTCCAGAGGGTTGGTAGCTTTTGCATGTTTGTTAAACTGATTGGGACTTCTTTTCCTGGTCTAATCCAAGGGAAGATTTTACCTTTACCAAAAAACTAGTACATGAACTATGTCTTTTTGCAAAGAAAAGGTTAAGAAGATGATGAGCTTCAGAAAAATTTGCTCTTTGTTCATTGTTAACAGAGAGTTGGCATGCCAATCACAGATGTTTAAAAGAGAACAAGGTTTTTTGTTGCTGTTGTTTTTTTTTTTTTTAAATCTTTTTATCACAGTACAGAGTTGTTCAGCACCAACCAGATCCTTCTTGGACAGCTCAAATTCCATGCACCTCTATGTCCCTACGAATTTCAGAAGTGGACCAGGAGGGTGTGTGATGATGAACCAAAAATATTGTTTCAGAAGCATTTAACGAAACAGGATGGCATTTTTTGCCTTTTCTTTTTCTTTTGAGTGAAAGCTTGACTGTAAGTGTAGATTTATGATAAAAAGGACTATAAACAGGGGGCTAGTCTGACAATTACAGTCCTCGGTTTCTACCATTAACTTGCTTTAGTAAATAACTTAATCTTCATGACAGGTACTCTCCCCACTTATGAAAAGAACTAAAGAAATAATCTCCTTTAGAGAGTCAGAGGGAATAATAAATAGGATTGCAAAGTGATTTGCAAAATTAAGTGTTAAATGGTAAGATCAATGTCAGAAATTGGATTACTTTGACACACAGGGCTTCTCTCATTCTAGGACCTCAGTACATAGAATGATAGCCTCTTTCATACTTCTGTACTGATGAGGTATTGCTATTACCAGCTAGCTGTTAGGTGGGCAAGTTGAGTGTTAGTCCATTACTTCAAAGGACTAGATATGGATATTTGATTTTTAGACTGGTGTTCTTCAGATGCGAAACGACTGCAATAAAAGAGATTAAAGAACCTGTTTTTTGGTATAAATCTTAAATCTTCTCAGAGCCTAGCAGAGAAGTCTTCTTGAATCTTCTTAATCTGTTACTGTGTTTTTGTCAAGGTACCAATTATAACACACTCTTCCAAATTTTTGAGTGTTCCTGTATTTGGGATTGGGGCCAGTTGTTAATTTAAGTGTCACTGAGTTCCTAAGTCAAGCAGTCAACCCATCTGTCTAATTGTCTAAACAGCTATGCAAGACCACCTCTTGCTCCTTGTTTTCTTTTGCTTTGTAATGGGAAGTGATTCCCTGCTTTTGAAGCCTGCTAGATAATTTCTCAGCTGAATTCTTCTGTTGCTTAAAAAAAAAAATCACAAAGAGCATTTTTTTTTTCTTTTGGACGACAATGAAGTTTATCCTAAAACTATTTTCCTTTTTCTTTCTTCTTGTTCTTTCTATATTATTATTCTTTTGCAGGGGTGGAGGGCGGAGGAAGGAGAGTGATTATCTCTTGTCTCTCTTTTCTTTTTCCTGATGTTTTGATTTTTGAAAATATTTACCCACATCTCCTTGGCATTCCTCTGTGCTATTCCCACTCCACTGTCTATTTCCATAGGCTTCCTGTGGTATAGAGGAATAACTTTTGGTTTACCTGAATTGTATTTGCTGAATTTGTATTTGCTGACTTCAGGACCTTTAGAAAATGTTTAAATTGAGTGGGATATGCTTGGATGCTTCAGAGCAGCCTTACAATACATTTTAAAAATATCACACCCGCAGAAATTCTATTTTGCCCACAAAATTTGCATTGATCTAGTTCCCACTCTGATGCCATTCCTAGTGGTTCTTCTCCTTACCCTGTCTGCTGTGGTAGAACAAATCTCCATGTCCTGGCTGCATCAAAAACAGCTGAGGTGACTCGGACTCAACACCCAGGGATTCTGATACAGTAGGTCCGAGAATCTGTATTTTTCAAGGTTTACAGTAACTTGTTGGAACCCACTGATAGTTCATTATTCTGCCTTGAAGTGTATATAGTGTATGGGGGTCTTTCCTTCTTAATTTTAATAATTTCAAGAATTAATCTAACCTTAGTCAGCTATTCCAGTGTTTAACCTTCTGACTATCAAAGATTTTTAAAATTGCTAACATAAAAGCTGTTGAGTATAATGCCATTTCTTCTTGTTCCCTGGACACAATGGGTCCCCATTGTCTCTTTATAGGGCTTCATATATTTGAATGATACAATATAAATCCTCTCCCTGATCCTTTTCTTCTCTGTTGTCTTTTTTCCCTCAAGCTTCATTCATATATATAGTTTTTGGCTCTCTTTATTTGTCCTTAGTGGTTTTAGAGTAAAAAATCCTAAGCCATTATTTGAATGAAAATATAATAAGAGATTTTACATTATCCTTATATTGTGTTTCCACTCGTTATTTAAGTGCTTTCTTTCTTGACATCTTTATCTGGATTTCACAACTTGAACCTTTCATTTTCCTCCTACTTTTTCCTGATTCTCCTTCTCCTGTCTTCTTTCCCTTCTTTGCAAGTGACTTGAAACTTGAAGGTTTTATTTTCTTCTACTCTGCTCTTTTTATTGGTCTACCATATGGATAATATTTTGGAAAGATCACTGGACTGGGAGCCAGAAGACCAGCATTCTCTTCCAGGCCTGTATTTAATTAGTGTTGTAATCTTGTGGGAGGGATTTTGGTCCTCCATTTGCTCAGGTATGTTGTCCATAGTCACTGAGCCAATTAGAGTCGAGACTAGAATTTCTCTCGTTTGGTCCTCAGTCCAGTGCCTCCTCCACTCTCTACACCACTTCTGTCTTTTGTACAAATGAGCTCATGTACATGAAAACACTTAGAACATCCTCAAGAGCTTATTGTTAATGTGTACTTCTTGAGGAAGAGAATTGTGTTTTTTCATTTATGTGTTTTTTTCTAATACCTTTACCCTGTAGCTGGCACAGTGCCTTAGCATCTAATAGACACTCAATAAATATTTGTTCCATTGAACAATTACTTTTAGTCATTTTCTTATTCTAGACTACTATGGTAATCCAAGACCATTATTATTATTTTTTTGGTAGTATCTGCAAGAGTCATTGCTTACCTTACATTTGGGGAAAAACCAAATGTTTCCCTTCCCCAGATGTTTTATTTAAACTTGCCATTTTGAATTTCAGTGTGTGTGTGTGTGGTTTCTTCTCTCTTTCTTTTTTTTCTGATCACTTCTGCAAATCATAAAGATCACTGTGACTTTGGAATTTAATCCCAAAGTGCTGGCATCCACCCCCTGCCTCTCACTTGAGCTGTTTCTACTGTTTCCTTTATTACCTAGACCAGCAATTTCTGTTATTTTGTTCAGAGTTGCCACACCTTATTGTAATTTGGTCATTTGGGGAATTATCAGGATGGTATTTTTAAAATTAGAGTTAACTAAGTTTGTGTTTGTTTTGATGATTTTTTTTGAGATTTTTTTTTTCATTATGAGCTGGATATCGCTAACTAGTATTAGACTAAAAAGATATATACATTTAGTAAAGGCTTTTTCCTACCAAGAGACGTCCCTAAAAACCACTACCACAAACAAAACTCTAAAGATGAGAGGTGATAAATAAAACTCTGGCAGAACCATATAGTGCCTGAGCTATCTCTGCAACAAGATTTGCTCCTTGAGGGTAGGCACTGTGTCACACATGTCCCTTCTCTGGTCCATAAAACTTGTTTGGCATATGCCCAACATGTAGAGTCATCCAAGCAGCAGGTCGGCTTTGTCACAGCACCTGGGACTCCTGCTCTGCCCTCCCCACCTTTGGGACATTCTGGAGGAGAGGCTGATGGTGAATCAGGGGTGTGTCTTTATGCTCCTTTCTTCTTTGAAGAGAGAAGATCAGTTGAAAGGTGACCCCACCTACAGACTTTATACTATCTCTTTTTATAAGTTAATGGGTAGCTGAAATTTTCCTCTTTGTTGACTTATGTGTTGGCAGAAACTTTAAACTTCATCTAGTCCTTCTATCCTTTCCATGCTGTATCTGCTCCTCTTACAACATCCTGGTCAAGAGGTAGTCTGCGTTTGTGCTTGAACAACTCTTGTGGTAGCTTCCTGCTTTTGGAAGCAGCTTAGTTCATCTCTGGACAACTCTGATTTTTAGAAAGATTTTCTTATATTCAGTTGTAATCTGTCTCCATATGGCTTGTGCCCCTTGGCATCTTCTCAAGAATTTGCCTTATAGAGTCCTGAGCCGTGCATGAGTAACAAGGATCCAAAGGGGTACTCTTTACTGAATTGATACCTATCCCTCCATAAAAGGAGTTAGACCTAGTGAGGGGCGTGAAGATGATTCCATCTGGGTTGTTTTCCTGGAGATTCTGATTCAGTGGGTCTGAAATAGTATCTGGGAATTTGTAGATTTAAGAAATAGCCAGTTAATTTATATATTAGGGAAATTTGGAATCATTGCAGAATGAATCTGGGGAAACCAAGGATTTTTTGGTTTAGTTTTTGTTTGTTTGTTTGTTTGTTTGTTTGTTCTTTGATAGTACTAGAGATAGGTTGCTTTGTTTGGGTCTTCTGGTCATTTTTTTATCCTTGAAAGTGCTTGCTTCTTGCTACATGCCTAGCTTGCTGGTGAAGTTGCTCTGGTATCCCTATAAGGCTAGTAAAGTTGTTCGTTTTGTCTTAAAAAAGTAATCTACAAACTATTCAGAATCTTAGGGCTGCTGTGTATGTGTTGTATATGACTTTGGTGGAAGCTTCCTTATCCACTTCATCAGAATGTTAGCAGAGATGCCAGAATACATAGGTGTTCCATGATTTTTTGGTGTCCACTAAGAAATTCTGTCCTAGTCCTTGTGCCGACACTGCCTTTGAGGATGTCTGCTGTGTTCACCCGTGAACACGTATCTGGTGTCAGGAATTTCCCTCAGATGTGTTAGTGCAAAAAGGTATAAAGATCACTCATTTCCTGCAGTCTTGCCTTTGGGCTGTCTGGGCTGTTGCAGCAAATGGAATAAGGAAGGGAGAATAAAGAAGGAATCAAGGGTCTCTTGAGTAGAACGGAGCATTCATCAAGAAGGGGCCCGGGAGTGCTCCTCTGACAAAGACACTTAATGTTGCTGTCCTTTACAGGAAGTAGAGAGTGGCTTCAGATATGAAAGGTTAGGCTCATGGCCTCTGGATGGGACAAACTGCAGTGTTCATTTGTAGTGCTAGGTTTGCTGCAGATCTGTGCTTCCTGTCTTCTCCTTTTTGAGGCAAATACCAGTTGTGTGGCAGAAGATACATTGTGACCTTAAAAAGAAGAGTAAAACCAAGAAGGGGGGGGGGCATGATAAAAGCCAGAGCTTGGAGTGAGAAAATTGAGGTGATTATTGTATTAATTTATTTGTATGTGTAAATATGTAAGCTTCTATATAAAACTCTGGTAGGAGCCCTAGCTGTTCGCTCAGAGATTTATTATCTTCGTAGCTCTGCTGTCCCAGTGGTGTGTTAGGGAGGATTGTGGTGTGTTGTTATCCTTAATTTGTGTGTTTCATCATGTGGTAGGGAGTACAGGGGTTCTGCTTTTGTAGATGTGTGGGAATCATTGACCAAGCCGAAGATAGGGCTCTGCCCCCAGGGAGCTGACATCATCGGGGAGATAAGGCAGATGAGCACACAATTAGGAATATGAAATACAGTCATTTAAGTCACTTATCTACAGTCTCAGAAAGCAGTTTCCTGCAGTCAGGGTGACTGAGAGCTGTAGGGTCTAGGGGAGTAAGCTGCAGGTCTACTAAGGAATAGTGACTCCCATCGCGTTCCTGCTTGGCTTGTCTGCTATTCTCCCCTTTCTCTTTTGTAATTTGGAAGTATCAAAACTTAACTTGGGGAAAAGATAAAGACCCCTTTGTCTGGTGGGGGTCTAAAGGTAAATTTGGCATATGTTGTGGTATCTATTCTATCTATCAGTGGGTTTGTGGCAAGAGAGAGGGCTGTGTTCTTAGTCCTGGATGCCAGGCCTGATGTAGGACAAGTTAAGGTGGAGATATCTTCTTTGGAAGATCTAGTTCTCAGTGGCAGTAGCTGAAGGAACTTCTTGTCATGGCCAGGCAATGACTGAGGTACAGTATGGACACCCCCAGAGCTGCTGCCTCAGGTGGCATTGATTAATCATACTAACATCTCCCTCACCCACTGTGCTTGTCTTGGCAAAACCCTGTTCCACCAGCTCCTCAAAGTTTGTGTTTTACTAGATATGATTGAGCAAGTCTTGGGGGTCATTTTACTGTCCTTTGCCACTCTTGAGCTGTGGGCCAGTTACCTTGGTCCAGCTCTGGTGCCCTTGGACTTTGGCCATTCAGTGAGTGGCCTTGGACTTTCTTCTCATTGGACTGAAGCACCTTCCCCAGAGGCCTGCCTGAGGCAGTTTCTAGTCTTCAAGTCAGTTGCTTTCAGAATGTTGGCACCTGGGCAGTGACTCTGGGTCTTTGAATACATCAGTCAAGCATCATGCCAAGATGGACTCATCGCTTCACAAAGACAGGTTGGATTTATGGGTGTTGCAGAACCTGTTTCTGGGTTAAGAGTAGCTCTCCCTCCCTTGTATATATTTAATCATATGAAGAAAGCATGTGTGTATTTTATGAAGTAAGGAAAACATGATGATAATATTTTGATTGGAGTCGGATATCGTCTCCTTAATAATATATTGTCTTTTAACAAATAGCATCACTTTAAAATACAATTTTGCTTGCTGAATAAAGTGTTGTACAAGACGCTGTGGTTACGTTCTAAAGTATACCACCTTGTTCAGAGGCAGATGCATTTTACAATTGTTGCTGTTTGCTTCTTTTTCGTCTCGTTTTACTCTCATCTGTCTTTTTTTAAATGATTTTTATTATCTTATGTTAGTCACCATACAGTACATCCCTGGTTTCCGATATAAAGTTCGATGATTCATTAGTTGCATATAACACCCAGTGCACCATGCAATACGTGCCCTCCTTACTACCCATCACCAGTCTATCCCATTCCCCCACCCCCCTCCCCTCTGAGGCCCTCAGTTTGTTTCTCATAGTCCATAGTCTCTCATGTTTCATTCCCCCTTCTGATTACCCCCCTTTCTTTATCCCTTTCTTCCCCTACTTATCATCCTAGTTCTTATGTTCCATAGATGAGAGAAATCATATGATATTTGTCTTTCTCTGCTTGACTTATTTCACTTAGCATTATCTCCTCCAGTGCCGTCCATGTTACAGCAAATGTTGAGAATTCGTTCATTCTGATAGCTGAGTAATATTCCCTTGTATATATGGACCACAACTTCTTAAATCTTTTTTTTTTTTTAAAGATTTTATTTATTTATTTATGTGACAGAGAGACAGCCAGCGAGAGAGGGAACACAGCAGGGAAGTGGGAGAGGAAGAAGCAGGGTCCCAGCCAAGGAGCCCGATGTGGGACTCGAACCCGGAACGCCGGGATCACGCCCTGAGCCGAAGGCAGACGCTTAACGACTGCGCTACCCAGGCGCCCCGGACCACAACTTCTTAATCCAGTCATCTGTTGAAGGGCATCTTGGCTCCTTCCACGATTTAGCTATTGTGGACAATGCTGCTATGAACATTGGGGTGCATATGGCCCTTCTCTTCACTACTGTCTGTATCTTTGGGGTAAACACCCAGTAGTGCAATGGCTGGGTCATAGGGTAGCTCAATTTTTAACTCTTTAAGGGACCTCCACACTGTTTTCCAGAGTGGCAGTACCAACTTGCATTCCCACCAACAATGTAGGAGGGATCCCTTTTCTCCCCATCCTCTCCAACAATTGTTGTTTCTTGCCTTGTCTATTTTTGCCATTCTAACTGGCGTAAGGTGGTATCTTAGTGTGGTTTTGATTTGAATTTCCCTGATGGCTAATGATTTTCAACATTTTTTCATGTGTCTGTTAGCCATTTATATGTCTTCATTGGAAAAGTGTCTGTTTATATCTTTTGCCCATTTTATGATTTGTTTATTTGTTTCTCGTGTATTGAGTTTGAGAAGTTCTTTATAGATCTTGGATACCAGTCTTTTATCTGTAGTGTCATTTGCAAATATATTCTCCCATTCTGTGGGCTGCCTCTTAGTTTTTTTGACTGTTTCCTTGGCTGTGCAGAAGCTTTTTATCTTGATGAAGTCCCATAAGTTTACTCTCATCTGTCTTGTGAGGAGATTCTGGAAAGTTTTTAAGCCTTGAGGGTTAAAGAGTGTATTTTCCCTAGACCCTAAGAGGGGCAGGTTGCTATGCTGGCGTAATTATCCAACATTCAAGTAAGAATAATTGGATAGTGTTTACTCACTAGTATCTTCTGTTGAGTTTCTGAATATGAATAGTCAGAAAACTAGACAGTGCTAATGTGTTAACTTCTCTAAATGGTAATTGTAGTAAGCTGCAAAGAAACTGCTGTTTAATTCTCTGCTTTCACATGCTTTTGTCTGTCCAGAAAGTGTTGAGACTCGTTGAAGTTTGAGGATGTGTATATTTTGATTATGATGTTTATTATGTTTTTCTTTGCTGTGAACATGCCTTTATTTATTTGCTAGATCTTCTTTAATTGGAAATGTTGAGGACATTTACTTTATTACAACATTTAAAGCACTTTCTAAGCTTTATGAGGATTATTAGAGAAAAGCCATATCTTGTGAATCATTCAAGCCCTTGGTCCTGTGTTACTATTCAAAGTAAGTGAGAATATTTCATGACTCCTGTGACATATACTTCCTAAGAGATTTAAGGAAAATGGTTGTAACTAAAAACAAACATTGTAATATTTTAAGGTAGGTTTAAGTAGTAATAATTATTCCTCGTGTTTATACATAATTAACTTATACTTTGTTGATTTTCTCTGGCACCTTTACAAGATTATTTTGGAGAGGGAGTTTACTTAAAAAGTAATTACATTTAAAAGTAGTTAAGGACATTGAAAAATCTAAGGAAGTGTGAGAAAAATAGTCACAATCATACCACTCTTAATATTTTCGTGTACATCTTTCGGTCTTTTTTTTTCTACCTTTAGTTTTAAAGTGTTGTTGATTCATAATATATACAAAATTTTCTGTACTGCCTTTCTTTGATGGTTATAAATATTTCTTATACTTTTAAACATTTTTCATAAATTGAATTTTATTGTTTAAATAATATTCTTTTTTTAATATTCTTATTTTCTAAAAGACTTTTGTTAAGATTTATTTTAGAGAGGCATGGAGGGGCAGAGGGAGAGGGAGAGAGAGAGTCTTTTTTTTTTTATAATTTTTCTTTTGTTATATTAGTCACCATACAGTACATCCCCAGTTTTTGATGCAATGTTCCATGATTCATTATTTGCGTGTAACACCCAGTGCACTAAAAAAGACAATTATCATATGGTTTCACTCATTTATGGAATATAAGAAATAGGAAGATCTGGTAGGAGAAGGAAGGGAAGAATGAAGGGGGGTAAACAGAAGGGGGAATGAACCATGAGAGACTGTGGACCCTGGGAAACAAACTGAGGGCCGGTGATGAGAGAGTCTTAAGCAGACTTTGTGCTGAGTGTGGAGCCTGATGCAGGGCTTGATCACATGACCCTGAGCTGAAACCAAGAGTTGGGTTATTAACTGACTGTGCCACCCAGGTGCCCAATAATATTCTTATTAGTAGGGTTACTATGTTTTGACCATTCTTTGGTTTGATTGCGTATTTAGTTGGTTCCATTTTTTCCCTATATAAATGATACTCATCTTCATAGAGAAAAAAAATTCCTCATTAGGATTTTTCCTCATTAAGCTAGATTTGCATAAGAAAAATTGCTATGTCAGAGTGATTTTAAAAAATTGGGAAACAGAATTTAAAAACAGGAAAATAAAAGAAAATTAAAATCTCCAATAATTCCATCACCTCCAACCAAAACCCACTAATATTTTGATACATTGTAGACAGTTTTTTTTCTGTGTCTATTATTGCAGTTGGGATTTTAGCATATGTATAGTTTTATCATCTGCTTCTGCACTACTTAAAATACTGTGAATGTTTTCCTATATATATGAGTGTTCTTTAACAATATTAAAGGCTGCATACTGTTCTGTCTTAAGGATCAGTTATATATATAATTTAAACTGAAATCAGTTCTTAGTTTGTAATTTTTCATAATTATAAATAATGCTATAATGAAATTCTTATATATAAATCTTGGTAGGAATATTTATTTTGTTAACACTAAGCTCTCAGAAGTCAAGTTATTGCATCAAAGAGTATGGATCTTTTTGTGACTTTGATACACACTGCCAAATTCCCTTCCATATAGTTTGACCAAGCTATAGTTCCATCAGCAGAATATGAAACTGTCAGTGTTGCCAACTGTGTTCAACACTGGTTTTTGTTTTTAAAACTTAACCAATTCGGTAGGTGGTAAACGCTACCTCACCTTAATTTGCCTCCCTGATTACACAGTGATATTGAATGGTTTTGCATATGGTCAGTGGCCACTTCTGATTTACTTATTTTGGTAAACTGTGTCTTTTACCCCTCATGTATTCATTTTTTGGTTACTGATTTGAAAAAGCTATTTCTATACATTAAGGATATTAGTCCTTTGTCTTGAATGTGTTGCAACATTTCAAATTGCTACCAGTATATGTATTTTTTTCTTCCAAATATTTATTTAAATTCTAGTTAGCATAGAGTGTAATATTGGTTTCAGGAGTAGAATTTAGTGATTCATCACTTACATATAACACCCAGTGCTCATCTTAACAAGTGCCCTCCTTAATACCCATTGCTACCAATATTGATATCAAAAACGGTTTATTCATAGGTTAATTTTTTAATCCTTTACTTGAAATGAGCTTGTTCAGTTTTCCTTGTATTTGTTAACTGGTATTTTCTTTAGCCAATTTAAAATTCTAATATGTATCATCAGACAACAAGCTGTCAGTTGTATGTGCTCAGGAATTGCACATTTAACATTTTATAAAAAGATCCTGGAGGAAAACAGTATATTCTGGAGCTAAATATGTGGGTTTTTGTGGGTTGAGGGTAATCTGCTTATGTCCTGTCTTCCTCGATAGCCAAGGTTTTTCAAGTATGTAACATCCGTAAAAGGCAGGGCTTGTGCACTGCTAAATCTGACATTTTGACCTAATTGATAATTGTACCGTGGTCTAGCCAGTCAGTTTGGTCAGACAACAGGATGACTAAGATTCCCTCCCCTCTCTCCTCACCAAATGGATTAGTTGTGGGACAGAACTGACTGAATCAACCTGTTGTTTTGGCACCCCATGGACACCACCTGTTTCTTCCATTTCTCCCTCCAGCTTCCCACTGCCTTAGTGCAGTGCTGTGTGCGCAGTGGGTAGGAGATCCATGTTGTTGCTGAAGAATGTTGCAATAAAGAAGAGTAGACTGCTTGTTTTTCAAGCTTGTATGTTCTTAAGGTATCCTGCTGCTTTTGACATTAAGAGCTCCAGCTGAACTGTTGTATGTGGAAGTCCTGCCCGTCTTAAGTGTTAGATTCAGAGTAATTTCAGACAATATGAATGCTTTCTTAAGTATCATTGGAATTTACTAGGTTGGTTGTTTGCCAGCTTTTGCCATATTTAGCATGAAGAGACCTGGGGAACAAGGACATTTCTGACCAACCAAAGAAGGCAACCTTTCTGAAGAGGATTGTGACTCTTTTTGTTTTGTTTTGTTTTGTTTTGTTTCTTAGGTGTGGTTTAAAGAATGCCAGTTAAGAGATTTGGTTTGTGTCCACTGGTCTTTGTTTCTGTGCCCCATCCACAAAATTAATTTATGTGTGGGAAGAGAGATTTGATAGTGAAGCTCTTTCTTACCCTGAAGTCTAATATTATTTCTGGGAGGTAATTAGAGAATTCTTATGCCTAGACTGTGCATTGAGAGGCTTAATCAGCAGGTGAAGCTGTTGATTAAAAACAGGTTGATGGGTGCTTATTCTCATCTTTCTTCTTGAAGGCTTATTCGTCTTCTGCTCTGTCACAGTCTGAATTTATTTTGGCCCAGTCGTTTTCTTCATCCTTCTTTTGGAATGATCAGCCTTCCCTCTATGGCTTAAAAGTTCTCTGCCTGTTTTTCCATTTAAGATGAAGATAGTATTTGGAAGGGCATCAGTCAATATAACTAACATACAACTTATTTTCATAAAGTAAAACAGCCCCAACATTTACATAGCAATGTAGAGTTTACAGAACCCTCTTACATAATTACCTCCTTTATTCTTTATTCCAAAACCTTGGTGGAAACTGAGCCTCAGAGGAGTTACTGGCTTGTGTACCATTGTTTAGCTCTAGATAATAAGTGACAGAGCTGGGACTAAAACTTGTGGTTTGACTTTTTAAACCTCAGCTTTTTTTCTTTTAAACATTTTATTGAATTCTTACTATGTGTCTGTCATTTTGCTGGGGCTTTACATGTATTTCCTCATTTAATTCACATGGCTGTCCTTTGGGGTAGACAGTATATAACTGTTTTACAGATAAGGAATTTGGAACTTGGATTCATAGCTTTGGGTGTGGAGGTGAATAATGTTCTTAATGAAGAATGGAGCCAGGATTCAGACCTCTGGCTCCAGGGCCTCTACAGTCAACCTTGGCGCTTTACGTGCATTCATTAGTTCTACCGCACAACACCTCTACGAGATGGGGAGTAGATTAAGTGGGGAAACCGAGGGTTATAAAATGCCCAGGATAATGCAGTTAAGTGGCAGAGTTGGGATTTAAAGCTATGTCTGTCTGGCTCAGCAGTCCTTACTCATTCCAGTATACTAAAGATGCATGTTTTTGTGATATGAATTAGTTCATTAGACTGGCAGTTCTTTGAATGTAGAGGTCAGCTATTAGTACTCCTTTGTATCTTCTGAATAAAAAAGAAATGGATGCAGGTTAGTTGACTGATGGCCCTTGACTTCCTTCAGTTGATTTCTATCACTAGGACAAGCAAATTGAATTTGGGTTGAGAGGAGGGGAGTTGTCATTAAGGATGAGTCTTTAAGCCAAAATGGGCCAGAGCTATGAGATCTTCAGAGGACTGTTCTCAGGAGCCATGGTCTGACTCCTGAGGGTGCTGCCTGGGGACATTCCTGGCTGTGTTTCTGGAGACTTCCTTGAGAGGGGATTGTCACTATGGAGAGAGAAAGTGAGGATATGTTTAAGTCTGGCTCTGAACATACTGGCCCCATGTCCTTGGGCAAGTTTCTTAAGCACTCTGTGCCTCAAATTCATTATTAATAAAATGAAGATTATAGGAGCATGTAATTATTAGGGTTGTTATGAGGGTTAAATAAATTAATAAAAGTGTATAATGTAATAATAATTCATATTACAATGCCTGGCACATAGTAAGAGTGCAGTAAATAGTAGTTGTTGGTGGTGGTATTATTTTATGTTGCAATATGGACTTTTTGTTGCTTTCACTTTATTCAAAAGTGTTTGAGTGATTTGGACCCTTGGTGAGAAATAGGAGCCTCACCTTTGCAGCATGTAGATTGTTCACTGGTTTTCAGTGACCCTATAAATATTTAGGGGTATCGTATTTGAGTCTGTTCCCTTAATGGTGTGTACTTGCAACTTGGAGAAATTTTGTCTATTACACAAATTTCACTGATAGGTGTTAATTCATTTCCCCATTATTTACTAATCAGACATTTGTGGTTGGATGTTATGCTTACTACAGAAATGGCGATTTTTCTGAGGTGTATCTTTCAGGATAATATCAGTTGTTCCCCAGTTTCATATGATGTGGCAAACATCATCACATGGCATTCTGTTTCCCCATGTGCAATACTAGTCTAAACCCCAAATATTTAATGTTTTGATTAGCCTTATAGCCCTTAATGGGCTATCTCTGTTAGCTATTTTGAAATAATGAAAATATCCTATAGTCTGTTATTACACCTTTGGGGGCTCCTGGAAATTTGGGGAATCTCAGGGGATTACCCATCTAGTCCATCCTTGTTTTATAGATGTGGAAACCAAAGCCCAAAGAAGTGACTGGCCAAAGGACCCAGAGCTAGGTCAAGGTTGGGGCCTGAATCCAAGCTCTTATTTTCTAGTGATCTTTCCTCTGCATTCATTATTCAAATGGTCTGTCAGTATAGCGACCATCTTTTTTTTTTTTTTGGAGATCCAAAAAGGGAACAGAGAAGGAGTGGAAGAATGGCAGAGGGGAGAGGTGTGGCCATATTGAAAATGTCAGTGACAGCAGAGAAAATATTTGCCCGTGAGCCCCTGCCTGTCCCTTTGGACTTCTCTGTAGTGGTTAAGACAAGCCAGCGGGGCTGATGTCCTTAGTGATTCAGGATTGGATTAGCCAGGACTGGTGGAGTTACTTTCTCAGAAAAGGGTTTCGTATTTTAACATTTGTTTCCCATGACAGTTTGCTTATTCTCAAGTTTTGGCAGCCTTGACCAAATGGTTGTCAGGTTTTTGTTTTGTTTTGTTTTAAGACAAAACTCCACATTTTATATTGCTGATTTAGTAAACTGTCTTCTACCTACCACTCCCTCTGCTCCCTCTATAATTATTTCTAAGACTTTGTTTTTCAGTTGTGGGAATACTATGAAAGGTTTTCTTTTATAGTCTGAGATATTTATAATGATGTGTAAGCACACTGTTTACAGAAAATGTAAGTGGTGCATATGGTAACTCAAATACTCTTAAAACACTTAAAATATTTTCCAATAATTTAAATCTTTCCAAAGAAACAGCTGAAAGCACTTATGGTAGAAGAGAGGAGGTGTACACTAAGGATAGCAGCATTTGAACGTAATTAATGTAGATAAAAGTGAATGTCACTTTGGAGGAACGGGGAGTATATGCCTGAAAGTGGACTGAGGCGTGCCTCCTTCTTAATAAAGTGAACAAAACAGACAAAAATCTCTGTCCTTATGGAGCTTATATGCAGTAACAATAGCTTTCCTATACTGAGGATTTATTGTGTGACAGATGCATGACAGTACTTGGTCAAAGTACTTCACCTGTTTCCTTTGGTCCTTATAGTAGGTATTTGATTCCTATTTACTGAGAGGTTAAGGGATGGTCATCTAGGCCACTCAGCTGATCATTGGTATAGGCCAGCAATTGGAACCCCTCTTGTACAACTCCAGAGCTCACACACTTAACCACTATAAATAATGCCATCGTTGGATTTGGTGGAATCCTGTAGTCACAGATAATGTAACTTTGGATGTAATAATATTTTGTGTACCAAACTGACTTAAGTTGTACCCTTCTTAACATGTTACCGCTGAATGAACATTTGCATTATATAGGAATTATTTAAACTTCAAAATTCCATTTTGAGGATTTGCAGTCCTTTCTACATCTTTTTGAAAGTGGGAAGAATGGCTTTATGTTTGTCATAATCCAAGGAAAGTTGTTTAGCATTTCTTTCCCTTTTATTTCTTGATCCTAAAAGAAATTCTTTAGTAGATTAAGATCAGGAATGAATGGGTAGCTTCTTTTTTTTTCCTTAATAAAAAACATTTTGAAAGATTGAAAATGGCCATCCAGAGTCATATTTGTGCCAGCCTTTTTATTTTATTTTATTTTTTTTATTTTAATAATGATTTTTTATTATATTATGTTAGTCACCATACAGTACATCCCCGGTTTTTGATGTAAGGCTCGATGATTCATTAGTTGTGTATAACACCCAGTGCACCATGCAATATGTGCCCTCCTTACTACCCATCACCGGTCTATCCCATTCTCCCACCCCCCTCCCCTCTGTAGCCCTCAGTTTGTTTCTCATAGTCCATAGTCTCTCATGTTTCATTCCCCCTTCTGATTACCCCCCCTTTCTTTATCCCTTTCTTCCCCTACTGATCATTCTAGTTCTTATGTTCCATAGATGAGAGAAATCATATGATAGTTGTCTTTCTCTGCTTGACTTATTTCACTTAGCATTATCTCCTCCAGTGCCGTCCATGTTGTAGCAAATGTTGAGAACTCATTCTTTCTGATTGCTGAGTAATATTGCATTGTATATATGGACCACAACTTCTTAATCCAGTCATCTGTTGCAGGGCATCTCGGCTCCTTCCACGATTTAGCTATTGTGGACATTGCTGCTATGAACATTGGGGTGCATATGGCCTTTCTCTTCACTACGTCTGTATCTTTGGGGTAAACACCCAATAGTGCAATGGCTGGATCATAGGGTAGCTCAATTTTTAACTTTTTAAGGGACCTCCACACGGTTTTCCAGAGTGGCTGTACCAACTTGCATTCCCACCAACAATGTAGGAGGGATCCCCTTTCTCCACATCCTCTCCAACAATTGTTTCTTGCCTTGTCTATTTTTGCCATTCTAACTGGCGTAAGGTGGTATCTCAGTGTGGTTTTGATTTGAATTTCCTTGATGGCTAATGATTTTGAACATTTTTTCATGTGTCTGTTAGCCATTTGTATGTCTTCATTGGAAAAGTGTCTGTTCATATCTTCTGCCCATTTTTTGATTTGTTTATTTGTTTCTCGTGTATTGAGTTTGAGAAGTTCTTTGTAGATCTTGGATACCTGTCCTTTATCTGTAGTGTCATTTGCAAATATATTCTCCCATTCCGTGGGCTGCCTCTTAGTTTTTCTGACTGTTTCCTTGGATGTGCAGAAACTTTTAATCTTGATGAAGTCCCATAAATTCATTTTATCTTTTGTTTCTCTTGCCTTTGGGGATGTGTCATGAAAAAGGTTGCTTTGGCCGATGTCGTAGAGGTTGCTGCCTATGTTCTCCTCTAGAATTTTGATGGATTCCTGTCTCACATCGAGGTCTTTCATCCATTTGGAGTTTATTTTTGTGTATGGTGTGAGATAGTGGTCAAGTTTCATTCTTTTGCATGTAGCTGTCCAATTTTCCCAGCACCATTTATTGAAGAGACTGTCTTTTTCCCACTGGATGTTTTTTCCTGCTTTATCAAATATTAGTTGCCCAAAGAGCCGAGGGTCCATTTCTGGGCTCTCTATTCTGTTCCATTGGTCTATGTGTCTGTTTTTGTGCCAGTACCATGCTGTCTTTGTGATCACAGCTTTGTAGTACAGCTCGAAATCCGGCATTGTGATGCCCCCAGCTTTGTTTTTCCTTTTCAACAGTTCCTTGGAGATTCGGGGTCTTTTCTGGTTCCATACAAATTTAAGGACTATTTGTTCCAGTTCTTTGAAAAACGTTCTCGGTATTTTGATCGGGATAGCATTGAAAGTGTAGATTGCTCTGGGTAGCATGGACATTTTAACTATGTTAATTCTTCCGATCCATGAGCATGGAATATCTTTCCATCTTTTTATGTCTTCCTCAATGTCTTTTAAGAGTGATTTATAGTTTCTAGAATAAAGGTCCTTTACGTCTCTGGTTAAGTTAATTCCAAGGTAACGTATGGTTTTTGGTGCTATTGTAAATGGGATGGATTCCCTAATTTCTCTTTCTTTGTTCTCGTTATTCGTGTACAGAAATGCAACTGATTTCTGAGCATTGATTTTGTATCCCGCCACGTTACTGAATTGCTCTATAACTTCTAATAGTTTGGGAGTGGCTTCTTTTGGGTTTTCCATATAGAGTATCATGTCGTCTGCGAAGAGAGACATTTTGACTTCTTCTTTGCCGATTTGAATACCTGTGCCAGTCTTTTTAGTTATGGATAGCTTTTTTTTTTTTCCCTTCAGATAGCTCTTTCTTGACTGTGCACATGCACGTGTATTCTTATTTAATTTTGAAAGGGATGTAAGAAACCACATAAAACAATTGGAATTCCTCAGCATATGAACAATGGACGTAGCCAATTACTGAAACTACCCAGTACTAACTTATTTTGACCTGGGAAGTGCAGCATTTCTACATATATCATTATAGAAAAAGCACACTCTTTTCTGCGAACTTTTTCCGTATTATTATCTCCTTTGTTACTCATAGTCAATAGTCGTTTGTACTAATAGATGAGAGAATGTGTCAGACACCAACAGATAATTCCAGATAATCCTGTCTGTTTTAAAATAGAGCCCTACACATGCATCCTCACACATGTGGGTCCTTTCAAACATACTGGACTCTGCTCAAGGTTTAGTTGTGTTAGCTGCCCTTTGAATGGTGAAGGGGAGAATGCTCAGGGATATTACGGAAATGAAAGAGATAAATGACAGTGTAGGTTGATTGTTTGTTTTTAATTCTCATGGATTGATTTTAGGTACCCTTTCCTACTACTTTTTGATTTTTGCTTTAGCATAGCTGGTGAGTTTGGGAACCACCTAGATGTGGCTCTGATTCTTAGTTAAGAATATTGTGCAAGCCACTTAACTTCTCTAAGTCTCGGTTCCCTTATTTATGTAGCAGGGATAATAGTAATACCTAATTTGCAGGATTATTTGCAGAGATATTAGAAACAACATGTTTAATTGCATGGTTCTAGGCACAAAACAGACACTCAAGTTTAAAACTTCATTAGCCTCGTGGTAATTCCCCTCTTTGGAAGATATGGTCTGGAAGTACTTGTCTCTGACCCTTCTTGTTTCAGTTTCTTCCAAGGATTCCCTTTAGACTCTGCTTCATTGCCAAGACAAAATTATGGATCACCTGAAGAGCAGACTAAAGCTCTATTGTCTAGTAATTTCAAATTTGTAAATTAACTTCATGTGAATTAAAAGCCTTTCTGTTTCTAACATTTTGTCAACTCAAGTTTGCAGCATTTTGCACCTGTCCCTTCAGAAACAGTTGATTCATAGAAAAAATTATTTAGTATTTCAAGTTAAAGCCAGAGAACTTTTTTAATAAGGAAGATCTAGTTGGTTGGCTTTTTTGTTTCCATCTTTCTACTCTGAGTCTTAATGGAAATCAGGTTTGAAATGTTAGAAGCAGTTGGTTTTCAGCATTGGGAAAGCTTATCTAATCAGGCATGTGAAGTGGCCTGTGTTGGATTTCTGTGCCAGAGAAGGCTAGGGGAGGTTGAGGAGATTATCACTCTTGCTTATAATTCCTGAGCATTGTCGAGACACTGGGTGAGCAGTAGGGATATTTAAAAAAAAATGTTGAACTTAGACCAGTCCAACACACATCCCACTCCCATTTGTGCTGGTCTCATAACAGGTGTAGGTGAGCAAATTTGAATCATGTAAAAGTTTGTCATTTCTGGGCTTGATGGTGAGGATTTCCTGTTTCACAGAATTTCGGATTGGAAGTTTTACATTAAATAGTGCTTTCTGGTGTATAGTCACTTTTGTAAACATGATCCCATCTGAGCCCCAAATAAAGTCTTCTAAGGAGGGAGGGCTGGTGACATTACTTTAGTTTTACACGTGAGAATAGTTAAGTCTCAAATAGCTCAAAGGAATTCCTCTAGATCACATGGTGAGTATAGAGCAAAGCTGGGGTTCGAACTCAGGTCCTGATTTCTAGGGCAGTTCTTGCTTCATTATACCACACTGCTTCCTGCATAATGTACCTGAATCTGAATTCTGTGCCCCAAGATAGGAAAGGATTCTCTTCCTTTCTGTTTGATTAGCCGTGGCAGAGCATGACTGCAGTGAAGCAGAAGTTGAGGATTCTTTCCCCAGATGATCGGTTAGCTTTTCCTAAAGCTATTCTGTGTCCCCAGTTGTTACTGTTACCACTGTTACCTGGACAGGATGTTGATCCAAAGTGAAATAGGCAGGAGAGTGTGGCTGACTCAGCTTAGTCCATCACAGCTTTCCATGTGTTCTGCCAGTGGGTCTGTAATGTCATGTTCGTTTACACGCATTTTATGTGCTCTGGGGTCTATTTCTTAGTCTTTTTCTCAGCTGTTTTTAATGTCTCAAGCCTTAGTTCTTCCTGAGTGGCCTGAAGTGACTTTCCTGTTCCTTACAGTTTCTCTAAAATCTCTCAAGAGCGTGCAGCATGGGCTTCTCCTCGATGTAATTTTATTTCATAGCCCCTGGCAGTTCTCTGCTTAACTTAAGCAGAATATAAATTGTGAATGCAGATAGGCGTGTCAGTATTGCACTGTCACTTATGTAAGTGCACTTTAGCTTTTCTTCTTTCCTTTTAACCAAAATGAGGAAATAGAGAATGTTTTGTTATGGTAGTTTTACACACACACCCGTGAGGAAATGCGGAGTTAGCTTCTGTGGGAAATGTAACTGATACATTTCAGGGAACAAAGTGCATGGTGGCTAAAATTTTAAGTCTGCCAAATGTTCATAGGGAAGGAAAGAAAAATGATCAAGCTCTCATATTGTACTTCAGTTTAGCTTATTAATTCCAAGGTTAATGATTTATAGGCGTCTCTGCCTTGTTTACACCTGTCAGTATATGAAAGTATGCTTGTCTTTCCACAGAATCCATTTCACAAGTTGTGCTTTTCATTCAAGGGAGCTATCTCAACAAGTGTTCTTTCAAGGGGAACAGCGTAGGAAAGCTTTCCACCCAGTGGCCAACTGGTTGAAGGTTTGATACCTCAATATCAGCAAAATGTCAAGTGGACCATTTTGACCCCTCCAGCAATCCAGCTGGACATTTGGCTGTGCCCTGTGGTCAGCTGATAGCTTCCTTGATGAAGGTGACTGTCATCCAGCCACACCAGGGCCATGCACCCTTCCTCACTAGGAAGTCTTTGAGACCTGGGATTCCCCAGTCTCTATCACCCTGAGGAGAGCTTTACTAGCACAGGGATAGCAGTGTTGCTCCTGAGGTACATAGCTTATTCAAAATGAATATAATTTGTTCTTAGAAAGTTGGGAATTGATTACAGTTTTTCTTCATGACGGGTTGAAATGAACAGACTTAAAACATTCACTCAAGTAAAAGAATATTCATGGTTTTGGTAAAGTGTTAAATTTCGAATTTGATAACTTGGAATTTGAATTAAACAAACATCCCTAATTTTTGTGTGTGTGTGTGTGTGTGTGTGTGTGTGTGTGTGTGTGTGTGTCTTTCGGGAGGAAGAATAGACCTTGGAACTGTTAAAAGAATGTTTTTTAGGGGCGCCTGGGTGGCGCAGTCGTTAAGCGTCTGCCTTTGGCTCAGGGCGTGATCCCGGCGTTATGGGATCAAGCTCCACATCAGGCTCCTCAGCTATGAGCCTGCTTCTTCCTCTTCCACTCCCCTTGCTTGTGTTCCCTCTCTCGCTGGCTGTCTCTAAAAAAAAAAAAAAAGAATTTTTTTATAATAGTGCCCATTCTCAGTTGGCGGAGAATAGCTATCCAAATGTTGCTCAGGTCTAGCAAAAAGATTTAGGGAAGTTGTAAGGAGTTTAATAACCATTGTGGAGTGACATAGATCGACACACCCAATTACACAAGACCTGAGTCTGAGAACTGTTGATGTGCAATCGTCCCATCAGCATCTGCTCATTATTATCAACAATAATAATGGCTCGACTATTTCTTTGGGGCCACATGAAAAGACAGTGTACCCATAGTAAAGGGTAAGTCAGACCTGACAAAAACATAGCTCTCCCTAAGCCTTTGTTCCCAAACTTCTCTTTATACGTTTCGTTTTGTTTGGTTTTGAAATATCTCACGTTATTTCTTGCTTGCCATTCATTTTCCTACTTAAATATCATGTCTTTCTAGCTCAAATTTGTGCCAAAACCATGAAGGGCCAATGTGTCTGGGTTATTTTTCTAATCCATTTCTTTGTCATTTGAAAGCCTTCATGTCTCTGGTTTCATGCTGCTTGATGTGTCCAAAGGTATTCAGTATCTTTTCTAGTTTACATTTTTGTTACAACTGCTGTCAAACCACTTCTGAGCTCTTTCTAATATAAGTCATTTTGGTCACTGTGAGTGGGAGGGGAGGAATCGGTTCACAGGAATAAATTTGCATGTTGAGAAGATAATATGTAATAGTTTTCAAAGCACTTTCAAGTGCACTGTATCTTTTATAAGACTATGTGTTCATTTCTGGAGACTGCAAGAGAGACCCTCTGAGACCTATTCAAAAGTCACGCTGTCAAGTCCCAGGACTGGCTGGAGAATCAAAGCCAGGTCTTTATTCTCTTCCTTGGCGTATAACTGGATCATTATTTTATTGGCAGAAATATGGAATCTTTCAGTTTTTAAAAGGTATTTGCTTGCCATTTGGAAAGTATGTTAGCAGCCCTTTCCAGAGTGGAAAGAAGATAGTTATATTTTCCAGCCACAAATATCATTGTGTTATCTCCAGATCTTATTATTTCTAACTAGAGTCTGATGGCACTGCATGGCTTCTAAGTTACCTTTTGGAAAATTAAGGTTTTATAGAAATTAGTGAGCTTTTCCATGTCTTTCTGAAGGAACAGACTCAATCTAGTGATACAAATGTGTTCTTTGATTTCTTAACACATTATAAACTTTAATTTTGGGGTTCTAGTATTTGATTAACTTCTTTCTGAAGCATGTGTTTGTACACAAAATGGATGCTTAACTAGTGCTCATTGATTTCGGCAATTGGCCAAATGCAAGATGAGTATTGGTACAACAGTATCGTACAACTTCAGTGCCAGAGTTGCTGTGTGCAGACTGGCTGTGAGACCTAGTTTTACCTTTTGAGAACGAATGTAGATTTTTCAGAAATCACCCCAAGCCTGTGGTCCAGAAGTCTCGGAATGGGGCACAGTAAGCCCAGGGAATGTACTTAGGTAAGAGAACATTTAGGGAGTAGGTTTTATATTCCTTCTAAGAGTTAGGCCTTGTGCTGAATGTTAAAGTAATCGTTTCAGAGGTTTTCGTTTTGTTTTGTTTTGGTTGTCTAGTTTAGGCTCCTAGTGGTGAGCTGAGGAGAAGCAAAAGAGAAGAAGCCATTCTAGGGGATTTCCTTGGAGATTGTAGCTGGCTCTAAGGAGTCCTGGTTGAACTAGATGAGTAACTGGTTCCTATGACTAATGAACTTTGCAGGAGTCCTTTTGGTTGCACATGTAGCTCTCTGGGATTGCTATAAGATTCCAAGTCATCACAGTTTGGAGTAATGGTTTTCAAACTTGAGTGGGCATTTGGAAGGTTTATGAGAACACAGATTCCTGGGCCCAGGGCCCACCCCTCGAGTTTCTGATTCTGTAGGCCTTCAGTGGGACCTGATAATTTGCATTTCTGACAAGTTCCCAGATGCTGCTGCTGCTGTTTTGGAAATTATACTTTGAGAACCATTGGCTTAGAGCAACATCAGGTGTTTGAGTTTTGGGGCAAAGAGAGCTATGCAAGCTTGGCTGGGATCTTTTCACAGCTCTTCCAGTGCACAGAGGTGAGCTTCCAGATGTATTAATTAATTCATCCAACAAGTACGTGAGTGTCCGCCATGTGTCAGCCACTGTTATAGTTGTTGGGGGATACTGTGAAGAAAGCACACAAAAATCCCTTTGTTTGTGGAACTTCCATGAGCATAGGTTGGAATTAACTTGATATCAGTCCTGCTGCTCATTGATGCTTGCAGGTGAGCCTGTTCTTTTTCTTAGCTCCCTTCTACTTATTTTACTTTCTTTTGGAATCTTTGAATTTAGTAATAATGACATTGATATTACTAATCATCACCACCACTTTTTATTGAGTGCTTGTTCTGTGTTAGAAACAGTGTAGTTATAGGTGGAGCTAGGTCTGTCTGATTGCAAGGCCATACTCTTTACTACCATGCTGTAGTCCAGGGTTTTTAAACTGCAGATTGTGACCGCTAGTGGGTCATGAAACCGATTTGGTGTAGGTCTCAGGCAGCACCGGGGCGGGGGTGGGGGTTTGAACTGAATAGAAAATATCACATAGGATAAGCATTGCTTTTTGAAATTTTTTCTGAGTATGTATATGTGTGAATATTGAGTTCTGACTTAAAATACTTTATTTCTTACTGTAGATCACAGTAAAAAATGTTTGCAAACTACTGCTGTGGGACCATAGGTCATCATTTAAAAAAAAAGATTAGAAAATTTAAGCCTTAGAAAAATAAGTAATTTTTCAAGGGCACAGAGTAGTCAGTGGCAGTACCAAGACAAGATACTTGAGTTTTAGCCCCTGGTTCACTGCTTCCTTTCTCACATGATGCCACTTCCTTAAAAGGGCACTATATTGCCTGGGAATTGAGTGTTATCTTTTCACGTGATGGAAATATGCCACGGAACCTTTAGAGATGCTGACAAAACTTGAAAAGGGAAGTTGAATGTCCATCTGTTCTGAATAGGTGAAAATTCTGCCATGAAACCCCCAAAGCGTGCAGATGAAGATGTAACATTTCTCCTGTTAGTTGTATACTTGGTAGAATGAGGATGATGATATTAACTAACAGTACCAGGCTCTAAGCGTGTTTCATATGTTAACTCATGTAATTACTAATAATTTTGGCATGGCCGTGGCTGGGACATGAATTCGGCGGTTTGGAGTGAGAGGGGGCGTCCTACCAGCATGAGTTAACACTTCTCTATGCTGTCCCCAGTTCCTCATTTTGTTCTTGTCGAATTCAGGGCTATTTTTCTCATAGCCTGGCTTACCTAGGCATGGTTTCAGCTTTTCTTTTCTTTTCTTTTCTTTTCTTTTCTTTTCTTTTCTTTTCTTTTCTTTTCTTTTCTTTTCTTTTCTTCTTTTCTTTTCTTTTCTCTTCTTTTCTTTCTTTTTTTTTCTAGAATATATAACTTCATTATGTGGCAATTTAGGTACCTAATACTTTAACCCTTTAATCAGTGCATTGCTGGTTTGCATCAGGGGCAGGGCTGTGGATTGTCAGCATGATCAGGTGGTGATATATGTCGGTCGTTCTAGAGAATGCTGCCCCAACACTTTATATCAAGGGGCTTAACGGTCTGTCCAAGAGTAATGGGAGACACTTGGAAATAACTTGAGAATGCTTACAGACCCTTTCAGCAAGTGCCCTTTGTGTATCTTAGCAATGGTCCATGGAAGCTGAGGATGTGCAAAGTCAAGGCCTCATCAGGAGGGCGGCAGGGATGGAGATTGGTGGGAAGGAGAGGCTAATACATTCTTCTTAAAAAAAATGACAGGTAGAAGTAGGTAGGGATGAGATGAAAATCTTAACTGTGTATCATAAAATTCAAGAGAGAAGGAGCCTAAAAGGCCTGGAGGAGTGAGGTGCTTGGCCTTCAGTCAGATGGCTAGATGATAGGGAGTGGGCAGGGTGCCTAGGTTATCATTCGGTGACCCCTTTCATTCTAAGACATGTTCACCAATGTTGTCTTCCAAAGCACCTGGTCACAGGAAGGAGTGACTGTCATTTACCCTACAGGGAATGAAATAGAGGCACCAGGAACATGTACCAGGTTTATCTTTGCATTTTCTCCAGTTTGTTTGCTTTTTCCCTCAAATGCTGCGTACCTGCAGGGCTATGTGTGTCCTATTTCATGAAATGCAGGGGTAAAGCAAAAACCTCCAAACTTTTAATAAAATGTATGCCCCAAGAGAAAGAGTTTTTTTGAGCATGGACCCCCTCCTCCAACTAGGTAAATAAATATTTTCGAATTATATACATGTACAACTATTAAACCATACATGCGTATGTTAACTCTTAGTAAAGCTTAGTTATGTGTTTTTTAGACTGTAAATATTTAGACAGTCTTAAAGTGCTTCTTGTGCCCCATGGGATCGTCGTGCACCCCTCTACTTATGGGATATACACATCTCATTTTGCAGACCACTGGTACAGAATGAAAATTGAAGAGTTTAATGTCAAAGCTATTGGTTCTTTCATTAAATAGATTTTTTACTCTCAATATTTCTAATGTCCCTCTAGAAAATAGTTTTTGAATGTAAGTTTTGAATTAAAATGCTATCTTTGGGTGATGGACATTAAGGAGGGCATGTGACATGATGAGCACTGGGTGTTCTATGCAACTGATAAATTATTGAACACTGCATCTGAAACTAATGATGTATTATAAGTTGGCTAATTGAATTAAAAAAAAAAAAAAGGCTTTCTTTCCAGGGTGGATTATGTGAGAATGGAGGATGTACATGAATTAAGTTGAATCCTTGAGAAAGAATGCTGGTTTTGATCTAAGGAAAATGAACAACCCCCCTTTTCTTCCAGTTAAAATTTTTTTTGTTTTTGTTTTTTAAAGTAAACTCTTATTCCCAGCGTGGGCCTTGAACTCACGACTTGGAGATGAAGAATCTCATATTCCATGGATGGATCCAGCTAGGTACCCTACAACTTTCCCTTTCTTGGTCTGTGTTGGTACAAAACCCTTGTTTGATGTCATTAAGACTTCCCTCCCACCATTATACTGATTAACCTCATACTCTGTATTAGGGCTTGGTAAATGTTTGCTGATTTTTAAAAAAATTCCTTCAGTCTTAACTGGAGAGCAAACTAGAAATGACAGCGGTACAATGGACAGTATACCACACTTTGCTGTGGAGCTGCTGGTAAATGTATTGGTAACACGCAATGGTTGTTGAATTGTTGTAGGCCTTCTACAGTATCACCCAAAGTTGAGCAGGACTTGTAATCAGAAGTAAAGAAAATAAATTCGTTCATTTCATTTCAGACTTTGGAAGCCCAGGACTGTGGGGATTAGTTAAGACAAAGATATACTGAGTAAATGCAGTGAAAGATTATTTTGGTAATTAGAAGAAATTTCATTTTCGTAACGAAGTAAAAAGGAATAACACTGGTCATCATTTGTGGAGAGAGTGCAGAGCAAATTAGAGAGGAATAAAACTCATTTTGGCTACACAGCAGAGCCAGACAACCTCAGGGACATGTATTCTATATATATAGATATTTCCAAATATTTTTTCAGTTGTGAGGATGCAAATCATTAGAATATTAGAGCAGCTTGCTTAGTTACTGTTACTGGAAAAACGAGTTAAACCAAGCACATGTCCTACTGAGGGTGAGTCAACAGTGTCATTTTAACATAAGGAGGGACAGTACATTAAGTGAGTTATTCCAAGTCCTGTGGTTTTCCTCCAGCTGAGCAAAGACAGCTCTTGTTTCATAAATGGGGCTTACGTGCAAAAAAAGAAGTTGCCCATTTCCTTTCTTTCTCAATTATAGCTGGTTTTCTTTTTGCCCGACACTTTTCAAAACTCCATTTTCTCCTTAGATTTATATCATTTGATTTTCTGAATTTTGATGGAATATTTATTTGTGGAAAGTATATTATTTATTATAGACCAATTGTATTTTAAAGTTTTATTTCAAATTCATCTACCATTCATAGACCAGGGTTCGTATATGGTGTCAGATGTCCTTTAAAAAAATGTGAGAGATACAGAAAAGTAATCTATTTTAACATGTCATTATTTTCCCAAGTTTTTTAGTGGTATGGACGTGAAATAGGGTGGTATTTTCTGGAACATTATACCAAACTGTAATGATGAAATTTATCCTTTTGACTTTGGAAGACAAGAGTGTGGTGTTCTGAGACTTGTGGAAAAATAGTGCTGTGAGATGTTTGAGGTTTCCTTAAACGGGATCCAAAATGATTAAGGGTATGTGTCTGGATACTGTATTCCTTGGTTTGGGAAGGTGAGTTTTTGTCTTTTTTTCCGTCTCAGTTGATTTCCTTTAATTAGGAGAGAAGCAGACCAGATGAAGAAAATATTCTGTGTCTTATGGCATTCTTGGTTTACCACATTAGTTATTACATGCCTTCTCTGACTAGCAGGCCACACTTTTTCTGTTTAGAAGTTCAGTTTTCACTAAGTTAACTGCAGATGTGTTCTTTGGAGGAATTTATTTCCGATCAGTTGAATGATGGGTAGGTTGATCAAATTATGATGGGTTACCGACTTTTAATAGGGTCACTGTTCTTAAGAGTAAAATCTTGTCAACATAAGATGTGATCATTCTTATGATCTGGTTCGGAATTTCCTTTTGCTTCTTGATGCTACACTGAATTGAGAAGAAATGGTATCTAATTATAATTTTGCAAAGGAAGAACTCTGTACAATTCCACCCATTCTTTTACCTCATAGGGTAGTTTGTTTTTGTGTTTTTCCTGAGAAATAATACATAGCAGTATATTGAATCCTAGAGTTGGCAAGTTTTCAAAAGTGGGGTTCTTTTGTTGTGGAGGTAGGAGTGATACTAATGAATGTCCTTGTTAGGGCATGTGCATGAAGAGTGGTTCTGAAATACAGCGTTGGTGGCCCCTCTTATCCTTGGAACTCTGTCTTGTTTTGGTTTTTGACAAGCATGTGGCCATTAGCTGGTCTTTGGCATAAATGTGTTTTATGTACATAGCTGGTATGTGGGTGCTTATCTGCATGAGAATATTCTGTTAATGAGGTTCGCAGGTTTGGGTGGACATCAGGTTTTTTGACTGCATTTCAACAGATGTAGTGAGTGGAAGGATGCTGGACTGGTAGATAAAAGGCTTGTGTTCTGGTACAGGTTTGGCCATCTTGAATGACTTTGGGCAAGTTCCTTATTTCTTTGAGTTGCAGTTTCCTCTTCTGTAAATGGTGCTAATACCAATTTGCATGCCTTAAAGGGTTGTTGTGGGGATCAAATGAAATCATTTGTATGAAAATGTTTTGTAAACTATGAGGGTATTTTTATTGTAGCATTGCCTTTGGTCAGACTTCTCAGGGGTGAGAAAGCAAGAGTTTTGGGAGCTAAGGTTCTGATTTGTTTGGCCAGTGTTCACATTGGTCTTAGAATACTTGTAGGTTTGGGTGGGGGAACATAGCTGGAAATCAGCTAGAAATCCCTGCCCACTAGAAGCTGAGATGTTAATCCTAAGCATGTGTTGCCTCCATCTTTAGGTACAGCAGGTGTTTGTTACTCTCATTTTACTGGAAGGACACCGACCAGCCAACTAACCTCGGATGTGACCGGCTACTTTCTGAATCCACATCATTAGAATTACTCCTTAAGGTTAAGATATTGTATTGTAGGAAGGTTGCTGATTTGGGGGTATTTTCAGTGGAGTTGGAAGAGCACATACAGAAGCCCACTGTGTGCAAATTTATAAACTTGTTCTATTTAACTCAAAAATCCAGATCACATGAGGAGGAGGATACTTGATTCACTTGACATTTTTAATATAAAACTTAAAGTATTTGAGACTTTCCATGGTAACTTCTATTTAGGCTTATAGCCAAAGTGATTACAATGCCTTGGTTTTCGTATTTTCGATGAGGTAATGTGTGCTTTGGTGGGGAGGAGGAGAAATGTTATTTAATCACCAGCACTACGCTAATAACCGCATTAGCTAAATCCTTTGTCCCTTTACTTGAACTCAGGGTTACTTGCTTTAATACTGGTTTTCCAAAGGACTTAATCCTGTTAATGTGAAGAGGTGAGGGTGGGAAGGACATTCGCACTGGGCTTGGAGTGGTGTAACTGGCAAAACTCCCTTTCTAAATCCCTCTTGTTCTATATGAATATCACTCCCATGTCCCTAAAGTGGAATGAATTTTTACTGAGGAGAGTATTTTAAGAGTGATAAACAAAAGAGATGAAAATATCTCCTCTGCCAGGTCTTTGTGACCTTAGAAAGCTAGAGTAAACTATCATTTTGCAGATTTTATTTTTGTCTTCTTTTGTGGGAAATTAGGGACTTGTTTAGAGAGATAGAAAACTGGCCAGATCTTTCAACAGTTTGGCTTTAAAAACATTTTCCAAACATTTACCATATGCCTAGCATTACATAGCTGGGTTGAACCTAGGTAGGACAGACGTGGTTGTAGGTATTGCTGAGTCCAAAATCTGTCTTTTGCTGGACCCCCTTGGGCTGCCAGGCAGGAGGAGTGGCAGCAAGGGAGATGAAATGGGTGGTAGGTTAGGGCATCTGCTTTTTTTCTTTCTTTTTTTTTAATTCCTCTAGGAATTTATGACTCCTTTATGGTAGTTGGGGAAGACCAGGCTCCAGAAAGCCAATACCCCTTATAGGATTTACCCCCCCCCCCCATTTTATTTTAATATATTGAGGTTTAGATTATTTTTGTAGCTCTTTCTGAGAACTCTGGACTGAAGCTGAAACAAGAGAAGTCTCTTGGCCTCTCTAGAACGAGGAAAACTTTCGTTGAAGGCAACATAAATCTTGGGTTTGCCAAATCAGGTGCTGCTGCAAATGGAGAAACGTAGATTTCCTTTCTGTTTTAAAAAACACGAACATGGAATGCTCAAGTTCTGATGTGGTCCTGTATTAAAGGAAGCAAAATTTTCTGTCTTTGCTGCTTTTCTTTGCTCATCCAGCAAGAACTGGATGAGCAAGAAAGGCTGTGCCCATTTGCAAATCAGGTTGTGGCTGTCAGTGTGTGGGGCTGTTTTTGTTAAAATGACTGTTACAATTCCATAGAAATCTAGGTAGGCTTAGAGATAAATTCTTACCTACATTCACAGTAAAGAAAGAATATGAGTAGTCGAAAGGTTTGTGAGTCAGGAGAGGAATTTTAAAGAGGCTTGATTAAACATTGAAATTATCAGCTCTTCATCAAATATCTTTAAGTGTATGTTATTACTACCTTTTTCTGTTGACCCTGGGACCCAAGTTCTGTTGGTGTGAATTGGCATTGATGTGTGTTTGAAGAGATAATTGAGAAGAAGGGAGCAATTGAAAACAAAACTAAATAAAAATTAAAGTTTGGAGCTATAGTACGTGTTTTCTTCCCTCAGTAGTTAATAAAATTTTGATATTTTCCTAGTGTTTACCTTCTTCTATTCCAGGGTTGTTGTCCCAGACATGTTCTCTGGAAATGGAAACAATATGCATTTACCATCTCCAGATTGAGACATTTTACTCACAATACTTGTTTCTGTGCTTATCTGGAATATTCTGGGTACGAGCCCAGGGTTTAGGGCCTTTTGAGCGCTTGAGTTGAAACAATTGTCAGTGGAACACAGTAAAAACTAAATAAATTAATTAAAAAAAGCCAAACAGTTCTCAGTGATGTGAGTTTTGTATTGAATATTGCCCACAGGTGAATAGGGTTTGGTTTTGGCTGAAGGTGTAGAACCTCTGTCACCCACATAATATAGAAATAACCCAAGTGTTAGGACCTTAGTTTTTGCAAGCCCTGGCTTCAGAACAGTTAGCTAGAATGGAATGGTGCTTTATGCTGGACTCAGATTTTTTGTCATACAATGACACTTTATGGTTTTCTGGTGACCTCATTCTTGGGATTAGCCTTAATTGCTACAATGAAAGTTTTTAAAAAAGGCCGTGGGGAAGGATACTCATGAGGAAATCTGGGGCTGTTCTCTGGATTTTTCCCCATTTGGTTTTGGGAAGTCTCCTTGATTTTATTTTTTTATTTATGATTTTTTAAAAATTTGATTTTATTTAAATTCAAGTAATTAACATAGAGTGTATTGTTAATTTCAGAGGTGGAGTTCAGTGATTCATCAGTTGCGCATAACACCCAGGGGCTCATTACATTATGTGCCCTCCTTAATTCCTTGATTTTATATAATGTAACAATCTTAGGTTTTTCCATTTTTATTTTTAACATAATTTTGTCCCTTATTCTTTCTTTTTGGAGTCTACCTCCAAAATAATAATAATAGAAATTGTCTACTCCATTTTAAATGTCTACTCCATTTTAAAAGTTTCCTGAACAATTTAAGCTAAAAGAACACTTTGTTTATTTTGGGTGGGTAGCAAGAAGATTATATATATTTATAAAATTCTTTTCCAGCAAGGGTACTTAAAAGCATGTATTTAAAATTAAGAGCTTTTAAAAAAATGAAGCTGTACTTAACAAAATTGTCTTTAAAAAGCTTTAAAAAGGGAGCGTTTACTAAAAGCACAGGAAATTGGGGACAGGCTGAATTTGTTTCTGATAACAGAACAGATAGATCATAGAGGAGATGATAGAAGGTAGAGGACAATAGGATATCACCTCAGATTGGCCTTTTTTGACCACTATATATAGAGAAATGAACTTCTTCATAGAGAATAATTTAACTTCTAGATTCGGTATAGCTTCTTCCCTTTTCATAGAGGATAATTTAACTTCTAAATCCAATATAGCTTCTTCCGTCTTGGGTTTTATTACACCGAGATCTTGAACCTTTTGGATATAAAAATCCTGTAATTGTTTTGGCCAGTGTCATTTTACAAAGTGTTAGATACTTAATAGAAAAGAAATACATCGGGGCTACTTTGGATCAGATCGGCGCTTAGCTTTCTATGGATGTGTATCAGTGCATCTACTCATGGGGAAAATGGTACTATATAATGAAAACATGATTTTAGCTTACCATTCACTTGAAATTTTTCTTACTGTGTTTTCTGCATTTGCCGTTTAGATGTAAATTATTTTGGTTTCTGTTCATCCCATTTAAATCAATTCTTAACCACAATAGACATGGCTTAAGATTCATGGGGAAGAGTAGGGGAGTATGTATTATCTTTATGCAAATTTTAAGGCAGGAATTTCCAAATATGTTTCAGTTTTATGAAGATTAGAAAAGTATAGTTCCACTTTCTCAACTTCTCATCCTTGTTAAAGGCCAGGAAATTTGCACCATTTTTTCCTTCTTATTTTACTTTTCTACTGCTTATACAAAATGAAATCAGAATTATTAGACACAGTCACATTTGGGTATCACTATGCTTATTAAAATTGAAGCCTTAGAAAATTCTGAACACATAAAGTGGTTGTTGACTTTGTCAAAAGGTTTTGTGTTAAAGATAGTTCAGTGAATATCTTATGAGTATTGACTATACCTGCTATGGTCCAGGCACTGTGCTAGGTCCTGGGTATACAAAGATGAGCCAATTATGATCACGGTCTTTAGAGAATTTACACAGAGGTAGGGGAGAGAGACAGGTGAGCCAGCACTTTATTAAATCTGCCTAGGAAGTAATGGGAGTACAGAGGAGGAACATCTAAATCAGATTGGAGGGTGTCTGAGGGCTTCTTAAGGAAGGTAATGTTTTTTTCTATGATTTGCAATGTAGGTGGGAGTAAGCGAGATGGATAAGAAAGGGAGGGGAAGTATTTTCCAAATGAAAGAATGTATGTATGTGTAGAGGTGATTATTAACAAATTTACCACATCTGATTTATAAATATGTTTTTATATTTTTCCATTTTATTTAACTCAAATTAAAAATTTTCTGCATTCTTTAAGAAGACAGAAAAATGAAGGAAATAACACAGTGTATAGTATATGTCAGTAGAGCACAGCAAATATTGATGAATTTTGCTCTTTGCAATAAATAAATCCAGTAGTATAAAATAGGACAAAATCGTAACTTTTTAAATCAAAGCTTATTCTAGACTCATCAACTCAGTAGGACAAATATCTTTATAAAACAAAAATTCTAATAATGTCGAAAACACCCTTATGTTATTTATAACTTCAGTTTTTGTTGGTTATATTTTCTTTAGTCAAGATATACCTGTTGTTGAAAAGTAGTAATATTTTGCTATGAACTCTGTAGCCTATGCCTTAATCTCTATGGGTCTGATATCAGCATCTCTTAAGTGGGAAACACATTTTCTATTAGATGATATCTGTAAAGGACAGAGAAATCCTTGTAACACTGTCAGGAAAATAAAATTGGTATCTCCCTTGTTGCATTCATTTGCCTTTTAATCAAGAGGAATTTCAAGGAGGAAGACAGATGTTTCTCTACTTTGTTTTTATTTAAATATACCACTTGGGATTTGAAGCTTCTGCACTTCTGTTTGTTTGTTTGTTTTCATGGCTTGATCCCCAAAAATGGAGTAAAAAAATTAGTGGAAGTTTGTTGTTTGAAATCACAGGGTGCTATGAGAATTATTGCAAATCCCTGATGTCTCTCTGCCTGCCCTCAACTCTCTTACTTTTGGTAATAATGCAAGCAGTCATTTTAGAAAACCTTGCTTTGTTGTTTTTACTGAGCCCCTTCCAAACACCATGTGCCTGAAGCAACAGCAGCCAGCTGTAGCCAAGTTCCTAGGGCATAAACTCAGACTTCTTCTCTCTCAAATGCTGCTACTTGAGATTTGCATAAACGTTGAAGAGAAAATTAAAAGGGCCCTGTATGCTGTCTCTTCACATATTTTAGGAACCCCACCCATTTAAGATATTAAAACGTCTTTTGAGTGAGCGGTGGATATGAACACAGATATCACACTGCAGACTGACAGAGCAGGATATGGAAAAAAAAATCATGTGAGATAGACAACAGACAGAGGCTTATTTGAAGAGGCTGCAAAGCAACAAGTAATGCCAATTTACACCGATTACGTGTTAATGTAACAAGTGAAACACATTGAAGGCTGCTCAGATTACAGCCGGCTGGGGTGCAGACTTAATTACTCGTGTTAGAGATTCCTAAAACAAAGGCAGGCTTTTAAACCAGTGATATATAACTGTCATGATACTGAAAAGCCCTAGAAAACCTAGGCAAATGCCTGGACGAAATTTTAAGGATGATTCCAATCTATCAGGATACTTTGGGCCAGTCCCTAAATGGGCTTATTCCTGAGGTGCTAGAACTGGTTAAAATCAATGACAGTTTATTCTGTTGTTTGCAGTATTTATAGACAAATGAGGCCAATAAACTTGAGTAAATACTAGGACCTTGTCTGTACTGAGTTACACAGTGCTAAGCACAAGGGTTTGGGTTGTATTTCATTTTTCCTTTTTCTTTTTTTTTACAGATTTTATTTATTTATTTGACAGAGAGACAGCGCGAGAGGGAACACAAGCAGGGGGCTTGGGAGAGGAAAAAGCAGGCTCCCAGCAGAGGAGCCCGATGCGGGGCTCGATCCCAGGACCTTGGGATCACGCCCTGAACCGAAGTCAGACGCTTAACGATTGAGTCACCCAGGCGCCCCTGGGTTGTCTTTCTTAGAGGTTCTTTCTGGGGTGGTCCTGAAATTGACATTTAGAGGGTCTGCTAAAGTTATTTAATAAAAGCAATTTTTATTTTGTTTATATTTATCTTAGAGTCATTTGGGTAAATCATATTCTCTTTGCCCCTGTCCCTAACTTCCCTCCATTATGCTGTATGGACTGTAAGGATAGGAATTGTTTTACTTCTGTTTGATTTCCATTCTATGCCTAGTAGAGGGCCATGCTCACAATAAGTTCTTCAACAAATATAGAACTGTATTAAAATTGAAAGGCATTTTTGCTCATATATAGTGTTTATTTTACCTTTACTGTGTCACTTCTTATTCCTACAGTGCTACACCTTTTTTTTAAAAAGCGGTGACCTCTGATTTTTTTTTTTTTTTTTTTTTTGTAGTTGTAGTAGTAGTTCAGTATTTCTTTCATTAGACTGTTAGTGATGGCAGCTGGGAAGAATTTATTCCACTTATTGATATTACATCTTAAATCCCCAGGGCTCTTCTATTTTTCCAGATTTCTCAGTTTGTTTAAACTGGGGTGTGATTGATTTAACAAGTTTATCATGCATTCATTTAACAAGTTTATCATGATAGCATTTATCATGCATTCATTCAACTTACCAAGAATTTAAGTACCTACTATGTGAGCTAGGCTTTTTTGAGCTCTTACTGTGTATCAGGCATTCGAGGTTGTTTAAGTGTATTAATTCAGTTAGTTCTTACAGGGCTCTGAGAGATGATTTTACAGGTGAAGAAACTAAAAGAGAAAGAGATACAGATATAGATAGTAAATGGAGGAGCTAGAATCCAAACTCAGATCCTGATTTTAGCATCTGTGCATGAAATTATATTGCCTCAAATATACAGAAAAGAAGAAATGTTTTCTATCCTCTAGGAACTTAAACATGGAAAAATAGAGAAGACAGCATAGAATTAAGTGCTAAACTGTGAGTGAGTTATGAATGTCTTAAGAGTCAGGGGCTCTGAGGGTGAGGAGGGAGGTGGGCTGGGCCTCAGTCGAATGAATAGAGTGTCCATAGTGGAGGGAAAGTGGCAGCCAAGGAAGCTGAGATGTGGGTAGACATGGAGCTAAGTGCAGTGGTGATCCATGCCAGCAAGAGACTGCATTTTATTATGGTGGGAGGATCCCGGGAGTGTAAGGTGGGCTGTAATCTTGAAGGTGAGCCTGAGGGTTTAGACTGGAAAAAGAAATGGCTTGTCCCTGGAAAAAGTGCCGTCTGTGCCATTATGTGAAGGTACTGTATAGACCTCTCAGCTGGTTCTTCTGAAGCCGAACTGAGAGTAAGTTCTGAGAATTAAGAACTGAAAGCCAATGCAGATTAGAGAGTGCTGTACCAACACTTTGCAAGTGGGGCTTCTGGGAGGTTGGATGAGATTAGAATAAAATCCTTACCACTTTGGGGGAGCTGAGAAAATAGATGTCTTCAACTTAGTTTAAAAAGGGCTGACTTGAATAAGCTTATATAAAAAAGAAAAAAAGCCCCTTTACTCACTGAAACATTTTACAAATGTGACCATTTTCCTTCCTTCCTTCCTTCTTTCCTTCCTTCCTTCTTCTTTCTTTTCTTTTTCTTTTTCTTTTCCTTTCTTCTCTTTTCTTTTCTTTTCTTTTCTTTTCTTTTCTTTTCTTCTTTCTTTCTTTCTTTCTTTCCCAAAGATTCATTTATTTCAGTGAGAGAGAGAGCGAGCACAGTGGGGAGGAGCAATGGTAGAGGGAGAGAGAATCTCAAGCCGACTGCATGCTGAGTTTGGAGGCTGATGTGGGCCTTGATCCCAAGACCCTGAGATCAGACCTGAGCTGAAACCAAGAGTCAGACGCTGAACTGACTGCACCACCCAGGCGCCCCTACAGTTGTGACTGTTTTCAAACACAAATCTGATTGTGTCATTTTCCTTGCTTAAAGCTGAGCAGTACTTACCCTTGCACTTAGACCAGAAGCCGGGGTCCAACCCCTGCCTTCCTCCTATTACTTTCCCTCCTTGCTTAATAGTCTCCAAGCACGTGAACTTGGAATACCAGTCTCATTCCCATCTTAAGGCCTCTGCACTTGCTCTTTCTTCAGTTTGGGATTGCTCTTTCCCGCATCTTCATGATTCTTCTTCATTTAAATCTTAGCTCAAAGGTACCTTCTGAGAGAGGCCTTTCCTACTCATCCTATCTAAAGGAGGTCTCTATATGTCCAGCTGTTGTGATTACTCTGTCTCCCATATCTGGGTTCGGTTTCCAACAGAATCTATCACTTAGCACTGTCTAAAATGACATTATTTATTTATTCATGTATTATCTATCTTTCCCTAATAAAAGGTTCATGGGGACAGGAACTTTATTCTGTTAAGTATGGAATCCCTGACATTAGGGTCTGCACCTCATGGAGTAGATGCTTTGTAAATATGTTCATTTTTTTTTAATTATATGTTAGTCACCATACAGTACATCCCTGGTTTTTGATGTAAGGTTCAGTGATTCATTAGTTGCGTATAACACCCAGTGCACCATGCAATACGTGCCCTCCTTACTACCCATCACCAGCCTATCCCATTCCCCCACCCCCCTCCCCTCTGAAGCCCTCAGTTTGTTTCTCAGAGTCCATAGTCTCTCATGCTTCATTCCCCCTTCTGTATGTTCTGAATATTAGAAGCCCATTCCCTAAAATGTTGCACAGAAAATGTGTGAAAATTAAAATTGGTCTCTAAATTTTGTGTCACATTGCCAAGTTGATGGAGTGATGAAACTGGAATCTCCTGCTTCTCTTGACTTTTGCCCTTTTTTGGGGGGAGGGAGGCATGCACACGGAGACACACACACACACACAGTATATGAGATTGATTCCAGTCAACAGTGTTTATTGAGTGATCACTGTGGCTTAAGATGAAAACTCCTTTTGTGAGTGACTCATTTCTCTGAGTCTACTAAAACATCAGTTAAGCATCTGTTCTCTAAATGGGATATGATTGAGCATTTCGTTTTTTACTCTACAAATAGAAAGGTGCTTTCAATTTCACTGTTAAATTTAAATGTTTTACATTGGAAAAAGAGCACATTGAATTTTAAAATGAGATCTTTTCTGGTTTCACTGTAATTTTTTGAGTTATCAAAGTTTTAATTTCTCTTTGAATGGCAAAGAATTACAGTATTCCTTTAGAAATACCCCTGAGCAAAGTCACAAGTCTCAAATTTTACTTTATTTTTCTTTTGTCTATTCAGGCAGTATATTGCTGTCTAGATTACACAAGACCTCTAGCGGATTCTGTAGTCCTAGGGGATTCCTTAACATGGGCACTCATGCTTTAGTTGTTCTCAAAGTATGGTTCCTCAGACTTGTAGCATCAGCATCACCTGGGAACATGTTAGGAATGCAAGTGCCCAGGCCCCCTCTAGACCTCCTCAATCAGAAACTCTGGCGGTGGTGTCTGGGAAGCCCTCCAGTTGATTCTGATGCACACTTTGAGCACCATGGCTTAGTAAATGTTAAAGGGTCAAGGTAGCATGATCCTACAGATTAGCCAAATGGCATTAATTATTAGCTCTGTAAGCCCACCTCCTTTTTGGTCACTGAATTTGATTGGTTCACTGAGGCTAGGCTGTAAAGTTATTTGCTTGATGGGTTGCCACATACTGACTTTGGGTTGTTTGTATTTCTCTGAACCTGTCACTGTAATGATTTGCCAGGACACTTAATAGGAACAGACTGTAATTTTTTTGCACCCATGGCTTTCTGAGTCATGGGTGCTAGGCTCTTCATGTCTTTCTGCGTAGATTTCTCCAGGTACCAGGCATGCCTTTCACATGCTTTTAATGAGGGAGGTGTCACTGTTGGATCATAGGAGACCTTCAAGAACATTTAGTTCTCCCCAGTTTAGTTTACTGGTAGGGAAATTGAGCCCCCATGAGGTTGTGCTTTACTTACAGTAGTACAGCTAGTTAGTGGTAGAGGTAAGATTTCAGGTTTCTGGACTCCACTGAGCCAGGATTCCTGCAGGGGGAGGACAGAGCTGCAGCTTAACTTGCTCTGTGCTTGCAGGACATTCCTTTCCTACTGACAGGTTTTCTTTTTTAAAGGAAAAGAAAGCAAATAGAAAAAAGTCAGGAAGTTCTCATTGAAACTAATAAAAGTATCTAAAGAGAATGAAAAAAGCAGTTTGAGAACTTTGGTATGGAGGAAATAATCTGACATTAACTGTTTTAATTATAGTTGTTGCATTGGCCTTATCATAAGGTGTGGGAAGAGGGAGCATTTGAGCCCTACAGGGAAGTGGGATATGGACAACAAGATGATCCTCTTCCTGAATCTGCCTGTTCGGGCTGCAGCTTAGTGACTGTGTGATCCCAGCAGCTGTCAGAGATGGCACTGGACTCAGCAAGAGACCTGGGTCTCAGGCCTAACACTGCCACAGCTAGTGGTGTGATGTTCCATGAGGAGGTCACCTAACCTCCTTGGCCTGCACTTTCTAGTAAATGGGTATAACAATGCCTATCCTGCCCATCTGAGAAGAAAAATGTCAGATAGTGGGAAACAGTGTATCACTGTAGTTAGGAGCACAGACTCTCTTGCAGGTTCCAGACTCCCTAAGGTTCAAATTCTGGCTCTTTAACCCACTGGTGTGGTAGTAGCAGGTCACTTAGCCTTTTTTGTGGAACACAGATAATGAAATTAACTGCTTCACAGCATTGTAGGGAACATTGTATTAGTTAGTCTGTGTAAAATGCATAAAATAGTATCTGGGATTTAGTAAGCGCAATGTGTTAGCTGCAGTGGTTATTACTATTTTAAAAATACTATTTTAAGAGATGAGATTTCTGTAAACATGTTCTCAAATGATTCCATTGCTTGGTAATGGGTACTGGGCAAATAGCGGGTTCTTATGCAGTACTTTTTTTTTTTTAAGGAAAGCACTTCATTTTTTTTTTTAAGATTTTTATTTGAGAGAGAGAGCATGCGCACGCGCACACACACACACACACACACACACACACACACACACACACACACACAACAGAGAGAGACACAAGCAGTAGGAGAGGGAGAAGCAGGCTTTCCACTGAGCAGGGAGCCCGATGCGGGACTCGATCCCAGGACTCTGGGATCATGACCTGAGCCGAAGACAGATGCTTAACCAACTGAGCCACCCAGGTGCCCATCTTATGCAGTAATTGTTAATGGAGGAATTGTTCTAGCGTCCAGCTTAGCCTGGGCTCCCCTGTGAAGCAGCTGATTTTGATGCCCTAGAATGTCAGGCCTAGAGCCTGTGATATTGAGCAGTTTATTCATAGAATGGTATGGCTAGAGAAAAGTCACAGGTGGAGACTTCTCAATTTTGCTTTCAGGTATTTGTATATGAACCGTCCTAGCAGATGGACATCTTAATAATCTTATAGAAAAAGTTCATTAACTTCATTTTTAGCTTTTGTTGTTTGACTAGGTTTCTTTCTGGCTTGCCTTTCCAGTTGTTGTAAGGATTCTTGGTAAGGATTTTGGTAATGAAAATTCTAATTCTAAAAGCTAAATAATCAAGTTATCCAGCAAGTGAGTGGTAGACTTTAGGAGTCTTTCTCCTCTTGTGGCTGAAATCCATGAAAATTTCTACTATTGCTGTTTATCTCTGAGTAGTCTGTTTTTGGAAGGGATTATGGTGTGAGGTGCCTTTTCACTGCCTTGTAAAAGGACTGGAGTTTCAGAATTTGAGAATTGTTGTTCTATCTGCATATATAAAATTAGCTTTTTATTTTCTTTACTTTCACCCTCCCCCCCCTACAATCTGTATTCATGGTCTACTCCCCCATCTTTGTGTGAATCCCTTAAGGCTAGAGGTTATGCTGTATTGATTTCTTATGTATTCCATTTCTCCTTTTCCTCTGGATCCTAATATTGTGCCAGGCATATACTAGGCTCTCAATTACAGTTTGTTCAATGAATATCGTTGATGTTTCTGATTAGTTATTAAAGTGGCCTGTTCTGAAACCTCACTTGAAGGCTTAAGTAATTCATTTGTATCATGGTGACCTCGTATTTACCCAGGCCTTCCTAAATATTCACTGATGAATCCTTATATTATTTATCTGAAGTATTCAAATTTCAAGATGCTTATGGCATGTCATGTTTGTTAAGAGCTTTAGTTTTCTTGTTGCAGCAAATGTTGAGAAATCGTTCTTTTTGATGGCTGAGTGATATGCAACATGGACAGGACTGGAGAAGATAATGCTAAGTGAAATAAGTAAAGCAGAGAAAGAAAATTATCATATGGTTTCACTCATCTATGGAATATAAGAAGTAGGAAGATCGGTAGGAGAAGAAAGGGAAGAAGAAAGGGGGGGGTAGGCAGAAGGGGGAATGAACCATGAGAGACTATGGACTCTGGGAAACAAACTGAGGGCTTCAGGGTGGTGGGGGAATGGGATAGGCTGGTGATGGGTAGTAAGGAGGGCACGTATTGCATGGTGCACTGGGTGTTACACGCAAGTAATGAATCATGGAACTTTACACCAAAAACTATGGATGTACTGTATGGTGACTAACATAATAACAAAATATTATTTTTAAAAAAAGAGCTTTAGTTTTCTTGAGTATCGTTAGAAGATAGGGATGCAATTGCTGGGAAGCTAGAGGCACAGAGAATTAAGAGCATCATTCAAGATTGTAAAGTATAGTTATGGAAGGAAGAGACTCCTAGGATGAGCTTCCATGCTTCTATGACCCCAGAAGCCAAAGGACAAATACAAAACAAAACAAACAAACCAAAAAACCTGATGAAAGCTCTAAAGGGAAACCCAGATCAGGTTGGATATGAGAACGGATGTTGACCTGAATTGGGTAACATTTCTTTGCTGTCTGATTAGTGACTTATTTCTAATGTGCATTTGTTTTTATTTTTAGCATTGCAGTGTCGGGATGGCTATGAGCCCTGTGTAAATGAAGGAGTGTGTGTTACCTACCACAATGGCACAGGATACTGCAAGTAAGCTTTTCTCTGTTTGTTTGTTTTTTTCCTTTTTATACATTTTATTTTTCCTCAGTGGAACCCTGGACAAGATTTGGTTCTACTAATTCTATTTTCAGTACTTCTGTGAAATGTTACTGGATCTTTAACTTTTCTGCTGTAGTCTTTGTGGGGGATAAGGATGGAAGGATGTAGATGTCAGATAAATGGTTAACAAGAACTTCTTATTATCTTATCACTATCTTTTTCATTATGAAAAAGACTTTTCAGTGAGTGGCTAGTTAATGTATGTTGAGTACATTCTTAGAATCACTCCTCAACATGTTAGTTACGATCTTGTTTTTAAGTCAAACCACAATAGATACTAACTTTAGTTCTGCCTAGCATAAGTGAATATTACAACATGAAACTATTTTTCTAGTTTAAAAAAGTCTAGTTCCTAAAAGAGACCGTGAGAAAGATGCAGATGCACCTGTAGGGATGGGATGGGGAGCAGGCACTGTGGAAATGTCATTATATGGGTTTACAAGACAAAGGGTATGGACAGGATTCGGGAGTATAGGCTGGTTCTTAAGAGCATTTTTTCTTTTTCTCCAACACCTAGTTTAGCTATACTTTTTGTTTCTTTGAGGAGGCCTGTGAGATTATCTCATAAATAGCTCCTCTTTGTGTCCTGTGGACCACATTTTTTTCCTTCTGGCTCTAGCTCAATGGAAAAAATTTTTTTTAAGATTTTATTTATTTATTTGTCAGAGCACACGTGCACAAGCAGAGGGAGAGGCAGGCAGAGGGAGAAGCTCAGAAGGGAGTCCCAAGTGGTACTCTGTCCCAAGGACGCTAGGAGCATGACTTGAGCCAAAGGCAGACACTTAACTGACTGAGCCACCCAGGTGTCCCTCAATTGAAAATTTTTGACAGAAATATGTATCCTTTGTACTTATATCATGGAAAATAAGATTGATCATATAACTTTTCTTTAACACTTGCATAGGGTATACTTGTTCTCTGCTTTGGTAGTAGTACTTGCTTAATAAGCATTTTAAATGAGTTTATGCAACATGCTTTTCTTTCTTTTCTGGATATTTAATTGAATAACATAAATATAATAATGATATTGGTTCCAGTCAAGTCCATTCTGACACCAGGATCTAAGTGCCTTTTTTTTTTAAAAAGATTTATTTATTTATTTATCGGAGAGAGAGAGAGAGCGTGCAAGCCTGCACGCACAAGCAGGGGGAGCAGCAGGCAGAGGAAGAAGCAGGCTCCCTGCTGAGCAGGACCCTGAGATCATGACCTGAGCTGAAGGCAGACACTTAACCTACTGAGCCACCCTGGCGTCCCAGGATCTAAGTTCTTTAATGTCATAAGTGAGGATTCTTGCAAGTCGGGGAAGATGCTCTTGAGCAAAGTGACAATATTTTAGGCTATGATGACAGTAGAGTTGTTTTTTAGTTAAAGATTTTTATTTATCTGAGAGAGAGAATGAGAGAGAAAGCACAAACAGGGGAAGAAGGGCAGAGGGAAAGGGAGAGGCAGGCTCAGCAGGGAGCCCGAGGTGGGGTCTTGGGGACTCAGGGGATGCAGTGGACCCGGGGGACACAACCTGGGGCTCGATTCCAGGACCCTGGGCTCATGACCTGAGCTGAAACAGCCGCTTAACCAACTGAGCCACCCCGGCACCCCAGATGACAGTAAAGTTTCACCGTAGGTTGTTTGGATTGGAATAAAGATAATACTGGAAATGAAATGTTTTTTGTGACTGATAATGAGCCGCTCATGTAGTTTTTCTAACTGGAAAATAAAAAACAAAAACATGTGATGTAGTCTTCTCTCCGAATGGTAACACAGCTGGAGATAATAAGGGGGAGGAACTATTGAGTTAGAACTGGCTACCAAAATCTTCAGTCCCTTTTTGGCACCTGCTGTCATAGATCCTTGCTTTATTCTATCATTCAGCTCTCTGTGGTAGTTAACCCATTAAATTATGATCATTTGTGGATGTGTTTGTTTCTCCTACTGGATTTTGAGGTCCTTGTCTTATGTGTTTTTGTATAGTTAGTGCTTAATATAGTGCCTGGTATGTAGCTAGAGCTTAACAATGCGTTTCTTGAACCAAAAGGTGCTCGACAGATTTCCTCATTCACATGTTTTTTAATCTATGTCTTAAATAAGAAGGTACTGTCCTCTCCTCTGAGAATTTTATTTGCTTCACACAGCATCTAGGATGGTAGTACTATACCGAGAAGCACTTTAGTTCTATTTGGACATAATTCAACGTGGTGACTTACGTAGGGGGAATTTCAAGTAGGTTCTAATTGTTGGCCTACATATTTGTGGTCTGCACTTCCCAGGAGAGGACACCAAGGGTCACTTTTGGGAGAAAAGGGATTTGTGGGCTGTTAGTCTCAAACTCTCCAACCAAGGTGAGAGAGACAAAGTTGCCCCTGATTTCTAGAAGAAGCACTGCTAGGGAAGAGGGAATTCACTTTGTGGTTAACAAAAACGGAGCTGCCCCAAATCTGTCCATGGATGCTTATTAATTGTTGATGGGATAGGTTGCTTATGGATATAGTTCTGGGCAAGCCCCTCAGATGTCTTCCAACCCTTTGTGAGGGAAACAAGCCCTCTGAGAAAGGAAAGTAAGGAAAAAAGTGGGCAAGACTGTCCTTTTGGGAGACCCATATGAACAACAAAACTTGTAAAAAGAGAGTATTTCTCTGTGTCGGTAAAAGCAATATTAGCATCTTTAGGAGTGGCAGTGTCAACATAAGTGGACACAGGAAAAGCAAGAAAAATATCAGGGAGGCCAACTCAGTCATCCCTACAATGCCACAGGATGTAAAGCAAAATTTTAAGCAAAAATAACACCTGCTTAGCAGATCTTTAAGTATATCTTCACGAACTTTGCTTTTTTCCTTGGAGAAAAAAGGTAATTCAGCTTGTTCAGTAAATATTATTTTCCCAAAATGGTAAATGGATATTAGAACACTTAGAAGGTCTATAAAAATTACATCAGACATGCAGGGCATATGATTATCTTTTTGTTCATGAGATTGCTTAGTAGATTAAGAAAAGAAAGTTGAAGCCAAATTCTTTTTACAGGGGGTTGGGGGTGGGTATTAGTGGAAAATGTTTTAAAGTAGAAGGTATCTGACTATCTGCTTAAGGAGCATAATGCTACTGATTCAGCTAAAATATAATGGTTGTTTATAGAAATTATAGAAATCCTTGATAAGATCACATTGACAGATGAGGATAAGTACTTTTAAAGGTTAGTTTTGTACCCAGCTCAACTGTTTTTTCTCACTGTTAGGAGCCTAAATATTCTATCAGTCTATGATTAGACTGGGATGCCAGACAAGGAAAACCTGTGTAATCTTGCATAAAACTCAATTATTGTTCCTAAATAGTTGTTGTCAGATCTTAATAAAGCCCTCTCGCTACAGAGAGATAAGACATTTTATTCTCTCCCTTGGGAGAGAGGGAGGTGTAAATATATAATTAAGTTTGGCTGTCATTAATCACTTTCAAGTTGTTTGTCTCAGGCTTTCAAAAATAAAACATTCCAAATCCCAATGTGATTGAAAATCATGGGTAACTGAAGTTCACTAGAATGTTGGGGGAGGGTAAGGTTTTGATTTGTAAAATTCACAAGATGTGCGTTTTTTAAGAAAAAGATTTTTATTTATTTATTTATTTGACAGAGAGAGAGAGAGAGAGAGCTAGAGAGCGAGAGAGGGAACACAAGCAGGGGCAGTGGGAGAGGGAGAAGAAGGCTTCCTGCTGAGTAGGGAGCCTGATGTGGGGCTCGATCCCAGGATCATGACCTGAGCCGAGGGCAGACGCTTAACGACTGAGCCACCCAGGCGCCCCAAAGTGTGCATTTTTAAGGATATATTTATCGTAGTTATTTAAAGTTCTTATCTATCAGTTCTTAACTTCTGGGTTGTCTTTGGGTATGTCGGTATCAACAGCTCTTTCTGTTGACTCTGGGTACAATTTCCCTTTACTTCTCATTTATGGTAGTTTTGTTATTTGCTGGACATTGTGAGTGATGCATTTTAGTGTTTACCTTCCACTCAAGAATGGTGAGTTTTGTTCTTACAGGCAGTTACATCACTGGAAGATCACCTTGATCCTATGAAGGCTTGGTTTTACGCTTTGCTCTGGCGGGTCTGTTTTGCCTTGAGTCTGACAGTATTGTGTCTTAGTCCTGGGATGTGGTCCTTACTCCCAAGTATGACCCCTCAAGGGGATCAATGGGAAGTGTGAGGTGCTTGTCAAGCCTGGTGTTTCCCAAACCCCTCTAATTTAGTAGGACCCGAATTCAAGCTTCTGACTTCCTAGAACCATGCTCAGCCTTTCAGCCAGCCTTCCAGCTCTTGCTTTCCTTTGGGTTCCTAAATACTTTGTTCATGCACAGCCAGGAATCATTTAAGGTTTTGTGTGGAGTCATATACGTATTTTAGGGCTACCTGCTCTGTGGTTCTGTCTTTTCCAGGATTTCTCCTCCTCCAGATTCTAGCTGCTTTGACAGTTCCAGATACCTTTGACTCTTCAGCCCAGTAAGACTTCCATTTTCTGCTTGCATTCTGTTCCTCATGTGCTGTATGGACTGAGGAATACCTTCAGGGAAAGAGCTATAGAAATGTAGGTTTCATATAGTTTGGTTTTCTGTTTTTGAGGCTCATATCCCAGTTTCTGCCTGCTTTGGTTACTCTTTGGTACCTTTAATATATTGTCTACAGTGTCTAATTATTGTAAGCAAGAGAGTTGATCTGATATAATTACTCTGCCATTATTTTTAATGATAAAAATTATCATTATAAAGGACTCTTCCAAAAAATTCTACATGCCACTTAGGAGGTAACTATAGCACAGTGTTTATTAAACACTGGAAAGTCACCAGGAGTTACTTAGGTACCTGTGAATGGGGGATTGCATTTGAGAGTATCTGCTTTTTGCCAAAGTACCTAAGTAGGAACTACATTTTGAAGTAATCATTATCAAAGTAAATTATTTTTACTTTATATTATCAAAGTAAACAAAGTAAACCATTATAAATATAAAATGTTATAAAGTATAACTTTGTTTCACAATTTACCAAAAATTGGTCTACTAACTGTAAGAAACATTCAACATTAACAACCAACAACTTTCCTGGCCAGGATTAGGAGTAATGTTGGTGGTCCAGGCCTCCTAAAGCCATTCAAGAAAACTGTAGCCATTGCCTTCTTTGTCCTCTTGATATGTTTCTATATAATCAGAAGAGAACAGAGACACCTGGAATCTTCCAGAGCCTGGCTTAGAGTAGAGGATGCACTATCAATATTTGTGTTGTAGTGGTGCTCTCCTAGAAAGGCATTTTTAAAAGTTAAGGCTGACTCAGTGTTTTCCCCTTTCACCTACCTTGTTAGTGCGTTCAGTGCTGTTCAGGGCAATATCAGATCAAAGAGATCCACTGGGAAAAATGTCAGCTGTTAAATCACTTTCTCTTTCTTTGCTGAAACTGGCTGTGCCAAGAAGATTCCTTCAAGTAGAGTGTCCTATTTCGCAGAAAGCATCATATATACAGTTCTTCTGGCAGATGCTAGCAGAAGCCTGGCCACTTTTCCGTAGTTCTTTTATCTTTACCGTAAAATGAAGAATATTGTCTTTTGCTCATTAAATACCTTTCACAGAGTAATGTTTCTTTTTTTTTTTTAAATAATGTGGTAGTTAAGAAGCTGTTAATTCAGGAATTAACTTATTGTATGCTCTTTATGTATACCACATATAACAGACAACTGAAGTCTGTGGTAGGAGTTGCAAGTAATTGATAGTGTTACCCCATTATTTCACACTCTTTGGGAAGTCATAAAATAATTATCAAATCATTAACCTGGGCTTTTTAAAGAGGTTCACAGTAAGTCTTACTAGACTAATGCAAAGTGAATTGTGAAATGACTGTAATGTCAGTGCAGAAACTGTTAGTGACTGGTAGGGCTGGGACCAGGGTGAGGTGAGTGAAGCTTTCAGCTCAGGTGTAAAATTTTAGAGGGTGTCAGAAAACCCAGTTAGCAAGATAAATAATATTTTAAGAGTCTCATGCTCTGCTGCCTGAGCTAGCCAGGCAGTTATACTTTAATGCAGTAGTTCAGAATGTCAGAATTAATGCAAAAAAACTGTGATAAAAATACCCAAATTTTAAATAAAGAGATCAGTATTACTGACTTTTCCTTTTGCCTCAGGCTTTGGTATGGTTCATTGTGGTACTGGTGTGTGGATTAAGGTATCTGAAAGAGCCCTGTCTGGTGACATGGAGAGGGCATAGGTTCTTATGCCAGATAGACTGCAGTTTGAATCCTAATTCTTGTTAGCAATCAGACCTTTGGCAAGTTAAAGAATATTATGCTAGCCAGTGTTTATTGAGCACTTATTATATGCCAGGCTCTGTGCTTAATTAACCTTTTTATATGTGTCATTGTAGTCCTCATGTAAGTTACATGTCTTAATATCCCTGTTTTACTGATGAGTATATGTGGAAACTCAAGGAAGTTAAAAAATTTTCTGAAGATCACATAACTTTTATTTTTTTAATTTTTAAAAGTTTTTTTAAAAGTTAACATATAATGTTATATTAGCTTCGGGTGTACAATATAGCGATTCAACACTTCCATATGTTACCCTGTACTCATCATGACAAGTACACGTCTTAATCCCCATCATCTATTGAACCAATCTCCTCCTCCCCTCTGGTAACCATCAATTCGTTCTCTATAATTAAGAGTCTGTTTCTTTAGGGGGCGCCTGGGTGGCGCAGTCCTTAAGCATCTGCCTTTGGCTCAGGGCGTGATCCCAGTGTTCTGGGATGGAGCCCCACATCAGGCTCCTCCCCTAGGAGCCTGCTTCTTCCTCTCCCACTCCCCCTGCCTGTGTTCCCTCTCTCGCTGGCTGTCTCTGTCAAATAAATAAATAAAATCTTTAAAAAAAAAAAAAAAGAGTCTGTTTCTTTAAAAAAAAAGTTTATTTCTTGATTTCTCTCTCTCTCTCTTTTCCTATGCTCATTTGTTGTTCCTTAAATTCCACATATGGGTGAAATCATATGGTATTTGTCTTTCTCTGACTGACTTATTTCACTTAGCATTGTCCTCTCTAGCTTCATCCAAGTCATTGCAAGTGGTAACATTTCCTTCTTTCTGATGACTGAATAATATTCCGTTGTATATAATACCCCATCTTCTTTATGCATTTATCAGTTGATGGGACACTTGGGCTGCTTCCATTTCTTGGCTACTGTAATTAATGCTGTTTTAAACATAGAGGTGCATGTATCCCTTTGAATTGGTGTTTTGTATTCGTTGGGTAAATACCCAGGAGTGCGATTGCTGGATCATAAAGTAGTTCTATTTTTAACCTTTTGAGAAATCTTCATATTGTTTTCCATAGTGGCTGCACCAGTTTGCATTCCCACCAGTAGTGCAGGAGGATTCCCTTTTCTCCACATTCTTGCCAACACTTGTTGTTTCTCGTGTTTTTGGTTTTGGTTTTTTTTTTTTTAGCCATTCTGACAGGTGTAAGGTGATATTTCCTTGTAGTTTTGATTTGTATTTTCCTGATGGTGAGTGTTGATGAGCATCTTTTCATGTGTCTTTTGGCCATCTGTATGTCTTCTTTGGAGAAATGTCTGTTCATGTCTTCTGCCCATTTTTTAATGGATTATTTGTTTTTTGGGTGTTGAGTTTTGTAAGTTCTTTATGTATTTTGGATATTAAGCCTTTTTGAATATGTCATTTGCAGACATCTCCCATTTGGTAGGTCGCCTTTAGCTTTGTTGATTTTTTCCTTACCTGTGCAGAAGATTTTATTTTGATATAGTCCCAGTAGTTTATTTTTGCTTTTGTTTGCCTTGTCCCGGGAGACTGTCTAGAAAAAAGTTGCATTTGTGTGATGTCCAATGTCAAAGAGTTTACTACCTGTATTCTCTTCTAGGATTTTTATGGTTTCAGGTCTCACATTTAAGTTTTTAGTCCATTTTAAATTTACTTTTGTGTATGGCATAAGAAAGTGGTCCAGTTTCTTTCTTTTGCATGTTGCTGTCCAGTTTTCCCATCACCATTTGTTGAAGAGACTGTCTTTATCCCATTGGGTATTCTTTCCTGCTTTGTCAAAGATTAAATGACCATATAATTATGGGTTCATTTCTGGTCTTTCTGTTCTGTTCCATTGATCTATGTGTCTATTTTTGTGCCAGTACCATACTGTTTTGATTACTACAGCTTTGTAATATAACTTGAAGTCAGAAATTGTGATGCCTCCAGTTTTGCTTTTCTTATTTTATTTTATTTTATTTTATTTTATTTGAGAGATAGCAAGAGCAGGGGGAGGGGCAAAGGGAGAGGGAGAAGCCGACTCCCTGCTGAGCAGGGAACCCAATGTGAGCTGGATCCCAGGACCCCGAGATCATGACCTGAGCCAAACACAGATGCTTAACCCACTGAGCCACCCAGGCACTCCTTTGCTTTTCTTTTTCAAGATTGCTTTGGCTATACAGGGTCTTCTGTCACGTTATAAAAATTTTAGAATTGTTTGTTCTAGTTCTGTAAAAAATGCTGTTGGTATTTTGATAGGGATCACATTAAATGTATAGCTTGCTTTGGGTAGTATAGACATTTTAACTATTTGTTTTTCCAATCCATGAGCATGGAATGGCTTTCCATTTCTTTGTGTCGGTCTTCAATTTCTTTCATCAGTGTTTTATAGTTTTTAGAGTATAGATCTTTTAACTCTTTGGTAAGATTTATTCATAAGTATTTTATTATTTTTGGTGCAACTGTAAATGGGATTGTTTTCTTAATTTCTCTTTCTGCTCATTATTGGTGTTTGAAATGCAACAGATGTCTATACATTGATTTAATATCCTGTGACTTTACTGAATTTATCAGTTCTGGCAGTTTTTTGGTGGAGTCTTTCGGGTTTTCTATATATACCCGAAAACTAGTATCATGTCATCTGCAAATAGTGAAAGTTGTACTTCTTCCTTACCGATTTGGATGCCTTTTCTTTCCTTTTGTTTTCTGATTGCTGTGGCTAGGACTTCCAGTACTATGTTGAATAAAAATGGTGAGAGTGGACACCCTTGTCTTGTTCCCAACCTTAAGGAAAGAAAGTTTCTTAGTTTTTCCCCTTTAAGGATGATGTCAGCTGTGGGTTTTTCATAAATGGCCTTTATTATATTGAGGTATGTTCCCTCTAAACCTACACTGTTGAGGGTTTTTTATCATGAATGGATGTTGTATTTTGTCAAACGCTTTTCCTGCATCTATTGAAGTGATCATATGGTTCTTATCCTTTCTCTTATTGATATGATGCATCACGTTGGTTGATTCGCAGATATCGAACCACGCTTGCAAACCAGGAATAAATCCCAATTGATTTTGGTGAATGGTTTTATTAATGTATTGTTGGATTCTGCTTACTAGTATTTTGTTGAGAATTTTTGCATCTGTGTTCATCAGGGATATTGGCCCATATGATCACATACCTTTTAAGTAGCTGAACTGATACATGCTCTTGGAAAATGTGCTGTCACTCTAAGTCTCAGTTTGCCTATCAGTAAAATGGGACAAAATTACTTATTTTATTTTAATTTTTAAAAAATTTTATTTGTTTATTTGTCAGAGAGAGTGAGAGAGCGAATGCAAGGAGGGGGAGTGGAGGCGAGGGAGAAGCAGGCTCCTCTCCATGCAAGGAGCCCAATGTGGGACTTGATCCCAGGATCCTGGGATCATGACTTGAGCTGAAGACAGATGCTTAACTGACTGAGCCACCCAGGCATCCCCAAAATTACCTATTTTAAAGTGGGTAGTTCAAACAGGACTTTCTGAAAAGGAAATATAGGACATTGAAAGACTGAAAGTGACTCTTTAGATTAGGAATGTGATTATAACTCTACATAGTTTCTGATTTTAAACAGAGACAGTATTGTTAAGTAGACCTGGGCAGCTGACATATCTGAGTATTGAACCTGCTTGTAGCTCTGTGAGTGGACATGGGCCACGCTTGGCTAATGGTGCATTTCTGAGAAGTGGCCTTTGACTTGAAAGCTCAGTGCAGTTACTGCAGATGAAATATAAGAAGGCAGTGAAGGTGGGGATGGAGACTGCTATCTATTAAAATGCTCTTTGGTAGAGAAAACTAAATTGAAAAACTTGAAACTTCTCTCTTCTTTTTCCTAATGGAAAATGAACAAGTCCAGACAGGTTTTATGCAGCTGTGAAATTGAGACAGGTCAAATTCAACAACTTCTGATAAATTTTGCTGCCAGCCCAAAAGTCACACGTTGTTAAACATAGTGCCTTACATTTGCATAGTGAGTTACAGATGTACGGATATATGTCCCGTGAGGCTTTCCTTATTTAGGACATGAGATCTGGACACTTCAACAGTACCATTCCTAAGTGATTCTTCTTATTAACACTATGTGTTTGAAAAATACTTTAACAAATATATTAGGTCTCTCTGAGGAATTTTTTATAAAGTAAGTCTTAATTATCAGCTTCTTATACAACAATGGGATTCCCATACTCTTTTCAACTAATCTTTATTCTTCAGGTTGGAACCTTTATAAACTTCAGTGTTCGGTAAAGAAGTAGGAGAAGGTGATTCTTAAACTCTGCCTGTATCCTTTTTGCCTGTCTTGGGTCATTGCCAATAAGTTAAATCAACTAATTTTGTCCTGCAAACCTGGCATGAATAGATGTGGGTTTAGCTAGGCTTCTTTCAACACAGTCCCCAAGTTAACCGTAATCCTCTGTAAAGTTTCTTTCTTATTGTTCCATTGTGGCATGTCAGCACCATCAATTTCACGTAGGAATTCTTTTCTCCCCTTTTTTCTTGTGACTAAGCAGGATGAGAAATATTTTTCTTCCAGGATCTGGAGTAGCTTAATTAAGTACTTCACTTTAAATTTTGGCTGTCTATCTTTCATCAAGGCCAGCAAGATTGAATACAGAGGGGTGGGGATATCAGAATGTGATAAAAATGTAATTATCTAAAAATTTCTGAATACTTTTTTTTTCGTTAAGCTACCATAAATATGTGGGCATGAAGGAGGTTTTCTTTAAGTGCTCTTCTAAATGTCCCATAACTAGGAATTTTGTAGCTAGGAATAAAGTTTGGTGTCTCCTCCATCCCTACAGTCTCGGGTATATGTGTGTGTGTGTGTGTGTGTGTGTGTGTGTGTGTGTGTGTGTGTGTGTGTGAGATGTGAGTTTTTTTGTTTTTGTGTTTGTCTTAGTTGTGTTTTACTTTACATTTCGATGTAAGGTAAATTACAATTTCTCTGGGGTTCCCCAAAGTTTTTTATATTCTATTTACCTATTATCAGTAATTTTTGCTAGCACTTCATACTGTATGTCCAAAAATGTCTTACTGACTTTTATACTGATGCTTTCAGGCTTCCCTTATTAATGCAATTACCTTCTGTTTAAAATGGTCCTCTCCTAAGCAAACTATTACTTCAATCTTTATCAAAAGGCTTTTATGAAAGAAAAGTGAAAGCAAAGACTAATAAAGGCATTATTTCAGTGACAGGTGCTATTACTCAGTGAACCCATCCAACTGGAACATCATATCCAGTTTTTTTTCTTCGCGTAAGTATGAGGAGAAGGTAGGTGGTAATGAGAAAATAACCTGATTAGGACTTGTGTAGGATAGTGGCATTTAGGGTACTGAAGCTCTACAGATTCAGGCCACTTTCCTATACTTGCTCTGTCTATAATCCTGTATCCTGAACACTGAAAGTCAGGTGGACTGAAGCACTGAGTGATTCTTCCTCTTGGTCTTAGTCAGCTCAGGCTGCTATAACAAACTACCACAGACTGGGTGGCTTAAACGGGAGACATTTATTTCTCATAGTTCTGGAGGCTGAGAAGTCTAAGATCAAGGTCCTGGCAGATTCAGTTCCCTGTGAGATGGCCACCTTCTCACTGTATATATTTTCACATGGTAGGGAGAGAAAGCTCTAATCCGATCACAAGGACCCTACCCTCATGATTTTATCTACCTAATTACCTCCCAAAGGCCCCACCTCCAGATATCATCATATTGGGGATTAGAATTTCACTGTATGAATTTGGGGGGGGGGATGCATACCTTCAGTCCATAGCACTCTTCAAACAAAAGTTTAATTTTCATCAAACTAGTATTTATTGAGCTGGCTACACTGACTGAGCACTGTGCTAGGTATTGTGAATAGACATAAAGGACCAAGAGGCCTGTGCTCTCTGACTTACTTATTTATGAGTATAAAATACCTTGGGAGTGTCTGCTAATGAATGTCATGTTTCTCTCACATAAAACACGGTGGCAGTCCTCTGACATCTTGCCATCTTGTTAGGGAGATGAAGCATACATATATGTATAAAATATAGTAGTCTGTAACTACCCGATGTGTCAGCACAGATGATAAGAACTATGGTGATTCAGACAAGGGAACAACTACTGCAGGACAGAAGACTAAAATCAGGATTTTTAGTGGCTCACTTAGATTATAAATCTGAGAATATTGACGGAGATGGGTAGTAGAAGGATGGAAGTAGAGAGACTGAGGGGACCAGAAGGGCTGTTGTTTCCTGGAATAATCATTACCAGTATCTTCATCACTTTGTTTTTAATGACATAGTTTTAAAACTTTTCTACATCTTGGTTGCTCTCGTCTGTCTATACTTTAATATGTGTGAGGTGTTACTAAACTAGTATGTGGATTCATCTGGTTTCATGGTGATAGATAACTGATTTTAAAAATATCATTCCTTTAACACATGTTGGCTTGAATGCTTGAAGATAGAATGTCTAGAATGAGGAGTAGAGGGGAAGACTAGGGGACAGGAAAGGAGGGCAGCTGGGAGCAATCACCTCTCCTACTCCTAGAACTTTTTGGTTTTGACTTGATTTTTATGCTGCTTTCAGAAGTAGCCAGGTAAGCTCGTCAACACCTTTTGCAAGGGAATTCAGAATCCAAGAGTGTCTGAGGCAAGGAAAAGAATGGGTTAAGATAGCAGAATGATTGGGGGCGCCTGGGTGGCACCCTGGTTAAGCGTCTGCCTTTGGCTCAGGGCGTGATCCCGGCATTATGGGATCGAGCCCCACATCCGGCTCTTCTGCTGTGAGCTTGCTTTTTTCTCTCCCACTCCCCCTGCTTGTGTTCCCTCTCTCTCTGGCTGTCTGTATCTCTGTCGAATAAATAAATAAATAAAATCTTAAAAAAAAAGATAGCAGAATGATTGAAAAACAGACACTGAGAATAGGATCAGTTGTCATCTATGGCATAGTTCATTCTCCTTGCTGAGAATTTAGGTATCCCGTCCTCTGACCTCTTCTGTCCAGCATATCATTGGCCTGATCTAGTTCGTTGCAGGGATCCAGAGTAAGCAAGTATCTGTTAGCCAAATCTTTGGTTAGCCCAGATTACCTCATGTCCTTTACTGCTTGTTTCCTTTGATTATATAGTACATATCCAAACCCTCACTTATCCAGAATAAAGCAGGGCTGCCTATTCTGTGTGGAAAACGTTTGGCAATGGTTATGATTCTCTTGGCTAGACCGTGGTAGGGCCTTAGCCATTTAACTGCCTGTCCCTTTAAGATTTTGAAATGCCTGTTCTTGTGTAAGCCAGGCACATCTCCTTGATGAATTATTTTACTGGGCCCCTTCTGAAACTTCAATCATCCTGAAAAATACCTCAGGAACCTCTTTGACTTTAATTCTCTGTCTTAGTCCTATTTGTATATAATATTTGTGGTATCTGATTCTCTGCCTCATATCGCTAAAACTCATGGCCTTGCATTTCTGGGTCACTCTTAAAAAAATGGAGGCAACTTGATTACTAATGAAAAGTTGACTCATTTCCTTCCAGGCAAAGGCTGACACTGAGTATCAAGAGTTCATAATTAGTCTCCTCAGAAGCGATCTCTTTAATTGTAGGGCATCACTTATTCTTTCTTAAATTTTATAAGAATTAATGAGAGCATCAAGAGTGGAAGAAATGATTAAGATAGGCATTTATGCTGTGTTGAGGGGATATATAAAAATGGTATCTGGAAAAAGGTCCCACATGAATTTCAGTGGTTTATTCCCTGCAAGTTTAAATTTGGAGCAGATCTTCCCAGACCATTGTTTTATACGCGCATCATTTTTAGCCTTGTGAAATTTATCAGCAGGTCAGATTCCATAAAGAGATTTGCGGTGTCTACCACCGTTCTGGTCTGAAGAAAACAGGCTGTCATGGTTTGGCCAGTTTGTTTTGGAGAAGATGGTAAGACCTTTCTTTCCCTTTTAGGTTCAGGATTCTTATTTATTCTCCATATCTTGTTTAAATGTATTGTTCTTTGCCTCTCTGTACTTCCTGTGAGGGGTTAGCTGAAGTGTGAGTTGTGCAGCAGTTCATTTACACCAGTGAGCACCGAACTGTCTGTGCATTTAGAACAGTGATTGGTAGGCAGTGTGGAGGACATAAGAGACACAAGGCACAAATTTTGTGCCAGGAGCCTGTCTCGGAGTGGGTCAATGGTCAAGACACACACACAAGCACTGACTCCAAGCGTTAACATTAGCAAGTATAGTTATCCTTGGGCAGTATTGCTGAGGGAGTTCAAAGCCAAAATTGTAGAGTTATCATACTTAGGAGGTTAAAAGGACTTCGACAAGCACTTTGCCTACTCACTCGGTTTATATGTGAGGAGCCCAGGGCTTACTCTGGCCAAGTGGCCTCCCCTGGATTACATAACTGATTAGAATGTAGACTGGGACTAAAAATTGTTCCTGAGACCCCTCGAGGCAATCTAAAGATTCAGCACTATTTCCTCTCATTCTTGGTACCAACCCTCAAGGAACTAATGTGGGTGAACACGTATATGTGTATGTGTGTATAGATGCATCCGTATCTCTAAATAGAGCTATGTATGTATCTATCTAACGATATATAAAGAGACAAAAATGGAATAAAAAAAATCTTAGTGCTTTGTGAGGCAATTTAAAGTCCAAGAATTTGAACTCTAGCTATACATTTTATTTTTTAACATTCCATGAAATGATACAGTGTGCAAATTCTTTTCAGTGCCTCATAAGGGAGGTCTATCCTATATTAGTATCCCAGGGGCCATGGAACATACAAAATGGAATCATACAATTTTAGAGCTAAAGGGAATATTAGAGTTTTTTGGCCTAGGATGTTTTAATGCATGAGGAGGCTGAAGCTCAGAGAATTAAAGTGGGCTGGTACAAGGTTAATTTCTAGTGGCTATCAAAAAGATCTGGGGACATGCTCAAGTCTTCGGTAAGAGATTTGTAAAACAATATACTAGTTACATTTTTATTCTTATTCAGATAAAAAATAAACTCATGACTTTATATGTATATATGTAATACCTATATTTTAGAAAATATATTTGTTCAAGTATGCTCTAAATACATCTCACCTGCCACTAGGCAAGGGTTTTTTAAGCAGAATGATACAGGAGAATGTAGCCACGTCAGGTATGGCTTTACTTTGACTCAGTTTAGTAGGTAAAGTGCCTCCTCAGAGTTAGTGTGAAAACATGGGTTGGGCTGTGATTTATATTATGGTATCTACCATAGTGCTGTTTTTTATTTAGATTTGGGAGATTTTATTTAGAACTTCAACTTGGTTGCTAAGTACAGGTCCAGCCTGGGCCATTTCAGGGTTCATAGTGTCTGTTTTACTTACTGCTCCATCTTTTTGGGGTAATGCATTTGTCTTCACTTTGAGTAAACTTGAGTGTACACTTTCAGGATGCTTGTTTGAGACTCAGTTTCTCTGGTTTGGAGGGCTATAATCACTGTAATATCTAAGTTTTTTTTTTTTTTTTTTTTTGATCCCTTGGGCCATGGTCCTCTTAAGGTAAGTAGTGGTTTTTGTCATAAGTCACCATATGAGGGTTATACACCATAATTTTTTCCCATGATGTCCATTATTTTTATTATCTTTGGTTCTAATTATGCAGAGATGCGGCCGTTGACAGTGATGATTTTTTGACCATTCGATTGCCTCTCTGAAATTAAACATACTTCATTACAAGTGCTACTAAAGTTGCCTGACTTCTAGTAAACAAAAAGTTACCTATATTTCAAGCATATGTTTTGAAAGTGTTTTCGCCTACGTATACTTTAATGCTGCCATGGGCTTAGAGCAGGGATCAGTAAACTAGTAAATGTTTTAGGCTTTGCTGGCCAAGAGGCACATTGAGGATATTAGACAGGTACTTGTATACCCCTTTAAAATGTAACCATTACAAATATGTCAAAGCCAGCTCCTGGGGTGGAGATCCAAAAACAGCTGGTCTTCACCCAGGGCAATATTTGCGGACCTTTGCCTTAGAGCCTAATAGCCACTGGAAACATCTTTCAAGTGCGTATGGTATAAACTGGAAGAATCATTCTTTGTGGTAGGTTTTTTTTTTGTTTTTTTTGTTTTTGTTTTTAGCATACAAATGAAGTTCTTGAAGCAGATGTTGCTGAAGTTAGAACAAAGAATTTTGTCTGAGTCCTCCTGTGTTAGTTTTTGGTCGATGCTGCTTTTCTAGTTGAGATGATCTATACTGGAGGTCTACACAAAAGTAAGATTCTGTTAAATTAATGAGTGGTATTAATAAAATAAATGAAAACATTACATTTTTTTGACAAGAACTGTTCTATTAATGCCATAAAAGTAGTAAATGCTGATGTCATTAACTTTGTGAAAGTTATCCTTTGTGTGGAAAGATTTTGGGTGATTATTGTGATGGTGATGGTTTTAATAAATGTTCTCAAAAGCTTATAATCTAGAAGAAAGCATAAATAAAGCAAATCTAATCCCAGCAGTATAGTTAGTGTAGAGTATGCTTCCAAGGATAGGCACCAGTAGGCTAAGACGCACATGCGCTGCTAGTATCTTCCATATGAGGAGGGTTTTTGGGCTTTGCTGTTGTTTTTGTTGTTACAAGGCTGCAAGAATATGTAAAATAATGATAGTGTTGTATCTTTACAAGAAATAATCTGTATGGTATCTAGATGTGTGTCAAATAAACTTTCTCATTAGACCACTATTTAGTTTTGCAGGATTTTCACTTTGTTCCTGTGGAGGCATAGACTTGGATTTTATACAGCAGATCAGATACAGAGGAAGGAATTTCCAAAGCTGAGGAACACATTATTTTCAAGACACTTGAATTTGAATATGTAGTTGACCCTTGAACAACACAGGGCTTTGGGGCGGTGACGCCTGCACAGTTGAAAATCCCCATAACTTTTGACTCCCCAACAAACTATGATTGCCTACTATTAACCAGAAGCCTTAGTGATAACGTAAACAGTCAACTAACACATATTTTGTATATGTATTATATGCTGTATTCTTAAAGTAAGTTGGAGAAGAGATTATGTTATTAAGAAAATCATAAGAGAAAATACATTTATGGTACTGTACTGTATCGAAAGAAATCTGCTTGTATGTAAATGGACCTGCCAAGTTCAAACTCCTGTTGTTCAAGGATCAACTGTGTACTAATACAGGCATCATTTGTGGGAAACTTTTCTATTCTGTTCAAGATTTATGAGCATTGTGAAGTGCCAGATCATAGGCTAAGAATTACTTTATTTGTATATGCTTTCTCAGTGTTTTTCAGTCTTTTTATCATTATCACTCTTGCCCCAAAGAAGTCTTTTAGACGTCTTTCCCTAATTCCCCCATGCTCCCAAAGCAGTTTTAATATCACAGATATACCGCACTTTTTTTAAATCTACTCTGGCTCTTTGGAAGGCCATAAACCATGGTAATATCTAAGAATGACCCCTAAGAACCATTTTTTTACCCCTTGGGCCATGATCTTATCTTAAGGGAAGTTTTTTTCTTGAAGTAGGGTTAGTCACTGTTAATTTCTTTCCCCGTGATGTCCATTATTTTTTATTATCTGTGGTTCTAATTAAGGAAATTTAAGTTGGGTTTTGTAGTGTTTCAGGGCATTCTGAAATTATATTTAATTTCCAATTATCCATGGGAGAATTTTTGCATACGTGCATGTGTGAGTCTCCCCCTCCCCCCTTTTTTGGGGAGAATGATTTATTTAGAACCTATAAAGGAGTATTTTTTATCCTCTTCAAGTTTAAAGAAATGCAGATTTTTCTCCAGCCTTCTCTTACATTCAGGTTTGGTTTGATAGGATTTGGGTGCAATTATCATCATTTATTTTTTGGGGCGAAGGGGAAAGGAGAGAGAGAGAATCTCAAGCGGACCTCACGCCCAACGTGGAGCCCAATGCGGGGCCCAAACCGACAACCCTGAGATCATGACCTGAGATGAAATCAAGAGTTGGATGCTCACCCAACTGAGCCACCCTGGTGCCCCTGGGTACAATTATTTTTGAACTAGGAATCTTTTCAGACCAAACCATAAGCTTTTGGAGCTGTTTCACTTTCAGACATTTTTTTGGACTTTAGAACTTTGAAGGCAGTCATCCACTCGTGCTGGGGAACAGAAAGCAGGCACCCATACTCATTTTTCTTCTCTGAAATCTTGTTTAATTTTTACTGTTCAATCTCTTAAGAATCTAGCAGTTCATGCTACTGAGGCTACTTCGTAGGATGTTCTATTCCTCAGGATTTCAGGCTTCTGGTGGTTCGTATAACCAATGTTTTATCAAAGATTAATAAAAGATTAATAGAAGTACAAGAGAAAAAAAGGTGCTTGTGTGTGTGTATGTGCTTGCACGCTCATGCGTGTACACACACATGCATGTTTTAGGTAACTTCATATTTGGGGGGAAAATGTGATTTAAAAAATCTCCATGTGGGGTTGACTAGTCCATTTTGAATGATTTAGGGGTGAGTGAGGGTTAAGAAGTCCTCTCTGTATTAGGAATCTTAATTAGGTTTGATAATTCTTTGGATAAATAGTTCAACCTGATGGTTCCCAAACTTTGAGCCTTTTTAGGATTCCATGGACCCTTGCATTTTCCTTTGTACTTCCATTAAGAATGTGAACACTGCATAATTGAAAGCTTTCTACGTACTAATTACTTTTTTTTTTATAATGATTTTTTATTATATTATGTTAGTCACCATACAGTACATCCCCGGTTTTCGATGTAAGGCTCGATGATTCATTAGTTGTGTTATATCTACGTACTAATTACTGTGTTAGTGTGGTGATGAACAGTTCTTAGTCTGTTGGGAAGACAAATAATCAAAATAAAGGATAATGAGTGCCAAACTCCACTAAAAAAATAGCCACTATATAATACCTTTATATGTTCATAATCCTAATAATATCTGCAGTCCATTTAAATAAGGACACAGGACATTCTTTAGTAGTCTAGAGAATGCTCTGTAAGTGTTTGCAGACTCCTTGCAGTGCTAGTACAGTGAAAAGCTTGGGAAAAACTGGCTTCAGTCATTCATTTTTGCCTATTATTGTGGAGGGTGCTTTTTGTAAACTCAGATGTTTAGAGTATGTGTGCCATGCTGTAATCAGAAGTAGACATTTTCTCAGGGTTAGTGCAGTAGAATATGGCAAGGCACTGAATAAGTGCTGGAAGACAGAGGGAAGACCACCTTCTATTATAGCAGCAACGCAAGTCTTTCAGCACTGTTTGTGTGCCCTTGCCCAGTCTTTCAAGTGATGATTGAAGAGCCTGGGTGCTTGGTTCAGCTTTTGAGTTCTGATAAATGAGCCCCGACTGTAAACTGGAAGATAAGGGTGTTTGCAAATTCTTGTGTAAATAAAGCATGGTTTCCCATTGCAGTGGTTACTGATTTCATAGTCTCTGATGAAGATGAATGATGCTCTGAATTAACAGCTTTAAAACTAGTACCACTGCAGCTTCTTTTTTTTTGGTTTGGATTCATTAAAATACATGTGTGTTTATTGCTTTATTTGAATGGAGAAGGGGGTGAAAAACCTGCACACATAGAAACCAAGTGAGGTGGAGTTTCAGAAGATAATTCCCAGCCACACAGTTCCCCGTAAAATTCTTTTCCTGTGGGAAACTTTTAATTTGGAAGCTTTCAGCCTAATGTGGGAACCAAGATTAACATTTTCTGAAATACTTCTACAAGAAAAGCAGAAATGTACTGTTCAGGAAGCTGAATTTACATAGTAGAAAAATGGGCTGTCCTGCAGTATTTGGTAGTCTTTGTTTATTAGTTGTGGTAAAAACTTGTGTGTGCGTGTGCATGAGTTTGTGTGTGTGTGTGTGTGTTTGTGTGTGTGTGTGTGTGAGAGAGAGAGAGAGTATTGATTGTATATTTGTCTTTATTTCCTTTACATCAAACCAGCAAAGCCCTAGAAAGTGTGTTTTACCACAAACCAGCCCAGTACTGGGCCCTAAGCATACACAGATACTTTTTTTTTTTTTTTTTAGCTCTTTTTGTTTTCTCTTCTTGCTGAGTAAGCTGTAGTATTTCCTTTTCTTTCTTTCTTTCTTTTTGGGGGAAGGGAGTGATTGTGGGTGTAGGAATGGCAAGAAGTCAACATGACGGAGCTTCTTCCCTTTTCTTCCCCACTTTACCAGGAAGTTAACTAGGAGTCTTCCTGTGTTGTTTTTTAATACCAAGTCAGTAATTAGCATAACCCAGTTAGTTATCTTTACACAGAGTTATAGAATGAAAAAGTTGACAGTCTGATGAGATATCAAACTGGAGGCATGGAGTAGGGGGACAATGAGGTTAGACTAGTGGGATGGTCCTCTTGAATGCCACCCTCGGTGTATGTAGGCTTGATTTGGTAGGCTCTGGGGCATCTAGAAGTATGTAGCTGGAGCCTTGGCAATTAAATGCTATAGAGGAACTTTCACTGGTTACAGTTAGCCTTGGCTGTTAGCAATTATTTTTATCTACTTTAACATGGGGAGTAGGGGAGGGGGCAGGAAACTGAACTGGCATTATGGTCACAGGAAAGAACAGACTGATTTGGGGACTTTTCAAACTGCAGACCTTTGTTACTGACCAATGCTTTATTTGGTTTCTGGGTTTTGTTATTTTTTTCCTCCTGCCTTTACCTCATTTACCTTAAGGACAGCTTCCCCCCTCTAGAGCTCAGCTAAGGCAGGCTGCCAGTGTGGATTGGGGGGCCGAGAGGTCCAGAGCAAGAAGAAAGTGGGTTGAAAGCAGAGTTCTGTTTAAAGAATTTTCTGCTGGAAACTAGCCCAGAGGGAGTAAAGAGGCGCTTTAATTGTGGGGCCGACGCAACCCACATGAGACATTTTTTTTCCCCTCCGTTCCACATTCTGTATAGTTTTTTAAAAAATCATGATTTTGAAATAGCTGTTTTGTGAAGCACGCATCTCTTTTTCTTCTTCTTATGTGCGGTGGGGTTTTGCTTTGTTGTTTTATTTTCTTAATGACCAAATCCTCACTAAAAAAAGCTAAAGGCAGAGCTGCAGCAAAGCCCTGGATGCAATTTGGGCTCACCCTGCTGATACAGAACATTCGGTGGAGAAAACAAGGAGAGAGAACACTGGCTTTTATTTGGAAAAGGGTGCTTATTTCCTGCTCAGGCTTCAGTCATCTTGGAGCTGACACAAGCTGCTACAGTGTTTTAAGCTTTTCTCTAGACGAGTGGCTATTCACTTAGGAAACTTGAAAGAACAACATTTTCTTTTCTTTTTTTTTTTTTTTTAAGATTTTGTTTATTTATTTGACAGAGATAGAGACAGCCAGCAAGAGAGGGAACACAAGCAGGGGGAGTGGGAGAGGAAGAAGCAGGCTCATAGCAGAGGAGCCTGATGTGGGGCTTGATCCCATAACGCCGGGATCACGCCCTGAGCCGAAGGCAGACGCTTAACCACTGTGCCACCCAGGGGCCCCAGAACATTTTCTGTCCTGTATTACTGGGGAGACTGGTGCTGAGCTGCAGCCATTGTCAGATAGGTTGGAATTGCTATTCAAATCCCAGCTTCCTTGAAATCTGTAAAGTGGCTACATGTAAATGTATCCAGGCTGCTGGTGACATGTGAGAGTTGGGGTCTGTTTCTCATCTGTTTTACGGGGGGGGGGGGGGCAGTATGGGCGTCCTTCCAGTTCGAATGCTTTCTAGTTCCAGGAGGAGGAATCCCTTGTTTTTCTCTTCCTTCCTTCTCTCCCCCCTGCCCCATTCCCCATGTGTGTTTGAACAGTGACAATGAAAGAGTGGACTTCTTCATGTCAGAAATGGCAGACTTTTTCAGAAGAAAGGCATGTATGTATCTGTGTATGGGCCTGCTAAATATTCAGATTAGTTCATGGAATTATTTTACGGGGAAAAGCCCCCCAAAACTTTTCCTGTATTCACAGCCTCCTCTGTTAACTGTATTCTTTCTGAGTTCCAAAACTAGAGAAGGGGGACAGAACAGAAGGAAGTCACTGAGAGAACTACTAAAATAAGTGAAAAATTCCCTTCAGAAGGGAGGCATTCAGACAGTTTGGGGAACAAAAGGCAGCTGTTAGATTTATTTGTTTATTTTTTTTTTTTAAGAAATTTTTTAAAACATACCTCTAGTTCAAGATACAGGCTATTTTCCAAAAATTATACTTGAGGTAATAACTTACTAGAACTACAGATTTCTGAGAGAATTTGGATGATTAGCCCCTGTTTCCAGCCTCTGACCAAACTCAACTTGAGCCATCTCAAGAAGGGAGCTATGGAAGTTCTTCTTTTCAGGCCGAGAGTCTTAATTTCCACTCAGACTAACATGGTATATGGTATACTTGTATTACATTTGAACAGGGATTTGCAAATTTGAAAGGTCTCCTGCCTTAGGAAATAGGGGTCCTTTATTTCTGTCTCATTTACCCATTTATCCCCTTTCTTCCCATGTCCATAATTCTCCTTAGCCTCCTGGGGCATGAGGATAATCTTATACCTCAGAATGATTCTTCGGGTTGATTTGGCCCATGTTCTACCAGGCAGAGCACAGTGTGGGTTTGGTAGGGGATTTGGAAACGTATTTGGATCGAGAGTCCGACTTTATCTATCACATGAAATTTAACCTTTTTTGGAACCAGTTGCTTAGGAGCTCATGGTATTCAAGGTACCTGTACCAAGTATCTAAAGACATGCCCTTCTGTACAAGATATGAAATGGGAGTCTGAGAGAAACTCAGGAAAGACATAACGTAACAGTGGCTTAAAGTAGTGCCATACCGGTAGAGAGATGGGTGAGATGGTTTGGAGAGGGCTTAATGGAAGACATAGATTTTGAGCAGTTCTTTGGAGCAAGGATGGAAGAAAGGAGCATAAATTAGAGACATATCAGGTGGAAAAGTTTTAGAAGATTTTTATATAGGGAACAGTAGACAAGAGTACGAAAGTAATCTGGAGTGTTTTACTAAGGAGTAAGGGAGTTGATGATAGAAGTGGGGCAGACAAGTAGGCCATAGATTCTAAGAAACTTGGATATGAAGGGCTGGATGCTAATGCTGGTTTCTGAGCAGAGAAGTGACACGATCAAAACTATGCTTGAAAAGGATTTTCTGTAAGTAGTATGCTTAGTTTTAGCGATGGATTTCCTGGCTATCCTTATGGAGAGATGTAAATTAGGATGCTGGTGCAGCCAAGATGGTAGAGCTGACTGAATAGATGGCAGTGTTGGGGCAAGACCTAGTAGAATATGTTCAGTTAAGTACTGTTTTATGTTTTGATAAAAGATCTAGGTAAAGATAGAGATATAGTTGTAGATGGTGCAAAACTGGGGGAAATTGCTAGATTCACAGACGGCAAATTTGGGGCAGGTCAGTTAGCTTTGGTGTTCTTATCAGTAAAATAGGGGTTCAGACTAGTTGATTTCTGAGATATGGTGCAGTGCTGAAATTCTGTGATAATAGAAATAAAGTGTAAAAGTTATCTCAGTCAAAGAAACTTGGGGTAAAGATTCAGCATGGTGACAGTTCCAATTATTGCGTTTAAAAACGTGTTGTAGGGGTGCCTGGGTGGCTCAGCCGCTAAGCGTCTGCCTTCAGCTCAGGGCATGATCCTGGCTTTCTGGGATCGAGCCCCGCATCAGGCTCCTCTGCTGGGAGCCTGCTTCTTCCTCTCCCACTACCCCTGCTTGTGTTCCCTCTCTGGATGGCTGTCTCTCTCTCTGTCAAATAAATAAATTAAAAAAAAAAAGTGTAAAGTATAGGATGCAAGAAATATAGCATGAGTAGTTCGTGTGAAAAAAAAAGATCTGGCATTTTAACTGTATGTTCAGTAGCTCATAATAGTATTTTGTGGCTTCTAAAAAAGTGAACACAGCTTTATGCTGCAATAGTAAAAATACATTGTCCAGATAGTCCAAGCTCTGTGCTGTGCTGGTAAGATCATGTGTGTTTTTTTCCCCCTCATTTGTGGCCCTTTGTTGTTTTGTTTTTTAAGATTTTATTTATTTATGAGAGAGAGAGGGGGAACATGAGCCGGGGTTGGGGGGAGAGCAGAGGGAGAGGGAGAAGCAGTCTTCTTGCTGAACAGGGAACCCTGAGATCATGACCTGAGCCGAAGGCAGATGCTTCACGGACTGAGCCACCCAGTGCCCTTGGGGACCTATGTTTTAAAGAGGTGTTTGATGAACTAGAATCATCTCGTAGGAGGAGGCAGGATGGCCCAGTGTTTGGGGTACATGGGCTTTGGAGTCATATGTGGGTTTGAACTCTGCCTCTGCTATCTCTTAGCTGTGAAATCTTAATCCTTCTAAGCTTCAAGGTCCTCATATGCAGAATATGGATCATAATATACCAGTACTGTTATAGGGAATAATAAAAGAGATAATAGCTGTAAAATGCGTGGCAAATACATAATACACAGTAAGTGCTTTAAAAATGTTGGTCACTGTTATTACTATTATTAACTTAAGCATAGAAGAGCCACCTAAAATGGTGAGGAGATCTGGAAATAATTTTATACTAAGAAATAGTCCAAAGTACTGAATCCTGTAAAAAAGACCAAAGGGTCAATATAACTATATTTAAGTTCTTAAAGGACTACATGTTAGAGAAGCAGAGGCTCATTTTTTGTTCTAGAGAATGGTGAAAGCCACTAAGTGAAAATTTTAGGGAGGCAAAAAAATTTTTAGATGAGATATAATTCACATAGTATTAGATTTACCGTTTTAAAGTGTGCAGTTCAGTGGTGTTTAGTATATTCCAGATATGTGTAACCATCAACAGTATCTAGTTTCAAAATGTGTTTTATTATCCCCACCCTCAAGAAGCTCTCTGTGGTTTCTGTTTTCCCCTCCTCCCAGCCCCTGGCAACAATAATCTCTTTTCTAACTCTGTGGATTTGCCTATTCTGGACGTTTCCTAAAAATGAAATCATACACCATGTGGTGTTTTGTGTCCGGCTTCTTTCAGTTAGCATTATGTTTTCAAGGTTCATCCATGTCATAGCATGTATCAGATCACCATTCCTTTTCATGGCCAAATAATATTTTATTGTATGGATATACCACATTTTATGTATCCACTTATCCATTTTTTTTATCCATTTTTAAATTTTATTTATCCATTTATCAGCTTATGGACATTTGGGTTGTTTCTACTTTTTGCTATTATGACTAATACTACTATGAATATTCTTTACAAATTCTTGTGTGGACTTACATTTTTAGCTATCTTGGGTATATACCAAGGAGGAGAGGCAGAATTTAAGACATCAGAAAGAAAAAGCTTTCTTTTTTTTCCTTTTTCATTTGTTTATTTTTTAATTTAAATTCAATTAATTAACATATATTATTGATTTCAGAGGTAGAGGTCAGTGATTCATCCGTCTTATGTAATACCCGGTGCTCATTACATCCCATGCCCTCCCTAATATCCATCACCCAGCTACCCCATCCCCCTAGTTACCCCATTCCCCCAGCTCCCTCCCCTCTAGCAACCCTCAGTTTGTTTCTTATGATTAAGAGTCAAAAAGAGCTTTCTGATAATGCAGTCCACCCACACTGAAAACTGTTCTGTTGTTGAAGTAGTGAGCCGTTAATTTTATTTTACTTAACAAATGCATGGTGCCAGATACCATTCTAAGCACTTTACAATTATTTAAAAACCCTATGAGGTAAGCACTATTATTAAATCCATTTTACAACAAGGAAGTTTAATAACTTGCTCAGGGTCACACATCAAGTAAATGTGGAGCTGTAATTGAAATCCATGTGCTCTGGTTCTAGAATCTGTACTCTTAATAGCAAGAACAATAATAACTTCAAGCATTTATTCAATTCTTACTACTACTCAGGCACCATGCTTAACTGCTTACATTCAAGTAGAGACTGGCAATCATCTTCTAAGGATATCTTAGAAAGAATTATCTCATTGGGTAGAGATTACCTTAGGGTGCGTTGAGTCCCAAGATTCTGTTATTCCAAGGATAATATCTGGCCTGAGGCTTTTAAGATGATCAGAATTGATATCAAAAAGGAAACTGTAAATATGAATGGGGAGTGTTGTAGGAATTCACTTAATAAGACTTGTCAGAATATGATAATGTTACATATAACTTAAAAGCAGTAACCAAAAGTGGCTTTTGAGATTGTGAATGGAGACCTTAGAAAAATGGAAGAATTAAAGTTTCATGTGAAAATGATCCTACTTTTCAAATGTTCAGTTTCAAGTACTGCAGAGTATATTAGGGTAGGTAGATGACGTTTAGTAAACGGAACATATGGAGCTGGAGCTGTTCATGTGGGTACATGAACGTAGTTCTTCAAAACCAAATCAACAGCAACAGCAGTAAGAAATGCATATGAGAGGAAAGAGCAGTGCATCCCAAACTTAAAGTTTCCTCATAATTGATGGGGAAGAAGGAGAAGAGGAATCAGCAATCTAGACTAAGAATTTACCAAGCTTTGAGGTAGAGGGAGTCCTAGAAACCAAATGTAAAAAGATTAAAATGATAGGAGGTGTGGTCAGAGACACCTCCTATAAGGACAGAGAATTTCTTTAAATATTTTTAGGTTTGTTCTTAATTAATCAACTTATTTAGAGAAGGGGTGGGGAGGGGTAGAGGCAGAGAGAGAGAGAATCTCAAGCAGGCTTCACGCCCAGCTTGGAGGAGCCCAACTCGAGGCTCTCTCTCACAGCCCTGAGATCATGACCTGAGCCGAAATCAAGAGTCAGCTGAGCCACCCAGGTGCTCCAGGAAAGAGAATTTCTTTATGATGAAATTTCAGACTCAACTTGACAAAGGGAAAGTCATTGCTCTGAGAGCATAATTTCTGGGTGATAATTAGAATGAAAGTTTTGTTGTAAAGGGACAAGTAAGAACTAGATGGAAGAGAAAGGGAAACTATCTGTAAAATTAGGCCGCAGTTACAGGAGTTTGGTTGTGATGGAAGAAGAATTTGGAAAGGGAAATAGGGCTTAGCGAAAAATGTTCACTAAAACATTTTAAAAGAGATTTGTTAATTTAAGAGATTTGCTAGGTTAAAAGAGATTTGTACATGTTTTAAGGTAAAGGAACAGGCTGATTGATGTCTAGCCCTCTAGAACATTTTAAATAAGAAACTGAGTATTATTATATTAACAGTAGGTCTAGTTTCACATAGAAATAAGATCTAGTTCTATTTATGAACTTTGGGAGAGTAAGTCAGTTGTACGTTATATTATCTTACCTAGAGTAAAAACCTCAAGCTTTCTTCATGGTGGTCTACAGACTCCTCATGATCTGCCTCACAGTACGGCTCTCATCCATTTATCTGCTACTCTTTTTCTTAATCCTTTTGGGAGAGCCACAGAGGTCTCCTTGCTATTCCCAAACATGCCAGGACTGTTTCCTATTTTAGGTCCATTGCATTTGCTGTTCCCTCCTCCTTGAACACACTTCCCCTGCATGGCTAGTCCTTCACCTCATTTACGTGTTGACTGAAATGTGCCTTCTCAGGGAGGCCTTCTCTGATTTTCCTATTTAAAATCAAAATATTTCATTTAACTACATCCTACTGTTCCCACTTCCATCCCTTCCCATCCCCCATTTCCTGTTTTATTATTTTTTTCATAGCACTTAACTCTACCAAACAAATTATGTATTTTACTTACTAATCTTATTTTTTGTCTTCTGTGACTAGAATTTAAACTCTACAAGTTCAAGGACTTTCCTAGCACTAGAACAATATCTGGCACATAATAGGCACTTACTAAATGTTTGTTTCATGAATGAATGAGTGCAATATTCTTTGAAGAAACTGAAATGAGAACATTTTTCTTTGTCATCATTAACATCATTATTAATAAGCATGTTGGATGCTCTATATAGCATTGGGCATCATATATTTTCTTATCGAGTTGTTGGCAAACTTTCTTTTTCTTTTATTTATTTATTTTCTTTTATTTATTTATTTGAGAGAGAGAGAGCGCGCGAGAGATAGAGCACAAGTGGGGGGAGGGGTAGAGGGAGAGAGAAAAGGAGACTCCCTGCTGAGCAGGGAGCTCAAGGTGGGACTCGATCCCAGGACCTTGGGATTGTGACCTGAGCCAAAGGCAGATGCTTAACCGACTGAGCCACCCAGGCACCCGTCAAACTTTTCTATAAAGCACCATATAGTAAATATTTTTCAGGCTAAATGGTCTCATCACAACTACTTAACCCAGTAATGTGTAGGTAGCCATAGACAATCCATAAATGAATGAGTGTGACTGTGTTCCAGTATGACTATTTATGGACACTGAAATTGAATTTTACATAATTTTCAAATGTCACAGAATATTATCTTTTTTTTTCTGGCATTTTTCTAACCATTCAAAAATGTGAAAACTACTCTTAGCTCATGGGCCATACAAAAATAGGCAGTGGACCATAGTAGGTCTACAAGCTGTATTTGCCCACCTCTGCTTTTACTGGTTTCTTTTTTTTTTTTTTAAGATTTTATTTATTTATTTACTTGACAGAGATAGAGACTCCAGCGAGAGAGGGAACACAAGCAGGGGGAGTGGGAGAGGAAGAAGCAGGCTTCCAGAGGAGGAGCCTGGTGTGGGGCTCGTTCCCAGAACGCCGAGATCACACCCTGAGCTGAAGGCAGACGCTTAATGACTGAGCCCCGCAGGTGGCTTTTACTGGTTTCTTAAACATACCTTAGTTGAAACTTATTTTCCTGTACTTGGTAGGGAACAACAATGAAGATTAAACCCTAGTGACGTATAATTCAGGAATATTCTTCTTTGGCTCCAGAAAGCTTCATATTGTTTCATTTCTGTTTTCCTGGGAACCTTATGTTTTCTTTACATGTTTATGATACTAACATTTAAATAAACTTGCATTCTCTGAGCAGATGCCATCTGATAGTGTTGGGGAGGTGGTGGTGGTGTAATAGTCCAGGAGCAAAGCTGGGAAAAGCCCACCCAGGTTGAAAAGTTTGCCATTATTTATAAGGTGAATAATTTCCGTATGGGTGAATCTAGAGTTGTCAGCCAGGCTTAACGCCCATAGGACTGCCACTGTGAGTGAGAATTGTGTTGCAGTTTTTAACATCATCCATAACAGACTTCTTACATAACTTACAAATGCTTTTAATAATATAGCTCCGGGATAATTTTGGCTATGCTACATTGACAGTTTTTGTTCTTCTCCTTTAAAAAAATCAGAAAATAACCTATTATCAAATCAAGCTGTGATTTGAATAAAGCATCATATTTTCCTCAGTAAGTTTAAAGAGAGAAAAAATGTTTTTCATTTGCAAAACTTTTTAACATACGGCTCTTCACATACTTGATTTTGTTCAGTTCTTACAACAATGTAGGTAGCTTTATTAACTATTTAAAATGTGAGAGAACTAACAGTGAAGTTACGTAACACGTCTAAGGTCACAGCACCAGGACTCACTCCAAACAGACCTTCTGACCGTAGGAGATGCAGACGCCTCACAGAAGCTTCAGCCAGTCTTTGGTTTTAGTGCTGTGCCCCCTCCTTACTGCCTCTCCATTTCTAGCTTCACCTGCTCATGAAGATGCTCAGAACTCGAGCTGCTCCTGGCTCTGCCATGCTTACTGTATTCAGGTCTAGGAAGAGGGGAGGAGTATGTCACCAGTTACATCACTACCACTGGAGCTACCTACCAGCTCTGTTTCCTCCTCCAGCCATGTTAACTACTGCACAATTCTTCTGGGCGTGTTCTTAGTTCCTTAATATCTGGTCCCCCTCCTTTTCTCAATAACTGGGACCTCTGAAGACCTCACCTTGCCAACCAGTGCCTTATGAAACATCTTGGATATGATTCGGCAAAGATAGGAAGGAGGAAAACACAACCCCGGTGCTTTAAGTCTGGGCGATAGGGAGAATCAGGACATAAAATCTGCACATAGGGAGGGGTGATGGGAGCTGGTTTTGAGGGGGGGAGTTTTATTGGTTTAAGTGTGTCATCTTTGAGGTAATGATGGAGCAGCCTTATAGACCTAGTTTTCTATCCTCCAAAACGTAAAATGGAGAAATAGGTTTAACCAAATATCTGAGGCGACAGCCACGTGGTAAAATTTATAGTTAGAATCAAAGTCTTTGTGTTACGTTTGAATGCTTCTTAGAGGTCTCATTTAAATAACCTCTATATTAGGAAAATGGGACTATCCATGCCTTTTTTTTTTTTTTAATGCTGTTTAGAGAATGTAGGATTGTTGTAAATACTACACACAATTTGGGATGGTTGCATATCTTATGAATCAATGGGTGCATATAAAAAGATTCCTCAACACACCACATGGAGAATGTTATAGAATGTTATTCTTGAATTGTTTTCTCTTCTTCACTTTGGCATTTGCATGGTACCTTAGATATTTTTGTGTTATTTTCATTATATTTTGTGCTTTTTTATTTGGTTAAAAAAAGCTGCCTGCTATTTATATCTGAACAGATTTAAGTTTTTAAAAAAGCTCCTTTGAATCCTTCCCCTTTCCTGTACCGCCTTTTTCTTTCTCCATCGTAGAGAAATGTATCCCCTGAACATAACCCAGAAATCTAGATACAGGCCAGTTGATGTCTCAATAGAAATAAGAAAAGAACTTACTATTTCTCAGTGCTTAATTGAGAGAAAGCGCATGATATTTTCTATATTCTAAATTGGAGAGGAGAAGTGGGTCAGTCCATGCATTATCATGTGAATGTCTTAATCCTAACAAATGACTTAGTCAAAATGAGAAAGGTAATGAATTTAAACAGACAAGTATCAACAATGCTGCACAAAAAAGTGCTGGTACACCATACCAGCCTATACCTACATGAGAAAAGCTGTGGTTGCATTTTCCCTTGATAAAAATTATGCTGACCGGCCATGGCAGACCATGCTGGGTCACCCACCTGGTATTCTGTCACCTACCAAGACTTGAAAGGACAGGAGAGTGTGTGGTTAAGTTCTCTAAGCACTTCTTTTTTTTTTTTTAAAGTTTTTGTTTATTTGAGAGAGAGAGAGTAGGAGCAGGGGGAGGGGCCAAGGGAGAGGGAAAGGGAGAAGCAGACTCCCCGCTGAGCATAGAGCCTGATGCTGGTCTCCTCCCAAGAGAGATCATGACCTGAGCCGAAGTCAGACTCTTAACCAACTGAGCCACCCAGGCACCCCAGCCTTAGTATTTATTTATTTATTTATTTATTTATTTATTTATTTATATATTATATTATATTATATTATATTATATTAGTCACCATACAGCACATCCCTGGTTTTTGATGTGAAGTTCGATGATTCATTAGTTGCGTATAACACCCAGTGCACCATGCAATCCGTGCCCTCCTTACTACCCATCACCAGCCTATCCCATTCCCCCACCCCCCTCCCCTCTGAAGCCCTCAGATTGTTTCTTAGAGTCCATAGTCTTTTGTGCTTCTGAACAAAGGCAGTTTTATAGGTTGCACCTTTAGGTCTCTCAGTTCACAGTCTAGTGTTTTCTTGAATGCACTGCGTTATCTTTTAATTTTTGGACTTACAAGAAGTCGGGTGTTTTCATGGACTCCTCCTCTCTTTTCCAGATGTCAGGAGGGTTTCTTGGGAGAATATTGTCAACATCGAGACCCCTGTGAGAAGAACCGCTGCCAAAATGGTGGGACGTGTGTGGCCCAGGCCATGTTGGGGAAAGCCACATGCCGATGTGCCCTGGGGTTCACTTGAGATGATTGCCAGTACTCGACCACTCATCCCTGCTTTGTTTCTCACCCCTGCCTGAATGGAGGCACCTGCCACGTGCGTAGCCGGGATGACTATGAGTACACCTGCCAAGTTGGTTTCCCAGGTAACAAATGTGACTCTGGGCTATATTTTCCTATTCTCAGCAGATACCTTTCCTTAGCATCTCTTAGATCTTGACATGTAGTTCTTAAGGATCCTCTAACTCTGGTGTATGTTTAACATTATGATAAGGAACTAGAGTGTTCCAGACAACTATCTTTAACTTCCTTTTGAGATTTCTAAGAGGAGAGAAAGAGAAAGGCAGAAATATTTGACTGCCTAAAGTATATATGTCAAGATTGGGGATCAGAACTTTATTTCACCATCCCTAGAAGAAAAGCTGTCTGTGCTATTGATTACTTGCTGCTTGAAATCTCTCCCTAGACATTCAGGGCCCTGGTTTTCTGGTTTTCTGTACTCTGACTATTCCTTTAGCTTCTGCATTGCCTTGTCCTCATCCATGAAATTTTTGTGTTCCTTGGAACTCTGTTTTGAGCCCTCTTTTGAGCCTTATCACAGCTCCCCCAGCTATCTCCAGTGGCTTCAGCTGTCATTATCTTCATCAGTTGCTGGTGACTCTTCTAGTCATCCATTTCACTCCCCCCCTACCCTACATTCAGGCTCATATTTCTAACTATGTGCTGCATATTATCCTTGGAAACTTGACAAGTACCTCACATTCAACATGTTGATATAAATGGGGTGGTAGTGATGTATAGTCCATGTATTTCAAACTAGATCCCCCTTCTCCCTTACCCCACTTAGAGTCAGGCCCCTAACCTAGCCCCTGAAGCACCTCTCACCTGTTACTCTTCTCCATTTCCTCTCCTGCTCTGCAGTTGAGGTCTATCCTGTCCACGTTGGTGACAGGTCAGCCCTCACCTGGGCTTCTGCAGTTGTTTCCTAACTGGTTTCCTTGCTGTTACTTTCTCCCCATCTTGTTCATCTGTCCCATTGCCACATCTTTGATCGTGGATGCCAGTCATCTCACAAACTCACCTGCTTACAATGTCTAATGACTTTTTATCATCTGTAGAGTCGACTGCAAACCCTTTTACATGGCTTCCATAGCCTGTCATGGTCTCGGCCTTACATCTTTTTATAGCTTTACTTCCCACAAGCATCTAGCTCTAGTCACACCAACATTCTCACCATTTCCTGAAAATGTCATATTTCCTGTTGCCTCCATGCTGTTGCACACCCCTTTGCCTGGAATGCCCTCTTCTACAATTGGTGATTGCCCAATGTTATTTAAAATTCTGTCTTAGTGACTTTTTTGTGTGTGATTCCTTTAAGCAGTCTCTATGTTCTATTATCTTATGTATCACATTTTACTGTAATAGTTTTTTATATGTCTCTCATCTGACTAGATTGTGAGTTCTTCAAAGGTGGGTCTGAGCTTTATTCAAAATGAACCATAGATGTTTATTAAGTTAGATGAGGAAAGCAGAACCATTCAATATCTTGTTGCCCGCTACACTAGCAATTCTGTAAATCTGATGAACAAAAATTAAAAATGTACTCAGTAAACTAGACTGGATTGGTTAGTTTGGAACACTTGTTTTATTGATTTTTCATTAAAAGATGGTGGTGGTGGTAGAGGATAGTTAGAATGGTCCATTATCTTCATCACGACCATGACAGAATTGTGATTCATTGAAGAGATTTGGTGGTTAAAAGAATAATTTTTTCGTGATTGTCAGTTTTGAATTGTTTTGTTCCACAGGCGAAGGGAAGGCATAGCCATTTAAAACATTTTAATCCTGACTAGTGAAAATGGCAATAATGTCTTCTTAATAATTAAGATGTTACTCTGAAATGATCTCCATATTAAAACTTCTTCCTTTGCCCTTAAAAGGATCTCTTCTTGGTGTTTTGCAGGGCTCTGATTATTTTCACACATCTCCCACTTTTGTCTGTCTTTAGGAATTACAAGAGTTAAGTTTACCATTTTGGTTTTGTGGTAGCCCTTATACCCCACCTAGTCAGACCTTCTTGGGTTTATCTCCACTCATAGTTGAAGAAGCAGAGGTGGGAAGTTAGTGCCTGTACGTAGCACAGGTTCAGGGACCTTTCTGTTTCAGTTGTAGGCAAATACTCTATATACACAGTTGCCAGAAGGAACCATTTTTATCTCTTCCCTATTGTAGGTAAGTTCCTCTCAGAGGAATGAAGAAAAAATAGGAAGAAGAATTTTAGTTCCTTCTTTTTCTCTCTGCTTAACATCTTGAGATACATGTGCTGTGCCCAGTTTTTTTTTTGTTTCTTTTTTTTTAAGATTTTATTTATTTATTTGAGAGTGGGAGAGAGAGAGCTCGCGTGCACACGCATAAGTGGGGGAAGGGGCAGAGGGAGAAGCAGACTCCCTGCTGACCAGGGAGCTGGACATGGGGCTTGTCCCAGGACCTCAGGATCATGACCTGAGCTGAAAGCAGATGCTTAACTGACTGAGCCACACAGGCGCCCCTGCTGTGCCCAAATTTTTAGTGTACCTTTCCCCTTTGATGTGACATTCCTTGATAGAGAACACTTCTGCGTGCTCATGTGTCACCTCCTTCTTCCTTTTAGAAAAGCTGTCATGGCTTTCATTTGTTTTTCTATGGGGGTCAGATATTTGGATGTTTACCTAGACAACCAATTGGAATACTAACAAGTTCAGGGGGTTCTTGTAATCTTAGGTAAAAACAAAAAGCTTAAGCTAATGAAAACAAAAATCCATATGAATACCAGATTTACTAATAGCATGGGAATTTTTCTTTTTTCTCTGTCTTTCTGCCTCAAAGACGTGCCTTAGGATCCAACACATCAGAGTCTTCTGGCTTCCTCTTATATTTTCCTACTTCAGAGTCCACAAGACGTACCTTTCTAGACCTTTATTCTCATAATAGCTTCTAGTTTTTTTCATAGATAAGTAGCCAGAGATTCTTCATCCTCTTCAAACACATCAAGCAGTATTTATAGCAAGACCACAATTAATAAAATGTTTCCCAGAATACGTGTGTGGGTTGTGTTTAAAGAAAATAAAAGTAGCATTGACTTGTTTCTATCATATAAGAGGTCTGTTAGTGATTGTATATTGTGGAAAAGGTCAATGCATTTTATTCACTCAGAAGACATGCTTTGAGAGTCTACTACAGGGATCCAGCCCCTGCCCATGTTATGGGTGATATAAATGGAAACAGCAAATTTGGGCTGTGTATATACATGTGCAGATATGTGTGTGAGAGAGAATGATTTAGGGAGCTGAGAAGGGCAATAAGGTAACTTATGAGTAGAGTTGTCAAGTGGAAGTTCACTAGGTAAACAAAAAGGAAGATGGCATTCCAACGAGAGGCGCAGCTTATGCAAAGACAAGGTGTGAGACAGTAGGGAGATCCAGACCCTTCTTTGCCCCTGAAGGGATGGCTGGAATCCTGCAAGGATGGGCTTCATATGACTAGCCTACAGTCCCTGCAATGTGCTCCACTAAGTCTTTGTATTTGCCCGAGGGTGCCAGGGAGTGACTATATCAGGTGATCTTTTTTTTTTTTTTTTAAGAATTTATTTATTTATTTGACAGAGAGAGACAGCCAGTGAGAGAGGGAACACAGCAGGGGGAGTGGGAGAGGAAGAAGCAGGCTCCTAGTGGAGGAGCCTGATGTGGGGCTCGAACCCAGAACGCTGGGATCACGCCCTGAGCCGAAGGCAGATGCTTAACCACTGCGCTACCCAGGTGCCCTTATATCAGGTGATCTTGAGAAGGCTCTGATTTGGGCCTCCTGTGAAGTTCAGTGAGTTTAGGGAGTCTCCACACAGTAGAGCTGTTGGATGGGTGGGAGACGTGGAATGTTGAGGCTGAGGCTGGCTCCCACTTCAGTGGGGAGCATTGAGTTCTGTTCTCCTTCCATAGGTAAGCTGTGCCAGTGGACTGATGCCTGTCTGTCTCATCCCTGTGCAAATGGAAGTACCTATACCACTGTGGCCAACCAGTTCTCCTGCAAATGCCTCACAGGCTTCACAGGACAGAAGTGTGAGACTGATGTCAATGAGTGTGACATTCCAGGACAGTGCCAGCATGGTGGCACCTGCCTCAACCTACCAGGTTCCTATCAGTGCCAGTGCCCCCAAGGCTTCACAGGCCAGCACTGTAACAGCCCCTACTTGCCTGTGCACCCTCCCCCTGTGTCAATGGTGGCACCTGCCGGCAGACTGGTGACTTCACGTTTGAATGCAACTGCCTTCCAGGTAAGGAGAACCCCTAGTGTCTTGGGGTTGGGGGAAAACACCTTCAGTGCAGAAGGAAGGTGGTGGGAGTGGCTCAGTTGCTCCTTTAGGAAATATCCTTCTGAGCAGGAAGAAGGGGAAGTAAGGATTTTGTGTGGGGTGGGTTGCTGGTGAGGGAAGAGTTGTATGAGCTAATAGGGTCCATAAACTGAGTAGGGGGTAATTTAACATGTCAGAGTTTATGATGATGAGTGGCTAGGAAATTGTTTATTGTCCTTTTTGGAGGAACAGCAAGAAATAAGAGAAACAGCTCTGAGAAAGAGACAGATAGGCCTATGGAATGGAAGGGAACACAATGAGAATTAGCCGTTGAAAAATATGTGTGATTAGTAAAGTGCTGTAAACTGAATTGACAATAATAGTAGGTGATCAACTTTCCTATATGCTTTCACCTCTGAAGGTATAATAGATTATTTTCCTACCTACCTAAATGCACCCTCGTACTCTTTTGTAACGTTCCCTGGGCTCCTGGCCCTCTCCATGTACCCTCTCTGACTTTGAGTAACCTTGCTCTGACATGAAGCTAGAGAATTTTGGAACTGGGATAATGCTGTGTTACTCAATGGGTACTTCTTGATGCATGCTGATAGATAAGGTATGTCACATCCAGACATAACTACAAGATAGAAGCCAAGAAAAGAACAATTCATGGGAGCTTGGGGCCCAGGATTCTGTAGAGATGGAGAAAGGAACAAGCCCAGCCAATTTGCTAACCCCTTGTAAAAATGACGAGGAGGTTGAAAACCGAGAATTTTGATTGGGAACAGAACACAAGCAGCTGGAGCAGATGAATTACTAAGCAACAAAGATTCCATTTTTTTTTTTTTAAGATTTTATTTATTTATTTGACAGAGACAGAGACAGCCAGCGAGAGAGGGAACACAAGCAGGGGGAGTGGGAGAGGAAGAAGCAGGCTCACAGCAGAGGAGCCTGATGTGGGGCTCGATCCCAGCACGCCGGGATCACGCCCTGAGCCGAAGGCAGACGCTCAACCGCTCAACCGCTGTGCCACCCAGGTGCCCCCAAAGATTCCGCTTTTATACAAATATCCTTAGTTCAAAAACAAAAGAAGGAAAACTGTAGGGGGGAATAAAGTGCTAAGTAAGCAGAAGTGCCTCAGAAAGCAGTTGTTCTAGCTGCTCTTTCAGAAAATGAGAATCTTAGATTCTGGTGTCATGGATGTGTTTCACATATAACGGGACTGTGTGTTTTATTTCTGGGGGTTAAAGGTCGTACGTTGGTTCTTGGTATAAAACCCAATGGTAATTAATTCATTTCATTCAGTAAAAATTTATCGACTGCCACTTGTTTTCTGGGCACTGTGCTATGTGCTTGGAAAAGAGTGATACAGGATGCGGCCACATAATAAAAAACTTCATTCCATTTTACTGTAAGCCGCAAGAATAAGCTCTTAATTGTATTGCTTTCGGTTTCTCTTTCAATGAAGACTAGGTAATGCTATCATTGTAGACGCTAAGTAAATTTTATTGACTGAGTATTATTGTCATCCACATTATCTTGTAGAAGAAATAACTAAAAGATATCTTTCTTCACTCCCATATTTGTTGGCCATATGCTAAGAGTTAAAGAAGGAGGCAAATGTAAACAATTTAATTTTACACGTATTCTAATAATCTAATAGTCTAAGTGGCTAATAATTGAGATTAGCATGATTTATTATTGAAAGCTAAATGTGTTTTTTCATTTCAAGAAAATTATTTTTAATAGTTGCCCAGAACAAGAGGTTGATTTGGCAGAGAAATACGGTCGGGAAGTCAGAGAAGTCAATAAAGGAAGTTTTTAGCTAAGAGAGAGTGATTGTTCACTCCCATAGTCTCTGCATTGTTATCCATTAACCACGATAAGAACCTTAGGGAATTCTGAGAGTGTGTCCAGGAAAGGATCTGTCAAACCAGAATAGTATCTCCTCCTTGAGAGAGGAAATAACCAGGGATTCCACAGCTGAGAGGCTGCCAGGGCTCGTGGGATGAAGTAAGGAGATCTTGGCTGTCTTTTACGCTCTGCTTGTAATTTAAAGCAAGACATTTGTTTACTCACTAATGAAGTGGGCCTGTGTGTGTGTGTGTGTGTGTGTGTGTGTGTGTGTGTGTCTGTGTGTGTGTCTGTGTCGGGGTTCGGGATGGGGATGTGGGGTGGGGGAGAAGATTTGGCAAAGAGAAAACTAACACTTATCCAATGCCTTTTATGAGTTAGGCCCTGTGCCAGGTACTTCTGCCTCCATTAGCTCAATTATACAAAAACCTTGGGGAAAGGTATGATTTTTCTAGTTTTCCCAGGTGAAATAGCTCAAGTTTGGAGATGTTAAGTGATTTACCCATAGTTCAAGTTTGGAGATGTTAAGTTTTACCCAAAGTCGCACAGCTAAGATGTGGTTAGGCTGAGGCCTGAAAACCAGAGACGTTATTTCTAAAGCCTCTACGTCTTACTGCATCGTACTGCACTGCTTGTCTATCCCTGAAGGTACTTTGAAAATGTGTGACACTTTTTGTTAAATGCTTTGACATGTTTGGATTAAAAAAAAAAAAGTAGAAGATACTTCTAATTATGATCAAATACTCTTTGTTACCTATCAGCCTATGTATGGCACCATGCAGACATTTAAGATACTTAAGTAGACTAGTTCTTGCCTTTTGGGGTCGCATGATCTAAAACAGATGACATCAGCTTAGACAATGTATACAAAGAAATTTAAAGAGAATTCAAAACAATAGACGATGCAGTATGTATTTACACAGTTTGTAAGAGTTTATGCTCATTGTTTTTATGTCCCAGGTGGAGTTTGGAAAGTATTAACTTTATTTCCATATAGGGAAATAGTGCCTGGAGATTATTTTTTCTGAGAAAGTCCTTTTCATAATGCAATACCATTCTCCTTGCCCCTCCTTCCATTGTGCTGCACACTATTCAAGAGACTAAAATGTTACTTAAAATAATAATCACTATCTCCATGTAAATAACACCCTTATTTGAAGAGAATCATAGTTTCAGTTCTAAAAATGGAGAAACCAAGTCAGCAGGAGGGACAAAGGCTTGTTATGGTATTAAGCAACTCCCCTGTGTGCTTCCTGCCACATTTCAAGTCGTTGCACTTTTAATTGAGGCCTACCCTAATCACCCTATTTCAAATAGTAACCATCTCCCTCCCCCCTTAATTATTGGCCCTGGTCTACTTTTTCTTTTTCTGTAACACTTATCATCTGCTTAGTATATAATTTGCACTATATAATTTACTTCATTATGTCTATTGTCTATTGTCTGTCTTTTCCAAATTCTGCCGCCCCTTCCCCTCTTCAGAGTGAAAGCTAGAATCTTTGTTTTTGTTTAGTGATGTATCCCAAGCACCCCAAAACAGTGCCAAGTTCATAAGAGGCACACAAATATTTATCAACCAAGTGAGTTTAGTGTTGAGAATGTAATTTTGGTCTTCTCCTTTTCTTCCTGGTACCATACTTCCTAGACTTAGTGTGGCTTCTCCTTTAGTTCTTGTGTACTCTGGTACTGGATAAGAATTTCAGAGTCCTTTTCAACTCTGAAAGTCAGTGAACCACACATAAGTTAGTGACTATTCAAATGGTCACGTTATACTTCTTTTCCTGCAAAGGACACTATAGTTACTGTGAGTTGATTTTTAAATTTTTATTATTGAAGTATAGTTGACATACAATGTTATATTAGTTTCCGGTGTACAACATAGTGTTTCGACAAGTTTATACATTATGCAGTGCTCACCACAGTAAGTGCAGTCACTGTCTCCATACAACACTATTACGATATTACAGACTATATTCCCTCTGCTGTTCTTTTCACCTCCGTGATGTATTTATTTTATTACTGGAAGTTTGTCCCTCTTTATCCCTTTTACTTCTTTTGCCCATCCTCCCACCCCTACCTCCTTTCTGGCAACTACTGGTTTGTTCTCTATATTTAAGAGTCTGTTTTGTTTTTTAGATTCCACATATAAGTGAAATGATATGGTATTTGTCTTTCTCTGTCTGACTTATTTCTTTTAACGTATAATACCCTCTAGGTCCATCCATGTTTTCACAAATGGCAAGATTTCTTTCCTTTTTATGGTTGAGTAATATGAGTGTAGTATTTGAGTATTAAAACTGCAAAAGTGACTCATCTTGTGTAACAGAGAAAGAAGTGTTTCTCCACAGAGGGAAGAAAAAAGGAATATATTCAAGAGGGAACTAATCTAATCAAACCAAGGAACCGTATTTCATTTTCTCCTTGGATGATCAACTGTTAATAATCCAGATCCTTTGTGGGCTACCATTAAATAAGTCTTTAGCAGAAGCCCTGAAGAGGGACACTCAGCCCGAATAATTTTAATGTAAGAGCAACATAGAAAATAAATTATTGGATCATCGATTCTCAGTATTTTTGGGTTAGGGCCGAATAGTGGGGAGAGAATGAATTAGGCTGTTTTTGTGTTTGTGAATATTTTAAAAAGCACAGATGGTCAGAGAACAGTAGATTGTTTGGATCTGTTGGCCGTGCCTTGTGAGTTCACATTTGGGTTGGCCAGTCCTCAATGTACTTTACTTTTCTTTCTCTCCTATACCTGTCTATTCCTTTATGATTTTTTAAAAATTTCCTAAGAAGCTGTCTGATCTGTCCTCTCCAAACAGTGGAGGCTTATTCTTCGTGAACTACCTCTGTACTTTACAGGCTGATTATACGTGATACCCCCATATCATTAAAATAAAGCTTAAGCCCATTTTGTGGCTTTTGTGTCTGAGCTTCAAAACTGTTAGAAATAATTCCCTTTTGTATTCTCATATGCAGGGGCATGTAACTTTCTCTTGGGTATTATCCTAGTCATACTTCGGCAGATTTCTCTGGAGCTGTTGCAGAAATGATCATACCACTTTCCAGGGTGCATTATTTTAGTGCCAGTTTTAGTTGATGTTCCTGGAAGTCTTTCCAATTCTCCTATGCTCAGTAGTTTGGACCATGCTATCTCCTTAGCTTTCTGTCACCTTCCCCTGCCCACCTTGCCTTTTTATATAGAAATTATTCTTTTGTAAAAAAAGATTTTATTTATTTATTTATTTAGAGAGTGTGAGTGGGGGAGGGGCAAAGGGAGAGAGAGAAAGAGAGAAAATCTCCAGCTGACTCCACCTGGAGCACAGAGCCTGATACGGGGCTCCATGCCATGACCCTGAGATCATGACCTGAGCCAAAATCAACAGTTGGATGCTCACCTGACTGAGCCACCCACGTGCCCCTAGAGCTTATTCTTTATGATGTGTCAAAGGCACCTCTTTCACTGAAATGCCTTCTATGTTCCCAATCCCCATGGGGATTGGAGACTTTCCCCAAGGTCTTTTGGTAACTTGTATACCTCTAGCACAGCACGTATCAAACTGATTGTTTATTTGTTCATCTTTCCCAGTAGACGCTCTCATTTTAACTCTTCCTCCCAGTACCAACTTAGTGTGTGGCACAAAATTTAGACCCAGTGAATATTTGACAAATGAATTGAATGTGATAGAAAAGAGAATTATTGTATTCTATAATTTAAATATATATATACCGAATTTCTTTCTTTTGATTCACCTTATTTATTTCTTTTACTTTTTCGGTGATGAATTCAGAAGAGTGGAGATCATTAGGGAGATATCAAGAGAGGCATGTAGGAGCAGCAGCCTGGGTGGGTGGTAGGGCCCAGGGATACATGGGCCAGTCATGAGGGTCAGCAAGCTCATCTGGGCCCATTTGGAGAATGGAAGATGTTGGCCAAGAAAACCAGCTGGACAGATATGGGAGCAGTTTGCTTTTGTGTCAGATTTCTTCTTGGGGGCTTGGAGGAGAAAGTAGACTTGTAGCTTTTTTTTTTGCCTTTGTCCAGTTTCAGACATTCCTGTTGTTTTCCTTCACTCTTTCATCGCTGTGGACTAAAGCTCTTCCGGAGGACTTTTAGCCTGGTTTGAGAGAATCCTAGTGTGTCATCTTATCTTCCTCTGTCTGCTCTCTTCTTTGTGTCTCTCTGTAAGGCTTTCCATCCTCACACATCCCGGTGTATGAAAATGGAAAGATGTGGATGCTTTCCTGAGAGATGCTGTTCTCTGTGTGGAATGACAAGTTCAAAAGATTCTTTTCTGCTCCCCACCCTCACTGTCATCATTTATCAGTTACGTGGGCCATGGTTTTATAACAGCACAGTCTTAAAATGTTCCTTCTAAGTTTAATTTCTCTCCTTTTGGCCTTTTAAGGATGTGAATTGGCTTTAAGCAGTAGACCTTTTAGTATGATCATGTGAGCCTCTTTGTAAGCCTGCTACACCCTCCCACCCACAGGTCTGGAGACTTGTCTGTTTCCCTTTCCCCTAGAACCTTAAAATACATTTTTAAGAAGTGATTGCACTGTAACTTATTCATATAACCCTTACCACCACCTCCCCTCCTTGGGCGGACTTTCTTACAAGAATTTACTAGCTATTTCCAAAAAGAGGTCTGGATCTCTATTTTTAAAGCATAAATCCTGTCTTAACTCTGGAGGAGAACTGATTTGGCCCGAGTTTTCTCAGACATGGGAGATTTTATCCTTAGGTTAGTTTTGCAGATTTTTGCTAGGGAACTCTGGGGTCCCAGACAGCATAGTGATTAAAACTGGTTCAGTACTGACTCCTACCTACTAGCCATGTAAACTTGATAAGTCAGCCATATGGCCCTCAACTTCTTCATCTTTAACATGAAGGGATTAGAGTAGATAATTTCTAAGGGCTGTTTGGATGCTACTCATATGTAATAGTATTAGCTAATATGTATAGATCACTTATGCATCAGGCATTGTTTTAAGTGTATTCCCCCCTAATGTAATAGGTTTATTGAGATACAATTTGCATACCATATAATTTGCTCTTGGAAGTGTACAATTCAGGGGTTTTCAGTGTGTTCACAGATATGTGTAACCATCACCACAATCAATTTTAGAACATTTTTATCACTCTAGAAAAAACCTTGTACCATCAGTAGTCACATTACCTTGGTCCCTAATTCTCCCCCAGCACCAGGGAACTACTCATCTACTTTCTGTCTCTATAGATTTGCCTGTTCTGGACATTTCATATAAATGGAAACATATGTGATCATTTGGAATTGGCTCCTTTCACCTAATGTTTTTCAAAGTTCGTTCATGTTATAGGAGGTATCAGTGCTTCACTCCTTTCATGGCTGAATAATATTCCATTGTAGATTTACCACATTTTCCCCTACTTTCTAAAAATTGAAGTATGATTAACATACAATGTATTATTAGTTTCAGGTGTAAAACATTGGTTCAACAATCCTATGCATTACTCAGTGCTCACCACATTTTTTCTATTTTAATGTTTTTTTCTTATGTTAGTCACCATACAGCACATCCCTGTTTCTGATGTAAAGTTTGATGATTCATTAGTTGCATATAACACCCAGTGCACCATGCAATACGTGCCCTTCTTACTACCCACCACCAGCCTATCCTATTCCCCCACCCCCCTCCCCTCTGAAACCCTCAGTTTGTTTCTCAGAGTCCATAGTCTCTCATGCTTCATTCCCCCTTCTGATTACCCCCCCCTTTCTTTATCCCTTTCTTCCCCTACCGATCTTCCTAGTTCTTATGTTCCATAGATGAGAGAAATCATATGATAATTGTCTTTCTCTGCTTGGTGTATTTCACTTAGCATTATCTCCTCCAGTCCCATCCATGTTGCAGCAAATGTTGAGAACTCGTTCTTTCTGATAGCTGAGTAATATTCCATTCTATACCTGGACCAGAACTTCTTAATCCAGTCATCTGTTGAAGGGCATCTCGGTTGCTTCCACGATTTAGCTGTTGTGGACAATGCTGCTATGAACATTGGGGTGCATATGGCCCTTCTCTTCACTACATCTGTATCTTTGGGGTAAATACCCAGTAGTGCAATGGCTGGGTCATAGGGTAGCTCAATTTTTAACTTTTTAAGGGACCTCCTCCACACTGTTTTCCAGAGTGGCTGTACCAACTTGCATTCCCACCAACAATGTAGGAGGGATCCCCTTTCTCCACATCCTCTCCAGCAATTCTTGTTTCTTGCCTTGTCAGTTTTTGCCATTCTCACTGGCGTAAGGTGGTATCTTAGTGTGGTTTTGATTTGAATTTCCCTGATGGCTAATGATTTTGAACATTTTTTCATGTGTCTGTTAGCCATTTGTATGTCATCATTGGAAAAGTGTCTGTTCATAACTTCTGCCCATTTTATGATTTGTTTATTTGTTCCTCACGTATTGAGTTTGAGAAGTTCTTTGTAGATCTTGGATACCAGTCTTTTATTTGTAGCATCATTTGCAAATATATTCTCCCATTCCATGGGCTGCCTCTTAGTTTTTTTTTGACTGTTTCCTTGGCTGTGCAGAAGCTTTTTATCTTGATGAAGTCCTACAAGTTCATTTTATCTTTTGTTTCTCTTGCCTTTGGAGATGTGTCATGAAAAAGGTTGCTTTGGCCGATGTCGTAGAAGTTGCTGCCTATGTTCTCCTCTAGGATTTTGATGGATTCATGTCTCACATCGAGGTCTTTCATCCATTTGGAGTTTATCTTTGTGTATGGTGTGAGAGAGTGGTCAAGTTTCATTCTTTTGCATGTAGCTGTCCAATTTTCCCAGCACCATTTATTGAAGAGACTGTCTTTTTTCCACTGGTTGTTTTTTCCTGCTTTATTAAAGATTAGTTGCCCAGAGAGCTGAGGGTCCATTTCTGGGTTCTCTATTCTGTTCCATTGGTCTCTGTGTCTGTTTTTGTGACACCACCATGCTGTCTTTGTGATCACAGCTTTGTAGTATAGCTTGAAATCCGGCATTGTGATGCCCCCAGCTTAGTTTATCCTTTTCAACAGTTCCTTGGAGATTCTGGGCCTTTTCGGTTCCACAGAAATTTAAGGACTATTTGTTCCAGTTCCTTGAAAAATGTCATCGGTATTTTGATCGGGATAGCATTGAAAGTGTAGATTGCTCTGGGTAGCATGGACATTTTAACTATGTTAATTCTTCCAATCCATGAGCATGGAATATTTTTCCATCTTTTTGTGTCTTCCTCAATGTCTTTCAAGAGTGATTTGTAGTTTCTAGAATATAGATCCTTTACGTCTCGGTCAAGTTAATTCCAAGGTAACGTATGGTTTTTGGTGCTATTGTAAATGGGATGGATTCCCTAATTTCTCTTTTTTCAGTCTCATTGTCTGTGTATAGAAATGCAACTGATTTCTGAGCATTGATTTTGTATCCCGCCACATTACTGAATTGCTCTATAACTTCTAATAGTTTGGGAGTGTATTCTTTTGGGTTTTCCATATAGAGTATCATGTCATCTGCAAAGAGAGACATTTTGACTTCTTCTCTGCCGATTTGGATACCTTTTATCCCTTTTTGTTGTCTGATTGCTGTTGCAAGGACTTCTAGTACTATGTTGAATAATAGTGGCGAGAGTGGGCATCCTTGTCGTGTTCCTGATCTTAAGGGAAAGGCTTCCAGGTTTTCTCCATTGAGAATGATATTCGCTGTAGGCTTTTCATAGATAGTTTTCATGAGATTGAGGAATGTACCCTCTATCCCTACACTCTGAAGGGTTTTAATCAGAAAAGGATGCTGTATTTTGTCAAATGCTTTTTCTGCATCAATTGAGAGGATCAAAGGGTTCTTGACTCTTTTCTTGTTGATATGATCTATCACACTGATCGATTTGCGAATGTTGAACCACCCTTGCATCCCAGGGATGATTCCCACTTGTTCATGATGGATAATCCTTTTAATGTACTGTTGGATCCTATTAGCTAGGATCTTGTCGAGAATGTTGGCATCCATATTCGTCAGGGATATCGGTCTATAATTCTCCTTTTTGATGGGGTCTTTGCCTGGTTTGGGGATCAAGATAATACTGGCCTCATAGAATGAGTTTGGTAGTTTTCCTTCTGTTTCTATTTTCAGTGTAATGTTCTGACACATATTGTGTCCGATAAGACAAAGCAATAAGAGAACTGGTCAAAAGATTTGAAGAAGAAATGATTCACCAAAGAAGATACACAAATGGTCAAAAAGCACTTGAAAAGATGCTCCCTTAAACCACTTAAAAGCATAAAGTTGAACAAAAATCAAAATGGCTGCATTAATGTCTCTGCAAGGCTCAATTGTGAACTAGGTAGCCTTTTTCTTCTCTTCTGCAAACCTCTGCTCCTCCTTTCGTAGCCTTTTGTTTCAGGAACCTGGTACCACCTGAAAGACATGATGAAGGAGCTGCGAGCACCCACATAATTTCTGTCAAACTGGCTAGATCCTATATTTCCCTATAACCGCCCCCCCCCCCCGCCTCTTCCTCCAAGGGGACTAGGCTAACAGTTTGTTTTTGTTGTTGTTGTTTTAAATAATGATTTTTTATTATGTTAGTCACCATACAGTATATCCTTAGTTTTTGATGTAGTGTTTCATGAGGCTCCCAGTTTATGGGGGCCTTAGCCTTCTGTAGCCTCCTTTGCCCGGGACAGCAATGAAGCTGTTGTTCCTCATTTTTCCAAACTCTGTGTTCGTCTTATATTTTGGCCGTGTAGCACAGAGGTCAGTTTTGCACAGCACACTCAGTCATCAGGAAGATAAATGAGTAAGACAGTGAGTTACCATTACACATCCATCCCCGTGCCTACAATTACGAAGGCTCTAAACATATGTGGTGCGGATGTAAAGTACCTAGAAGTTTCTTACACTTGTGGGAATGAAAAATGGTCCAACCACTTAGAAAAGCCGAACCACTGATAGACATTTACCAATCACATGAACAGCCATTCCTCTCCTAAGTATTTATACAATATGTCCACACAACAAATGCACATGAATATTCCTCACAGCTTTATTCACAATGGCTAAACCCTGGAAACGACATAGATGTCCATTAATAGGTGAAGGTACAGACAGAATATATCCATACAGAGGAATACTACTACCAATGAAAATGCCTGAAGTGGTGATGCATGTAGTAATAGGGATTGATTTTCGAATCCTTAGGCTGCACAAAGGAATGTAGGCATGAAAGAGTTCCATTTACATAAAGTTGTTAAAAATGTAAGCCCACCTATGATGCCAGTGGTTGTCTGGGGCTGAGGATGGAAGCAGTGATGGGCTTCAATGGTACCACCCAAGGGAAGTTGTGACCTAGAGGAAATACCCTGTGTCCTGAATGGAGCAGTAGTTTCCATTGTATGTCCCTCTGTGAAAATGTGTTTAACTGTACAGTTAAGTTTTTTTTGTTTTTTTTTTTGTTGTTGTTGTGAAAGCACTCACACTGCATCCTCTTCTTTTTACTCCTCCAAAGGAGGACAAGAAGGAGCATCAGTGGCAATTGGCAGTTGTGGAAACATCTAAAGCTAGCCTCTGGCTCAGGAGAGAACCTTGTGCCTCCTCCTCGTGGTTTCGGGTACTCTACACGTTCAGAGGAACTTCTCTAGTAACAAACTATAGAAATGATCCCTGAAAGTATAGTCTCAATTGTATACTTTCAAGTGATGCAGTCTACTGTACCTAAATTATACCTCAGTAACAGGTAACAGTAACAGGTAATCCGTTTCTCCATACTAGCAGTGGACATTTAGAAAATGAAATTTTAAAAAACGGAAATGAAATTTGACAAACACAATAGAGATTCATGTCCGCCATCATTAAATGCATGAGAACACATATAACAAAGACCCCTGAAAACTACTGCTGAGATAAATTAATGGAAATCTAAATAAATAGAAAAACATATATCACATTCATAGATTAGAAGACTCAATATTGTTGGAATATCAAATCAGCATTATTCTGCTTCATACTGGACATTCTAAGCTGAACTGCAAACCCAAACTTCCAATGTTTCCCCATAACCTGTCTTAAATACCAGGGATTTTTTTCCTGCTTTGTCAAAGATTAGCTGACCATATAGTTGAGGGTCCATTTCTGGGGTCTCTATTCTGTTCCATTGATCTATGTGTTTGTTTTTGTGCCAGTACCATACCGTCTAGATGACTACAGCTTTGTAATGCAGCTTTAAGTCTGGAATCGTGATGCCTCCAGCCTTGTTGTTTTTTCTCAGGATTGCTTTGGCTGTTCAGGGTCTTTTGTGGTTCCATACAAATTTGAGGAGTGTTTCTTCTAGCAATGTGAGAGATGCTGGTGGTATTTAAATAGGGATTGCATTAAATATGTAGATTGTTTTGGGTAGTATAGACGTTTTAACAATATTTGGTTTTCCAATCCATGAGCATGGGATGTTTTTCCATTTCTTTGTGTCCTCCTCCGTTTCTTTGCTAAGTGTTCTGTAGTTTTCAGAGCTCTTTCTTCTCTTTGGTTAGGTTTATTCCTGGGTATCTTATGGGTTTTGGTGCAATTGTAAATGGGATCGATTCCTTGATTTCTCTTTCTGCTGCTTCATTATTGGTGTATAGAAATGCAACAGACTCCTATGTGTTGATTTTGAATCCTGCAACTTACTGAATTGGTGTATCTGTTGTAGCAGTGATGTGGATGGAGCTAGAGTGTATGATGCTAAGAGAAATACGTCAGTCAGAGAAGACAAATACTGTATGATTTCACTTACATATGGAATTTAAGAAACAAAACAGATGAACATAGGAAGGAAGGAAAGAGAGGTAAACCATAAAACGGACTCTGAACTATAGAGAATAAAGTGATGGTGGCTGGAGGGGAGGTGGGCAGGGAGATAGGTGAAATGGGTGATGGGCATTAAGGAGGGAACTTGCTGTGATGAGCACTGGGTGTTTGTCGTATGTAAGTGATGAATCACTAAATCTATGTCGTATGTAAGTGATGAATCACTAAATTCTACTCCTGAAACTACTCCTGTGTTAACTAGCTGGAATTTAAGTAAAAACTTGCATTAAAAAAAAAATAAAGCCTTTGCTGAATCTCACACGGCAGTATCATTATGCAGTATGGTTGGAGACTAGAATGGGGTGGGGAGATGATGAGCTTTCAGAAGTGGTTGATCCAATCCCATGTCTTCTCCCTTGAATGCTCAGTGCCACCTGGCCACACCCATTGCACCATGATCTCAGCCAAGTCCAGCCACTAAGTTGAAGAGCTTGATGCTGTCAATGCAAAATAGATGAACCTTTAAGAATTTCTAAAAAACCAAGGAAGAGAGTTCTATTTGAGCCCAAATTAAGACAGGTGCCTGGGATGGGGCGCCTGGGTGGCTCAGTCATTAAGCGTCTGCCTTCGGCTCAGGGCGTGATCCTGGAGTCCTGGGATGGAGCCCCACATGGGGCTTCTCCACTGGGAGCCTGCTTCTTCCTCTCCCACTCCCGCTGCTTGTGTTCCCTCTCTCACTGGCTGTCTCTCTTTGTCAAATAAATAGATAAAATCTTAAAAAAAAAAAAAAAAAAGACAGCCGCCTGGGATAGGCAGTCTTCACAAAGAAGGGAGTGGTCTGGCAAAGGAACATTTGGTGTAGGGTTGTATACATTTTTACATGAAAAGTTACAAACTGTCAGACAAAAGACATTGTAGAAAGACACTGCAGTTCCAGATCTTAAGTTTCTAGTATATGAAGGGTGGTATGACTTCAATCTTATGAGAACCAGGGAAGTGTCTTCCTTTTTCTTATCTTTTCCGGAATGCTCCTTTTGGGTTATTTTCTTTAAGAAAGCAGAGGTACAATGTGTGCTTGGGGCAGAAATAGAGCCCATGCTTCGAGTTTTTGTAGATTCATTTTGACCTTGGTAAATGTGAAAGCATAGCTTCCTTGGGAGCCAGGAGCAGGACCCACAAACAGTAGAAGTTGAAAATTTCCTGTATTAGTGCTACAGTGACCTCCTAAGTCTCTGGCTCATAAGATCTAGGTGGGAACGTGTGCTGAAGAAGTGAGGAGGTGCTTCAGGGCATCCTTTTCCCCTGCCTCCCTGTTTCTCTCTTCTCAACCTCAGCTTCTATGTCACGGAACACCAGTGCACACATCCACTGTGATATCATCCATCACTGACCCATGCCCTGGAACTTCCCATGCGTGGTTAGAGGAATACAACCGCAGGTCAATGACATGAGGTCAACCCAAAGAAATCTATCCAACGCTGTTCCATCTTTTTAAAATTGTTTTTATATTTTTTAAAAATTTAATTTTAGTTAACTTACAATGTGACATGAGGTTCAGGTGTATAATATGGTGATTGAACATTTGTAGACATTGCCCAGTGCTCATGACCACAAGTGCACTTCTTGATCCCCATCACCTTCATCTATCCTCCGGCCCCACTCCCCTCTGGCTGCCACCAGTTTGTTCTCTATAGTCTGTTTCTTGGTTTGTCTCTCTCCCTTTTCTTTTTCCTTTGCTTATAGGTTTTGTTTCTTAAATGCCACATGTGAGTGAAATCATATGGTATTTATCTTTCTCTGACTGACTTATCTCACTTAGCATAATACACTCTGGCTCCATCCGTGTCCTTGCAAATGGCAAGATTTCATTCTTTTTTTATGGCTGAATGAAATTCCATGGTATATATACACCACATTGTCTTTACGCTCTTTCCATAATTTGGCTATGCTGCTGTACATAGGGGTGCATGTATTCCTGCAAATTAGTGTTTATGTCTTTTTGGGAGTAAATATCCAGGCATTAAATACGAGGGTAAACCAAATAAGCATAGCAAAATGGCAGTAAGGTTACAAATCTTTCCAAAATTGGTGTTCATTACATGTATGATGCATATTCCTAAGCATAAATTAACCATTTGACAATTTCAAAAGAAGTCTCGTGAGAGGCAAATGAAATCCATAAGTGACCTGAAATGTGGTGTTTAGTGACATGATAAAAACAACAAAGAAAGCAATTCACACAGAGAGGAGGCGTCTAGGACATAGGGATGTTAAGCATCAGTTTAATGACAAGGCAAAATGGTGTCCCAGTAAGGCAAAAGAAGTCTCCTAACATAGGAATACAGCCAGAAGAATAGTGAGTCAGGACAAAACATTTTGAAAAATTAATAATGTACTCACTTAGTTTTATACTCTGCCCCTCACCCTATATTTTTGAAGGGATAGAGAAAAAAAGTTGAGAAGAACATCATGACAGTCTACGACTCTGTAATTGGCAGTGTTTGTGAATGTCTGTGAATATATGAATATATATGAATACAAATATGCCATTTCCCAGCTCTGTCCACTACAAAGGCCTAGAAATACCAGTTGCAATGAGAGCCTAAGGATACACGTTATGATCTGGGAGCATGGTTTCCCATGAAATGAACCACAGATTCTTAGAGAAATGGCTGAGGCCAGGCCAGAGGCAGCAAATCTTCAACATGAGACAGAAACACCTCATCATACAGATAGCAGGAAAGGTCTCAAAAGCTATGAGGGTTTTATTGAAAGGCTATGGAAGCCAACCTGAAGTCACTTTCACTGCTGAAAGAGAGGTTAAATGGAGCAATCATAAGACCATAATACGATGGTTTAAAACACTTGGATATGATTGCATCCTTGGTTTCATATTAACACAGAAAAAAAAAAAAAGAGGAAAAGAAACTTATGGGTTACCATTAGAGATGCTAGAGGACCAGCTCCTTTAGCTGCAGTTTTCCCTACAAACTGTACCGCCAGGTAAATAGTATTTGGGGAAATTTCTCTTAATACAAGTGTTTATACAAGTCTTCTAGGACCCAAAACATGATGATGGAATATCATCACTGTGCTCCACAGAATCAATTGATGGATAGGCCTTGAACATGAGGGCGGCCAGCATCATTAGAACACCCGGATACGAGGTGCATCCTGATGGAAAAGCACACAGCACTTGAGAGGAAGTCTTGCCAATACGTCCAACCTCAGACTGATCAGTTTCTACATCTGCCAGCTCCAACACAGCAGTCAGAAACAAGGGGCTACCGAATATTTGGATGAGGTTAGAAGGACCTCTTTTGTCAGAGCTGCATTTTAATTATATTTCATTTTCAGCTCCCATAAATGTAAACTTAAAAACTGAAGAAATAGTGACTATTTTTCTATTAAACACAACTTTATTACTCTGGGCGAATTCTGTTTCCCTTAATGTGAAGCATTAAGCGGCAAGATGCAAGCTTATTTTTGATTGTTGTGCGCTTATACTTTTTACTTTTCACTGTTCCAGCTAGAAAATCTTAAATTCCATGTGGGGCTTGCATTTTCTCTCTAATAGCACTGTTCCATAATCTACCACGAACTGAGAGGACGTATGGTGGATTGTGTTATAGTCTATCTGGCTATAAATGCAGTCTGTGGGAATGCTCCAGAACAAACACCTCAGTATTTCCAAGAATGGGTAACAAAAAAGGAGAGAGCAAGACCTGGAGAGAGAGAGAGAGAGAGAGAGAGAGAGAGAGAGAAGCAGGTTGAGAGCCAGAGGGAGAGAGAGGGAGGGAGGAGGAAGGAAAGGGAGAAACTGAGGAGAAATCTACACATTGCTAGGAGGCTTCAAGACAGGTCCTACTGATCACAGTTTGTGCATTTTGTTTGGATCCTGATCTAGAGAAAACAACTTAAAGACAACAATGGGGAATGTGAACACTGTGTATTTTATGAAAGTACATATTGTAAATTTATTGATGAATACTTCGAAGGTTACAATGATAATCCTTTCAAAAACTGTTCTCATTTAGGGAACATACAGATAAAACTGCAAATGAAATATGATGTCTGGCTTTTGCTTTAAATAATATAGGAAAAAGTAAGTGGGTGGGATTGTAGTAAAACAAGTTCAGCCATAAATTGATAATTGTTGAGACTGGCTGATGAGGATGGGGATGTTCTGTTATACAATTCTGTCTACTTGTGTGTACTCCCGACATTCTGCATCTAGAAAAGAGTGATGAAGAGTACAAGTCCACTGAGGATAATGGCAGCAGAACCTCTCAACACATACTTTAAAGGGTTAGGGATTAACCGAGAGAGTCAGTAACACCACTCATAACCCTGCCCCCAAACAGCCAGGGGCCAGCCAATACTGCGGACTCCGGATGGTTGGTATTTAGCCAGGTCTGGGAGCCAGACACAGCAGAGGGATTAGCACAGACCATGCACTTAGAGCAGAAGACTTCAGGGAGGGCAACTCAGCAGGGAACATAGGGGCATTATGGCAGAAAGAGCGCGAATGGCTCAGAATATGCCTGAGGCCTGCGGACTACAGCTTCAGCTACTTGGATCTGAAGGAAAGGGGCTGCACGGTGTAGAGGATCAGAGGTGGCAGCTGGGGGAGGCACAGTCGTCGGTGCAAAGGGGCAGACCTGGAAGAAGGTAACGTCCTTTGGAGGCTTGTGGTAAAGAGAAAGAATGAAGCCACTGATAGAAATGAAAGGACCTATTGGAAGAAAACAGGATCCCAGAAGCAGAAGACACACCGCGCCTCTCCCCAGACCTTTACATCTATTAGAATGATTACACCAAAGAGAGGATCCAGACCTCCGAAGTCCACGAAGCTACTCATAGCACTCATTTGTTCCTACGTGGAACTTCTGTTTCTCGTTCCACCAAACCCAGGCGTGTTAAAAAGAAAATGATAGAGCAGACCGGTATTCCAAGGTGACAGAAGAAAATAAAACAAACAGAAATAGAGAGTCAAACATTTCAGCTCACTGACGTTACCCCTTAAAATCAATCACAAAACATAGGGAAACTGTAAAATGACATCCTGACCTGAATTAAGTGTACCTAACAAAGCATTTGTAGACATGACAAAGGTAAAAGTTCGCTTAACACACACACGACTCCAAAGAGAAGTGGGCAAGAAATAAGAAATGAGAATCTAGAATTGGCAGAAGTAGGAAAAAACTGAAGAAAAATACTCTGGAAAAGAGGCTGGTCAACAAGATTCATCAGGGCAACAGTTGTGCAGAAGGATAGTGGACACTGAATACAGAAAAGAAAGCAGCCAAGAGAACAGAAATGAATAAAAGATACTGAGAAAGGATCAGAGAGAAAGTCATGGATGCCTGGGGGAGACAGAAGCAGAGGAGCCAACACTAAAACCTATCCTCACAGAACTAAAAGATTTTAAAGAAGAAGAAGAAAACTCCTCTGAAGCTACGGACCGGTCCCCCCAACCACCAAAAAAGACCAATTTATATCCAATGGAAAGAAAATCAATTTACATTCTCTATCCCAATCAAACATGCAAAGCAAGGCAATATATATTTTTCTTTTAAAAATTTTAATTTAAATTCCATTTAATTAGCATATACTGTATCATTAGATTCAGAGGTAAAATTCAGTGATTCACGGTGCCTGGGTGGCTCAGTCAGTTAAGCGTCTGCCTTTGGCTCAGGTCATGATCCCAGGGTCCTGGGATCAAGTCCCATATCAGGTTCCCTTCTCAGCAGGGAGTCTGCTTCTCCCTGGCCCTCTCCCCCTCCCGCCTGCTTGTGTTCTCTCTCTCTCATGCTTTCTCTCTTTCAAAGAGATAAATGTTTTTTAAAAAGAATTCGATGATTCGTCAGTTGCATATGACACCCAGGGCTCATGACATCAGATGCCCTCCTTAATGCCCATCACCCAGGTACCCCATCCCCCCATCCACCTCCCTTCCAGCAATCCTCAGTTTGTATTCTGTAGTTGAGTCTTTTATGCTTTGTCTCCTTCTCTCCTTTTCCTCTTATTTTTCCTTGCCTTTCCCTATGTTCCTCTGTTTTGCTTCTTAAATACCATCTAAGAGTGAAAATACATGGTATTTGTCTTTTCGTGACTGACTTACTTCACTTAGGATAATACCTTCTGGTTCCAACCAGGTCTTTGCAAATGGCAAGATTTCATTTTCCTGGTGGCTGAGTAGTATTCCATTGTATATACCACATCTTCTTTATACATTCATATGTCGATGGACTTCTGGACTCTTTCTGTAGTTTGGCTATTGTGTACATTGTTCCTATAAACATCGGGGTGCAGGTGTCCCTTCAAAACAGTATGTTCGTATCCTTTGGAAAAATACCTAGCAGTGCAATTGCTGGTTCATAGGGGAGCTCTATTTTTAACTTTCTAATTTGTTTAAAAGATTTCATTTATTTGCCAGAGAGAGAGAGACCACAAGTAAGGGGAGTAGCAGGCAGAAGGTGCAGCAGGTGTCCTGCTGAGAAGGGTAATCAATGTGGGACTTATTCCCAGGACCCTGGAATCATGATCTGAGCCAAAGGCAGACACTTAACCACCTGAGCCACCCAGGCATTCTTATTTTTAACTTTTGGAGGAAACGTCATAGTGTTTTCCAGAGTGACCGTACCAGTTTGCATTCCCAGAAGGAACGTGATAGGGTTTCCCTTTTCCGCATCCTTGCCAACATGTGTTGTTTTCTGAGTCATTAATTTTAGCCCTTCTGACCACCGTGAGGTGGTATCTGGCTGCGGTTTTGATTCGTATTTCCCTGATAGGGCAATATACTTAAAAAACTCAGTAAAAACTCACCGTGCAAGTACTTTCTATTCAGCCATGATGTCCGTGTGTGCAGGTAGTAGAAAAAGAGTATTCAATACACAACACTCAGGGAGTCCTGATTCCATCACTAGGAGTCTTTGAAGGTGAACTTCACCCAACGAGAGATGACTGGGAAATTTTGGCTTTCGAACAGCTGGTCACTGTTGAATAGACTCAATTGTAGATGTAAAACAAAAATCTGGGAGTGGAGCAGGTGGGAAAAATAGGAATAAGCAGCATCTGTTTCACTGGGTGGAAACAATAGTATACGAAGAGTCAGGTTAAGACGGAGGTAAAGAGAAAATAGAATAATGTCAAACGTTTGAGGTTGAGGGGTCACTTACAACTTAGAAACTGAATGTGAAAAGTTTGACAAGCTAATACGGAACCAAAGATGTCCAAAAACTTTTGGTGCACTATTCAGCCCTACCTCTACAACCTTCTTAAACACCACACTCACATATAGGCACACATGAGAAGAAAAGAAAGCAAATACCACAGAACGACAAACAGATGAAATTTCTCCCCCATAAGTTAACTATAGCCTAAAAGAGATGGAGACTCAGTGTTAAATATGGTGAGGAGAACCAAGACGATTTACTTTACTGTATACCCTGATACATCAAATCAACCATGATAGTAGGGATTAGAGCACCAGATGCAAAAAACACACGAGTCGAATCGTTGAACGCTACATCAAAAACTAAAGATGTACTATATATTGGCTCTTTGAACATATTAATTAAATAAAATTCACAAGTGCACAATGATTGTCAAAACAAATACTTTAATGATATAGAATGGGGAGGAAATATTCTTTTCCACAGCACAATGCCAGCAAATACACATTGTATAGGAAGGATAAAGTTAGATAGAATTCTTCCAATGTACAAACACAGATACGGTTACGATGCACCACAGGGATCATTACAGATGGCAAAATTTTAGAAAAAGACTTTAGAGAAGAAGATCTTCATACATTCTCAGAGAACCCCTTGCCAAAATGCTAATTTTAGAAGAAAATCATGTGTCCTGCTATGAACAGATCTGATAGGCCCTCCATAGCAAAGTAACCAATGAAGCTGTCACAAGAATGGTGATGGGCAAACTTGGACCCTCTTGGTCTCCGGGTGGGCTGAGCTGGGACACACACAGCGTTAACTATGGAGTGTCCTGGCCAGAGGGTTAGGCTGAATTTAGTCAGGAGGAAATGATCAGACAACTTCAGGATGTAGACCCTTAAGCCAAGACATCTGACTGTCCCCTACAAACAAGGAAATGTCAGCACCAGCAGACACAGCCATCTAAGGGTGAGGAGATGTTTTGGGTTCAAAAGGACTAAAAAAAAAAAAAAAAAGGAACACATTCTTTTTAGTCCTTTGGAACCGAAAATATCTCTTCTCGCTTGTGTTGTCTCTTCTATGTGGTGACACTGACTGTTTGAAGAAAGTCCAGTCATCTTGTTCAATGATCTACATTCTCAAGTTGTCTGGTAACTTCCTCATGCTCAAATTCAGGCTAAACCTTACCAGCAAGAACACTGCATAGTTAATGCTGTCTGCTCCTAGCGCAGCCCATCTGGTGGCCCAGAATGTCCAGTTTGACTTGTGGTCTTTCTCCATGGTGCTCCTGACTCAGGTTCTCTGCAGGGTGGAATTGAGAGCAGCAAGACTTAAGGTCTGTCAAAACTGTGTCATCTAGTCAGGCATTGGTCTCCTGAGGGATTTCTCACAACTGGAGCTGAAGGCTAGAATCTCTCTCATCAAAGCAGTCTTTTGCAGTCAAAATCACAGAGAATGGCTTGTGATTGTGATGTTGATTCTCAGCAAAGGATCCCACCTGTGCTGTGTTTGGGCTTTAAGTTGATTTGCTGTTCTAGATTTCTTTTCATCAAATGGAAAATGATGGGGTTTTGTGATGGGGTTTATGATGGGGTTTTCTTCACATGAGGAATCTCTTAGTTTCTGAAGTACTTGGTATCTGAGAGAGAAAGAGAGAGAAATCAAATGTGAGTCTTGGTCAGATGGCTGAGCCTGGAGGGGTGGCTACCTGGTAACAGATGCCAGGAGCAAGCTGAACCCCTGTCCAGAAGGAGCCTAAAGGGGGAGCCGCAGGCAGCCTGAGGGGGAGAGTGAGAGCCACAGGTCAGAAGTAATACCTCGCTAAACTGAGCGTCAGCCTGTGTTGCAGGATCCAGGGACCCCTGTGCTCCCCCACCTCCCAGCAGGAGCCTGGTGATATCCCAGCTCAAGGCTGCTGTGAGCTTTGGCCAGATCCCAACTACCCCTTCTTCAGTAGCCACTTCACTCTTGAGCCCCCTTCATCAGAAGCCCAAGTGATGGCTTTCTCACGCCTCCCAGAGAGGGATGCACCTAGCACCCAGCACACACATTCAGAAACAGACTGCTGTAGGAAGGAGGGGACCCTTGGCCGACAAACACACCCCCTTCTCACCCTTGTCCCAGTCTTCTGAGGAGGAGGCCAGGCTATGGAATGAGTTCTAGAATCAGAGCCAACAGGAGCCTCAGCCTATCTCCAAGTTCCTTTCTGCCATGTGCAGATGAGGACCTCCTAAAGCCATGTGACCTGTGTCTAAAAACCCTGGCCTGAAACCCTGGCTCAGGCCCTGTGCAAACATGTGGGGGAAGGGAGAGGAAAGCCTCTGATCTGGAGGTGTGGGCAAGCAGTAGACATTCTTGGTCACTTGGCTGGAGAGGAACAAGCCCAAAGGGGCAGAGGAAAGAGCTCAAGGAGGAGAAACTCAAAGGGGAATTCACAAAAAGAGAGCAGGGGTGTTACCATGGCCCTAGTCATTTTCACTCAGGGACGCCAACATTTTCTGAAGGTAATCTCACACAGGATAGCCCTTGGGGCATTTCTAGGACTATTCTCAATGCAGAGACTCACCAAACTCTGAAGTGAAAATGAAAAGGCATTCGTTTTAGCTCTCTAGATTCTCATCCCTTCTTTTCCAAAGTTTCCCTAAAGAAAGAGTCTCTCAGTGTTTACCCTGGTATAAAGAAGGACCTGCAAATGGGTTAACATAGGAGAATGAGACCTAAGGTTCTTTACTGAGATGTTGTATAAGGACAAAATTTGATTAAAATGTTCTCTTTCAATCTGCAGTGAACCTGCAGGGGGCTGTGAAATCCACTCAGTGACTAGTGAACTGTGGATTTCATTGTCATAAGAGTAGAGCACTAAATTCTTTGACCTTTGATCAGGGAAGAGATTATGTTTTGGACTCTGGGTATCTATGTAATATTTATTTTTTTCTTCTTTTTTTTTCTTTTTTTCTTTCATTCTTTATTTTACTTGTTTATTATTCTGTTTCGTTAGCCAGTGTATGGTACATCATTAGTTTTTGAGGTTGTGTCCAATGATTTATCAGTGACGTATAAACCCAGTGCACATCACAACACGTGCCTTCTACATTATAGGGGCTGAGGAGAAACCTAACTCCAGGCAGTCCGGTGTGCCACTCCCAGCTGTGACAGGTTCTCATTTAGTTTTTCTCATGGAGGCTCTTTCTCCTCAGCTTTACACTTCCTATTCACATGGAGAAGTTGAGGGTTACGTGTCCTCCTAGGTCAGATTCCCTGAACGACCCAGGAGGAGAGTCCTTTTGCAAGTGACTCATTAAGACAGTGCTCCTGGGAGGATGAGGCCTCAGAGTTGGGCAAGCAGGGAAGGAAGGCAAAGAAGCCGAGAAAGTGTGTGATTTCCGGCAAAGTTCGCGTGTTTGGCGACATGTGTAACTGACACTGCTCTGCCGAGGAGGGCCATGAGGCCTGCTTCCCCGTGGCCATGAGTGGAGGGGAGAGGGGATCTCAGGACGGCCCCAGCAGGAACACAGCAGAGTTCAGATGCAACCAGGTGATGGAGATGGCAGGGCTGGCAGAGTGGCAGTCCCTAGGGAAACAGACGGAAGCCCAGACAGAGGTAGCACCAGCTGTGGGAGTGACCAAACGAGGAAGACAAGGCAGTTTGAGTGTGTCGGGGGGGGTGCAGCTATCATCTGAAGGACAGCAATAGGAATCCCTGTTTCTAAGAGCCACAGGGCGTATGATTACCTCAGTTCCCTAAGCCAGAGGGACATGGAATTTGCATGCGAGTCTCCACCGGCCTAACTGCAGTTTTCTCTTGGGAATCTTCTCTTCCATGACACCGAGGGCTTTCCTGTGGCCAAAGACTTGACACTCACACTGGCTGTCCCTCGAGGCCTCAGCGGCATCGCCCTCCAGCTTGGGAGGGTTCTTCACGCAGAGGGAAGCATCCAAACCCAGCTCTGGATGGAAAAGCACATCAGCAGGATTTGTTGTTATTCATGATCTTTCTGATCCTCCACCCACACTGACCTCAAAGGACGACATCGGACAGAAGGAGCAAGGCCATCCGAGTATTCAGAGGGGAGGGGAAGCCAATGGACACGCTTTGATTATTTCCCGTTTTGTTCATCTCTCTCACACTACCTGCATGGATAAGAATGCCAGAAGGCCAAAGTGCTTGCAGTTGACAAAAGTGAAATCAGAGAAGCAGAATTGGTAAAAACAGAGTTCCGGAGAAGAAAAGACAAAGGCAGGGAAATCAGGCTGGAAAGAGGCTGTGCTATTGGTGGGAAGAGACTGTAGACATCAGCTAAAATCAAAGTTGAAGGGAAGCCTTTGGGGAGCAACCAGGGAAGAGAAAGCTGGGGAGTTGACACAACATGCGTCAACACCTGGTGCACTTCATACGTGTACACTCTGGATAATACACACACGGATTATACATCATGTATGTGACCTGAGATACAAATGTGTGTGTCTGTATGTACGTATGTACCTAATTCAGTAAATGATTAAATAGGGATCTGGGGGACACGGAACCTAATATTCTAACCTCCCTTCTGGTCAGTTGAAATTGGAAAAAATACACAAATCCAAGGACAATGAGAAAGGGGGTGGAAGAAACAGGTGACTGTTCAACACCACGGAGGGATTACAGGGGGGAGCAGGTGGGAACAAAACAGAGTAACGCCATCTGCCATGGCGTGACAGTTTGTATTCGCCCCCAGTTCATAGAGGTGAATCACAATCCCCAATGTGATGGTTTTGTGGGGTGAGCATCTGGTCGGCATCCCCCCTAGAAGGGATCCGTGCCCTATAAAGGAGACCCCACAAAGCTCCCTCACTCCTGGAAGGATAAGGGAGTCAGGCGGCCACCTCCAAACCAGGAAGGCAGCATCACCAGGCCCCATATGTGCACCTGTTTGATTGTGGTTCTACCGCACCTACAGAACTGTGAGATCACAACTTCTGTTGTTGACAAGTCAGCCTGTCTGTGGCATTTTTTTCTCAGAGCTGGAATGCACAAAGAACCCGGCATGGAGCCTGGTTTCCCTCTTAGTCCTCTGTGGAAGTTGAGTCACAGAGAGAGGAACTGAGCCAGCGGGGTGAGTCGGGGCCACGACAGTGGGCGCCATGGAGAAGTGACAGGCTCAAGGGAGAAGACAGTAAGTACGTCAAGTTCTAAGGCCCTTCTCGGGGCTGTGCTTCCCCAAACATTCCCTGAGCTCTTTCTCTGGGGTCTCTCCCCGGTGCCACAGTCTGCTGCTTATGTCACCTCCACCTGAGAACTGCGTCTCCTCATTTCTCAGGTAGTTCTGACAGAGGAGCCCCAGGCCACCCCAGGCTCCAGGAAGGGGCACTGAATGCAGGAGGGAAAGGAACACATGACCCAGGGGAGGATTGGAAAGCTCAGTCTTCAGGAAATCTGAGCAGAGGTGGGTCCTGATGAAGAGGAAGCTGGGGACGAGGCCCCGGAGATGAGGGGAGATGATGAACTAGACGGAGGATCAGAGGAGAGAGTGACATGTGCACTTCATGTAAGAAAGGGGCCACTTATGTCCTTAGAAAAGGGAAAAAAGAAAAATAAGTGGGAGACAGTGTTGTGAGGCCAGTATTACCATTTTGACTGTGAGCACCGAACAGGGAAGATTGCCTCGAAGGTGTCTTAGGAGAGAAAACTGGGCACACGAGCCTTTCTGAGAAAGCCAGGGAAGATGGGGTCCAGTGAAAGTGGAGCCTCTGACAACTGCCCCATCCCCCATGAAACAATGCCCCGAAACCATTTGCCGAGTACTAAAGCCTCACAGCAACCCACAAATTAGACATGACAAATTCATAGATGTTGTCAAGCAACTTCTGTTGAATCAGGCCCCCTAGAATTTATGCCGTTTCTTCTTTCCCATATCGTTGGAATGGAGATACTAGTTTTGCGCTTTCCGATGAAGGGACAGAGGGGAAACTAGGTAAGAGGATGAATAATTTGGCCAGTTATAGAGCCAGAAAGTTGCAAACCGAAGACCTGGGGCAGAGCTGATACTAAACACCGGGCTCTTGCTGACCTCGCTGGATTGGAGCATCATGGGGTTCGACCTCACCCCGTTGCTGCCTCCAGCCATAAGCTTGTGACGACCAACACAGGGACTAGAACTTCCTACTCCCTGTCCTTCTCACCTTGGAAGAGCGGCCATTGGTTCCCAGAACCCATCTTGGCATCTAGGCTCCCGATGGCAGAGGAGAGGCCGAGCCTGGCACTGTTGTCTCCACAATCCAACTGCTGTTCCAGCTGCTGTTGCAGAGAATTGGCCACCTGGGTGCTTGGCTGTGTCTGTGCTCCAGACATTTGCACCTCTGCCCTTTGGAAAGTCACGTTTCCACTCGATGGGCCCTGGTGACGGGGAACCTGCATCGGGGCTGAAGCAAGAAGAGATTTCAATGGGATCCACCCCAGGGCTCCTTAGCTTAGCACTCCCAGAACACCCACGTCTGATGTCCCTTCCGGTCTGAGAGACCACCCTTCGAGCAGGTACAAAGGTAGACATCATGTGTATGAAGGAGATGTCAGTGTTGTGTCCGAGCCTAGGGATGCTGGGACGGCAGTTGCCCAGCCTGCAAAGTCCCTGAGGTGAAAATCACCCCCTTCAATCCACCAGGCGTTTGGATGGGCCTATGACTTCATTCCTATCATTCCGTTAGTCGTAACCTTCTACCTACAGCCTAGAGAGAGTAGGTAATAGAGAGTTCTTAAGGTATGGGGAGAAGGAGTTGCCAGTGGGAGCTGTGCAGCATTACAGGGGTGCAGGCAGCCAAGTGAAGAGCCTCCTGGGCACCCCTCGTGACAACAGAAAAGGCCCGGGACCTCTCAGCTCTCATTGCTTTTGGATGGAGCCTCATGGAGACATTGATCTCTCAGAGGGGCTGGAAGAGCCCCTGGCTCTGCTCACAGGACAGTGACTCACAGGGTAGGAGTTGGCAGATGTGTGGCAGGGTCACAGGGATCTCTGGGGGCAGTCTCGCAACCTTTTCCTTTACATTTACAACTGTTTCAAATAATTTGGTACAAAAAAAGAGGGCAGGGCCAACCGCATCCCCACATAGGACCTGACAGGACTGAGTGGAGACCAGTGGGCAGTCTGAGCTGGTGTGGGTCTGAGGTCCCATAACCACTGGCCAGGGGTCTTGGGCAAGTGACATGACGTTGCTGAGGCTCGGTTCCCTTGGCTCTCACAGGAGATGCCACACCGACTGGAGAGTGACCTCTGAGGACATGAGGGGCTCCAGCACAACAGCCCTGCTGGTGAGCGGACACGGAAAGGGACGTGGCGGACAAACGAAGCAAAGTAACTGTGTGTTTCATTTCTGCTTCCTGAATTGCTGTAATCCTGAGGAGGCCTTTGCTTCTTGGCCCCTCCGAGAGGAATGGGAAACAGGGGAGAAGGTGGTGCTAGGGTGGAGAGACTGTTAACTGACCAAAAAGATGAAGGAACAAAATATTTCATGGCCAATTTTACTAGACAACATTGACACAGTGAGGAACCTCATAGACTCCTTGCTGCTCCTACAAGGTGATTTGATGAGCAAGGAAAGTCGGCTAACAATGCAAATGCTTCTCCCAGAAGCAAAGTCCGAATTGTAGCCTGAGTGGGAAGAAATGAGAATTGGGTGTTAGCCTGCACTCCTGTGCGAGTGTGACCCAAGGGGGTCTTGCTGAGCAGGCAGCACTTTTCTGAAGATTCTGGAGAGGGGAACAACTCTGCTTTGCTCCAGAATGAGGCCAATACCCACGGCAGGTGCACGGACCGTTGATCATTTACATGACATTATGCTACTGAGGGCAACACTTGACGGGGAGAAAATCACTGAAGCTGCACACAGCGTGGAAAGGACACCATCCGTGGAGGATGGAAAACCAGGGCTAGAGCTTCGGCTTCACTGAAACCACGGGGTCAAGCTAGGACTGGGTGCTCAGGATCTTCTATCTAAATGCTGAGCATTCTGGGCTCCCCAGAAGCCAAAACTTTGAGCTCAGCAACAATATCACAGATGCTGCAAATATGGAGCACATGCAAATCTGCGTGGAGAGCCAGAGAGTTTGCAGGACACTACTCCAGATATACAACTGGCAATAAAATCTCATGAGTAGCAGAAGTCGGTTCTTACAAAAAAGAAAGAAAGCATGAAAGCAGGAAAGAAAAAGGAGAGAAAAGAAAGAGTCCTGTTACCCAGATATCTACAGTTGACATAGTGGTGGCTGAAGGTTTGCTCTCTTCCCTGCATTTCTCCTCTCTAAACTGACTTGGTACCAAGGGCCTGCACTTGGGAGGGGGCTTGGTGGCAGAGGGAAGTCTGGGACAGAAGGAAAGGAAAATTGTCTGACCCACATGATGCCTTTTTTTTTTTATACACTCCCCGCCCAGTGTGGAGCCCAACGTGGGCCTTGAACTCACAACCCTATGATCAAGACCTGAATGGAGATCAAGAGCTGGATGCTTAACCAACTGAGCCACCCAGGTAACCCAGTGTTTTTGAAATGAAATCCAAGAGCAGATTTCTAACCAGTTTGAGTCTCTAGGATCTGTTGGCAAGGATGCACGTCTCAGCCGATTTACGTTGTTGGATATAGAGAAGACAGGCTTCCTGACCTCCCCTCCACCCAGGAGTGTTGTGCCCCTCACAATGGGAGTACTTACCACCCACATCCAGACCCAAGAAGGTTTCCTGCTTATCAAATGTGAATGAAGCACTTGTGTAAGGTCTGCAGGTGTCTGGCAGGTCATGGCCAAATGAAGAAGTCAAATAACAGTCATCCAGGGAGTCCTGCGGGTCTTCATTGTCTTCTGCCACTGGTAGCTCCCTGTGGAGCCTCGTGTGACAGGCAGGACTGGAGATGCAACAAGAAAGTTGAGTCAACATGGAGTCCCAGCTGCTTTGGGCGGCACCGAAAAGAAATGCGAAGTCTTCTTCCCATGAACCATTCTGCCTCCATCTGGGGCCAGAGTGTGGATGTACTGGGGATAGATGAGGCAGGCAGGGAGGGAGCAAGAGCTAGAGGGGCCCAGAGCATGGCCAGAATGGGAGACTAAAGGGAAGGAGTCTGAACCACCCCAGCACACAGCAGTCACAACACACAGCACGCTCAGAAAACAATAAAACCAGCATCAACACTTTTGCATACGTTTTGTTGACATTTACAGAAAGCACCAAGACAACCCCAGACTGGCAGCATTGTAGATTCCTAGAAAGCTCGTGTGTCCGAGGCCTACTTGTCTAAACACTGAGATATCAATTTTTTTACACACTTTTCTTGCCATGAATTCTTGCCAACGTCATAATGCGAAACCAGCAGAGACAGATGTGCATCTTAGGCTGGACTCAATACAAAGAGAGACCGTGAGAATGCAAGAAATCCTGTGATTGGTTAGTATACCTGTGTCAATGGCCTGAGCTTCCAAATTTGGGACGCATAAAGAAAGGGGCCTATATGAGTACCACTGTGAAACAGAGAACATTGCTAACGGACCATTTTATGGGTGTCTGAATGGGTGAAGTAGGTACATTTAGCAGTTTCTAGATTTGCCGAGAGCCAAGATCCCCAGACATCACCACTGCATTAAAGCCCATGATTCTTCAGAGTTACCTGGCATAAATCCGTCCTTGGTCTTCTTCCTCCACAAGATCATTATGACTGTCTACAAATAAATACAGACAGGGCCAGTCACGTTCAACAACACCATGTGTACATTCCAATTAAGTATCCGATACAACTAGCACACGGACTGTGCGCCGCTTAGCGGGGCAGCAGGATATTGTGAGAGTAACCATCCAGGAGGCCTCAGGTAGTGTCTTGGGAATGTGCCTTGGTCTGCTTTCCTGAGCCATTGGGCATGAGCTCCCTGCTGTGGTAGAGCCACATCTCAAGAGTCTGTGTACAGCGTGAAACGTGTGTTTTGCCACAGATTCTGGGGAACAGCTTACCTACATTCTAAAAACTTAGTGCAACCTTCTCTCATTACCTTATGCCATGAGATAAATGGTTTAAGGGAATTTAGACACAGAGACCAGACTGATGGATGGAATCTGCAAACCCTCATGTCAAAAGAAACCTTTTGTGTACAATTCTTTGTGCTTACAGACATATGAGCCATGCATGGGAGGGGCAAAGGCCAGAATCAGCTGTGCTTCAAGGAAACCTACAGCAAGCTGATGGTAGAGGTGTTGATGACCTGATACTCTGATGACAACTCAGTGTAGACAGCCAACATAGAGGACACAGACACTGGGAGTCAGAGCAGTCAGGCAGGGAAACAACAAATCGAAAGATGTAGGTAAGGCTGCCAACATCTTTGGACAGGTACAAAAATTCAAGAGACAATATTCAGCTATGAAAATGAGAGCATTGCAGATGAAGAGAGATATTTAATGGAAATCAGGAACAAAGACAGAGAACTCTGCATGTGGAGCACAAGTGAGTGTGAGCTGTCACATCTGCCTTGAATCGAATGTCCTAACTTCTGTCAGAAGCCATAAGCATGGCCTGAGATGAGGAACAAAGGGCAGGTGCCTGACTCACCTGAGGTCTGTGCTAAAAAGTGTATCCTAGAGCCTGACTCAGATCCTTATGTCTACTGGGCTTCTACAGAGCGATGACACATTTCTGCACAACCAGAGGTTGGGATCCCAAAACTAGGGGGTCAGCTTGGGAGTCCAGTTGGAGCTTTATCACCTTGACAATGGAGGACTCACTAGCTACTTCCAGAGCAGTACAGATGTCCAGATCTTCGAATGAGGTGATGTCAGCCTTGCTACAATTCCCGAGGGAGTCAGACAGGTCAGGAAGGGCCGAATAAGTCAAATAGCGTTCATCCAGGGAGTCACATGGGGTATCCTCTTCCACCTCTGGCAGCTCTGCGGTGAGCCTGGGAGGGTCGGGAGATCTGAAGTTTAACACAAGAAAAGTAGACACCCCAGCATCCTACTGGTTTTGATGGGAGGCCGAGAAGTATACTCATAACAAAGGGGCACAGCCGTGATTAACAGCAAAAACTATCCTCCTGTTACAGGGGCAGAGAGTGGGTGCTGTGGGGGCAGTAGAGACAGATAGAGAACAGAAGGTGCTCAGGATAGTGGCCGCAGAGCTAAGCTTCTGAGCAACAAACTTAACGACTGTGGAATGGAACACATAGCTCACAGCGCGCATGGAGAATCCTAAAGGTGGCTTCAACACTTTTGCATAAATATTATTGATACTACCTTGGGTAACCAAGTGAACACAGGCTTTAAAAGACAACATCCATATGGAGAGACCGTGTGTCGTCGGTGCCTCTTTCTCATCCTGTGACGTGATGTGAATTTTTTTTAGGTATTCTTTGGCTATAATATATCCTCAGTGTGGTAACACCAAACAGGGAGAGGCAGATAGTCGTCTCACTGTCCTTTTACCAAAAGGAGAGAACAGGGGAATGCAGAGAATCCCAGTGACTGCTAATTCACGAAGTTCCACCCCTTCAGGTTATTGAAATGAAGGGGTCAGTAAACGGAACTTAACCATGTAACATGTGAAGCCACACTTCATGGTTAAACAAAGGTACTTTGTGATTGGAGAACGGATAAAACAGGCATGTCTGGCAGTTTATGTTTCTTCCTTGAAATGCAGTCCTTCAGTTTAACCACTGAAATAACAACCCAGGCTTCTTCAGAGTTACCTGGGGCCTATCGGGTCTTGGTCTTCTTCCTCCTTATGAGAGATTTGATTTTCTGTAAATACATAAAGACAGGGCAGTCATTAAGCAGATCCTGCTCGGTACATTAATAATCTAGTGTCTAATGCTAGCCGGGCACTCAGATATGCTCAGTGTGAGAACAGATTTAGGCAGAAGAATATTTCAGGGTGCTTCTGATATTGTCTTATGACAAGTGGTTTGATTTCCTTGCCTGAGACATTGGGAAAAATTTATTTTTTCTAGGAGATCATCATCACGGTTGCCCTTGTCTTAAGTCTGTACAAACACTGTACTTATCTTTTTCATACAGATTCTGGGGATCCAGCCTCTGAACATTCTAAAAGGATTACTGCAGAATTCAGCCTTCTCTCATCAGAGAGCCTGCTTGTTGAGACTTACTGGAACTTATACACTGAGAGTGAACAGATGGAATGCAACGACAAACCCTCAAATGAAAGTGAGTCTTTGGTGCTACAGAGAATGTTGGCTCAGTTTGTGTGGTGGGGGAATGCAAAGCACAGCTCTGCTTTGGGAAACACACAAACAAGCGATCAGTGGAGGCACTGAGGGTGGGTTTTCAGACAACTGTTTAGGAAGACAAGTCAACACAAAGAGGAGACACAAGCAGGATTTAGAATAGCAAAACCAGTTAACCCAGGACAAGAATGCCAACTGACAGTGGCAGGCATAGATTCGTAAAGGACCTGGCTCAGAGATGAAATGTAGAGCTTATTGAAAGTGAGAAAAGAGGTTTCATCCAAATTAGGTCTGACAGACAACTTCTGTGGTCATGTTGCTGAGGTGAGTTGAGTTTGTCCTGCCTCCTTTGGCCCAATGACCTGACAGAGAACCCAACATGACATGGGCTTGCCTTGGGACTAGGAAGAGAGCAAAGCTCCCTGACACACTTGACATCTGTGTTTAAAACTCAATCCTAGAGTCCAGTTCAGATCAATATGTCTCTACAGGGCCTCCCCACAGGGATGACCTCTCTCGGCACAGCAGAGGTCTGGGATACAAAGAACAGGAGATCTATGTGGGTGTCCAGTTGGAGCTTTATCACCTTGACAATGGAGTACTCACTGGCCACTTCTAGAGAGGAACAGACTTCCAGGTCCTCAGGTGAGAAGATGGCGGTGCTCCTGTAAGGCCAGTAGGAGTCAGACAGGTCGGGAAGAACTGAATATGTCAAGTAGTGTTTATCTGGAGAGTCCCGTGAGACGTCCTGCTCTACCACCTCTAGCAGCTGTCCACTGAGCCTGCATGGTGGGGACAACCGAAGATTAACCTGAGAGGGATCTGAAATCCTATGTCCTGTCTGACTTTGATGGAAGGGACAAAGGAATGGTCAAGAAAGCAGAGAGGCTGACCCATTCAAGAGAGAAACAACTCTTCTTGTTTGAGTGCGACAAGCTCTGTTTGTCACAGGAGCAGCAGATAGAAAGGACAGTAAGTGCTCAGTGCACGGGCCAAGTAGCAAGCTTGTGAAGAAGGAGCCTCAATTATCTCTGTGTCATGCAATCATGACTCACTACACACAGAGTCTCAGAATAGTGGCTTTCCCCCTTCCTGTCAAATGGCATCGAGTTCTGCATTTGTTACCAAGTGACTGTCCCAGCTATCTCATCCAGAAAGGCCTCTTTCTCTCAATATCTGGCATGATAGTATATGTTTGTCTTCTTGCTGTGATATGTTCTTGCTAGGAAACCATGTCAACATGATAAATCTAACAGGCAGAAAGAAGACGTGCATCTCTCAATAAAGCACGGAGGACAGAATGAGCGAGCTCGGCGATCCTTGTGACATATTAAGTTTACCTGGGTCAGCTGACTGTGGGTTACTCAACTAGGGAGGTAATTAAGAAAAATGGAAGCAATCCAAGTACCATAAAAAAGCAGAAAACATGGTGAAAATGGATAATTTGTCATCGACCGAATAGATAATATAGTTCTCTTCAGCACTTTCTGCTTTTCCCTGGGTGCCACTTTTGAATTCACAGCCCCCAAGAACTCAGAATTACCTGGGGGCAACTGACTCTTGTCCTTTCGGTCCCTCCTGATCAATTTGGTTTTCTGCAAATAAAGGAAGAGAAAGAGTTACATGAAGCAGATTCCCCTTCACAAATGCCCACTCTTAGGTCCCATGTAGCACAGGAGAGCAACAGAAGCAGAGTGAAAACGGGCAACTGTGAGAGAACTCATCCAGGAGGGCTTAGGAGGGCCCTGGAAGCAATCACTGGCATTGCTCTCTTCAGCCATTAAATAAATGTCCCTGATATGACAGGCCATCATCACAGCATCCTGTCTTGAGTCTGCCAACAACAAGTTGATTCTTTTCCCCCGAGATCCTGGGGAAGAACCCGGCTGCTTCCGAGGGGTTGCTGCAACCTCTACGACATCGGCCACAGCAACGTGTTTCGTGACACATCTCCAAAGGCAAGAGAAACAAGAGATAAAATGAACTTGTGGGACTTCATCAAGATAAAAAGCTTCTGCATAGCAAAGGAAACAGTCAAAAAAACTAAGGCAGACCTGGAATTGGAGAATATATTTGCAAATGACACTACAGATAAAAGACTGGTATCCAAGGTCTACAAAGAACTTCTCAAACTTAATACACAAGAAACAAATAAACAAATCATAAAATGGGCAGAAGACATGAATAGACACTTTTCCTTTGAAGACATACAAATGGCTAACAGACACACGAAAGAATGTTCAAAATCATTAGCCATCAAGGAAATTGAAATCAAATCCACACTGAGATACCACCTTACACCAGTTCTAAGGCCCTTGTCGGGGCTGTGCTTCCCCGAACATTCCCTGAGCTCTTTCTCTGGGGCCTCTCCCCGGTGCCATAGTCTGCTGCTTATGTCACCTCCACCTGAGAACTACATCTCCCCATTTCTCAGGTAGTTCTGACAGAGGAGCCCCAGGCCACCCCAGGCTCCAGGAAGGGGCACTGAATGCAGGAGGGTAAGGAACGCACGACACAGGGGAAGGTCAGAAAGCTCAGTCTTTAGGAAATCTGAGCAGAGGTGGGTCCTGATGAAGAGGAAGCTGGGGACGAGGCCCCGGAGATGAGGGGAGATGATGAACTAGACGGAGGATCAGAGGAGAGAGTGACATGTGCACTTCATGTAAGAAAGGGGCCACTTATGTCCTTAGAAAAGGGAAAAAAGAAAAATAAGTGGGAGACAGTGTTGTGAGGCCAGTATTACCATTTTGACTGTGAGCACCGAACAGGGAAGATTGCCTCGAAGGTGTCTTAGGAGAGAAAACTGGGCACACGAGCCTTTCTGAGAAAGCCAGGGAAGATGGGGTCCAGTGAAAGTGGAGCCTCTGACAACTGCCCCATCCCCCATGAAACAATGCCCCGAAACCATTTGCCGAGTACTAAAGCCTCACAGCAACCCACAAATTAGACATGACAAATTCATAGATGTTGTCAAGCAACTTCTGTTGAATCAGGCCCCCTAGAATTTATGCCGTTTCTTCTTTCCCATATCGTTGGAATGGAGATACTAGTTTTGCGCTTTCCGATGAAGGGACAGAGGGGAAACTAGGTAAGAGGATGAATAATTTGGCCAGTTATAGAGCCAGAAAGTTGCAAACCCAAGACCTGGGGCAGAGCTGATACTAAACACCGGGCTCTTGCTGACCTCGCTGGATTGGAGCATCATGGGGTTCGACCTCACCCCGTTGCTGCCTCCAGCCATAAGCTTGTGACGACCAACACAGGGACTAGAACTTCCTACTCCCTGTCCTTCTCACCTTGGAAGAGCGGCCATTGGTTCCCAGAACCCATCTTGGCATCTAGGCTCCCGATGGCAGAGGAGAGGCCGAGCCTGGCACTGTTGTCTCCACAATCCAACTGCTGTTCCAGCTGCTGTTGCAGAGAATTGGCCACCTGGGTGCTTGGCTGTGTCTGTGCTCCAGACATTTGCACCTCTGCCCTTTGGAAAGTCACGTTTCCACTCGATGGGCCCTGGTGACGGGGAACCTGCATCGGGGCTGAAGCAAGAAGAGATTTCAATGGGATCCACCCCAGGGCTCCTTAGCTTAGCACTCCCAGAACACCCACGTCTGATGTCCCTTCCGGTCTGAGAGACCACCCTTCGAGCAGGTACAAAGGTAGACATCATGTGTATGAAGGAGATGTCAGTGTTGTGTCCGAGCCTAGGGATGCTGGGACGGCAGTTGCCCAGCCTGCAAAGTCCCTGAGGTGAAAATCACCCCCTTCAATCCACCAGGCGTTTGGATGGGCCTATGACTTCATTCCTATCATTCCGTTAGTCGTAACCTTCTACCTACAGCCTAGAGAGAGTAGGTAATAGAGAGTTCTTAAGGTATGGGGAGAAGGAGTTGCCAGTGGGAGCTGTGCAGCATTACAGGGGTGCAGGCAGCCAAGTGAAGAGCCTCCTGGGCACCCCTCGTGACAACAGAAAAGGCCCGGGACCTCTCAGCTCTCATTGCTTTTGGATGGAGCCTCATGGAGACATTGATCTCTCAGAGGGGCTGGAAGAGCCCCTGGCTCTGCTCACAGGACAGTGACTCACAGGGTAGGAGTTGGCAGATGTGTGGCAGGGTCACAGGGATCTCTGGGGGCAGTCTCGCAACCTTTTCCTTTACATTTACAACTGTTTCAAATAATTTGGTACAAAAAAAGAGGGCAGGGCCAACCGCATCCCCACATAGGACCTGACAGGACTGAGTGGAGACCAGTGGGCAGTCTGAGCTGGTGTGGGTCTGAGGTCCCATAACCACTGGCCAGGGGTCTTGGGCAAGTGACATGACGTTGCTGAGGCTCGGTTCCCTTGGCTCTCACAGGAGATGCCACACCGACTGGAGAGTGACCTCTGAGGACATGAGGGGCTCCAGCACAACAGCCCTGCTGGTGAGCGGACACGGAAAGGGACGTGGCGGACAAACGAAGCAAAGTAACTGTGTGTTTCATTTCTGCTTCCTGAATTGCTGTAATCCTGAGGAGGCCTTTGCTTCTTGGCCCCTCCGAGAGGAATGGGAAACAGGGGAGAAGGTGGTGCTAGGGTGGAGAGACTGTTAACTGACCAAAAAGATGAAGGAACAAAATATTTCATGGCCAATTTTACTAGACAACATTGACACAGTGAGGAACCTCATAGACTCCTTGCTGCTCCTACAAGGTGATTTGATGAGCAAGGAAAGTCGGCTAACAATGCAAATGCTTCTCCCAGAAGCAAAGTCCGAATTGTAGCCTGAGTGGGAAGAAATGAGAATTGGGTGTTAGCCTGCACTCCTGTGCGAGTGTGACCCAAGGGGGTCTTGCTGAGCAGGCAGCACTTTTCTGAAGATTCTGGAGAGGGGAACAACTCTGCTTTGCTCCAGAATGAGGCCAATACCCACGGCAGGTGCACGGACCGTTGATCATTTACATGACATTATGCTACTGAGGGCAACACTTGACGGGGAGAAAATCACTGAAGCTGCACACAGGGTGGAAAGGACACCATCCGTGGAGGATGGAAAACCAGGGCTAGAGCTTCGGCTTCACTGAAACCACGGGGTCAAGCTAGGACTGGGTGCTCAGGATCTTCTATCTAAATGCTGAGCATTCTGGGCTCCCCAGAAGCCAAAACTTTGAGCTCAGCAACAATATCACAGATGCTGCAAATATGGAGCACATGCAAATCTGCGTGGAGAGCCAGAGAGTTTGCAGGACACTACTCCAGATATACAACTGGCAATAAAATCTCATGAGTAGCAGAAGTCGGTTCTTACAAAAAAGAAAGAAAGCATGAAAGCAGGAAAGAAAAAGGAGAGAAAAGAAAGAGTCCTGTTACCCAGATATCTACAGTTGACATAGTGGTGGCTGAAGGTTTGCTCTCTTCCCTGCATTTCTCCTCTCTAAACTGACTTGGTACCAAGGGCCTGCACTTGGGAGGGGGCTTGGTGGCAGAGGGAAGTCTGGGACAGAAGGAAAGGAAAATTGTCTGACCCACATGATGCCTTTTTTTTTTATACACTCCCCGCCCAGTGTGGAGCCCAACGTGGGCCTTGAACTCACAACCCTATGATCAAGACCTGAATGGAGATCAAGAGCTGGATGCTTAACCAACTGAGCCACCCAGGTAACCCAGTGTTTTTGAAATGAAATCCAAGAGCAGATTTCTAACCAGTTTGAGTCTCTAGGATCTGTTGGCAAGGATGCACGTCTCAGCCGATTTACGTTGTTGGATATAGAGAAGACAGGCTTCCTGACCTCCCCTCCACCCAGGAGTGTTGTGCCCCTCACAATGGGAGTACTTACCACCCACATCCAGACCCAAGAAGGTTTCCTGCTTATCAAATGTGAATGAAGCACTTGTGTAAGGTCTGCAGGTGTCTGGCAGGTCATGGCCAAATGAAGAAGTCAAATAACAGTCATCCAGGGAGTCCTGCGGGTCTTCATTGTCTTCTGCCACTGGTAGCTCCCTGTGGAGCCTCGTGTGACAGGCAGGACTGGAGATGCAACAAGAAAGTTGAGTCAACATGGAGTCCCAGCTGCTTTGGGCGGCACCGAAAAGAAATGCGAAGTCTTCTTCCCATGAACCATTCTGCCTCCATCTGGGGCCAGAGTGTGGATGTACTGGGGATAGATGAGGCAGGCAGGGAGGGAGCAAGAGCTAGAGGGGCCCAGAGCATGGCCAGAATGGGAGACTAAAGGGAAGGAGTCTGAACCACCCCAGCACACAGCAGTCACAACACACAGCACGCTCAGAAAACAATAAAACCAGCATCAACACTTTTGCATACGTTTTGTTGACATTTACAGAAAGCACCAAGACAACCCCAGACTGGCAGCATTGTAGATTCCTAGAAAGCTCGTGTGTCCGAGGCCTACTTGTCTAAACACTGAGATATCAATTTTTTTACACACTTTTCTTGCCATGAATTCTTGCCAACGTCATAATGCGAAACCAGCAGAGACAGATGTGCATCTTAGGCTGGACTCAATACAAAGAGAGACCGTGAGAATGCAAGAAATCCTGTGATTGGTTAGTATACCTGTGTCAATGGCCTGAGCTTCCAAATTTGGGACGCATAAAGAAAGGGGCCTATATGAGTACCACTGTGAAACAGAGAACATTGCTAACGGACCATTTTATGGGTGTCTGAATGGGTGAAGTAGGTACATTTAGCAGTTTCTAGATTTGCCGAGAGCCAAGATCCCCAGACATCACCACTGCATTAAAGCCCATGATTCTTCAGAGTTACCTGGCATAAATCCGTCCTTGGTCTTCTTCCTCCACAAGATCATTATGACTGTCTACAAATAAATACAGACAGGGCCAGTCACGTTCAACAACACCATGTGTACATTCCAATTAAGTATCCGATACAACTAGCACACGGACTGTGCGCCGCTTAGCGGGGCAGCAGGATATTGTGAGAGTAACCATCCAGGAGGCCTCAGGTAGTGTCTTGGGAATGTGCCTTGGTCTGCTTTCCTGAGCCATTGGGCATGAGCTCCCTGCTGTGGTAGAGCCACATCTCAAGAGTCTGTGTACAGCGTGAAACGTGTGTTTTGCCACAGATTCTGGGGAACAGCTTACCTACATTCTAAAAACTTAGTGCAACCTTCTCTCATTACCTTATGCCATGAGATAAATGGTTTAAGGGAATTTAGACACAGAGACCAGACTGATGGATGGAATCTGCAAACCCTCATGTCAAAAGAAACCTTTTGTGTACAATTCTTTGTGCTTACAGACATATGAGCCATGCATGGGAGGGGCAAAGGCCAGAATCAGCTGTGCTTCAAGGAAACCTACAGCAAGCTGATGGTAGAGGTGTTGATGACCTGATACTCTGATGACAACTCAGTGTAGACAGCCAACATAGAGGACACAGACACTGGGAGTCAGAGCAGTCAGGCAGGGAAACAACAAATCGAAAGATGTAGGTAAGGCTGCCAACATCTTTGGACAGGTACAAAAATTCAAGAGACAATATTCAGCTATGAAAATGAGAGCATTGCAGATGAAGAGAGATATTTAATGGAAATCAGGAACAAAGACAGAGAACTCTGCATGTGGAGCACAAGTGAGTGTGAGCTGTCACATCTGCCTTGAATCGAATGTCCTAACTTCTGTCAGAAGCCATAAGCATGGCCTGAGATGAGGAACAAAGGGCAGGTGCCTGACTCACCTGAGGTCTGTGCTAAAAAGTGTATCCTAGAGCCTGACTCAGATCCTTATGTCTACTGGGCTTCTACAGAGCGATGACACATTTCTGCACAACCAGAGGTTGGGATCCCAAAACTAGGGGGTCAGCTTGGGAGTCCAGTTGGAGCTTTATCACCTTGACAATGGAGGACTCACTAGCTACTTCCAGAGCAGTACAGATGTCCAGATCTTCGAATGAGGTGATGTCAGCCTTGCTACAATTCCCGAGGGAGTCAGACAGGTCAGGAAGGGCCGAATAAGTCAAATAGCGTTCATCCAGGGAGTCACATGGGGTATCCTCTTCCACCTCTGGCAGCTCTGCGGTGAGCCTGGGAGGGTCGGGAGATCTGAAGTTTAACACAAGAAAAGTAGACACCCCAGCATCCTACTGGTTTTGATGGGAGGCCGAGAAGTATACTCATAACAAAGGGGCACAGCCGTGATTAACAGCAAAAACTATCCTCCTGTTACAGGGGCAGAGAGTGGGTGCTGTGGGGGCAGTAGAGACAGATAGAGAACAGAAGGTGCTCAGGATAGTGGCCGCAGAGCTAAGCTTCTGAGCAACAAACTTAACGACTGTGGAATGGAACACATAGCTCACAGCGCGCATGGAGAATCCTAAAGGTGGCTTCAACACTTTTGCATAAATATTATTGATACTACCTTGGGTAACCAAGTGAACACAGGCTTTAAAAGACAACATCCATATGGAGAGACCGTGTGTCGTCGGTGCCTCTTTCTCATCCTGTGACGTGATGTGAATTTTTTTTAGGTATTCTTTGGCTATAATATATCCTCAGTGTGGTAACACCAAACAGGGAGAGGCAGATAGTCGTCTCACTGTCCTTTTACCAAAAGGAGAGAACAGGGGAATGCAGAGAATCCCAGTGACTGCTAATTCACGAAGTTCCACCCCTTCAGGTTATTGAAATGAAGGGGTCAGTAAACGGAACTTAACCATGTAACATGTGAAGCCACACTTCATGGTTAAACAAAGGTACTTTGTGATTGGAGAACGGATAAAACAGGCATGTCTGGCAGTTTATGTTTCTTCCTTGAAATGCAGTCCTTCAGTTTAACCACTGAAATAACAACCCAGGCTTCTTCAGAGTTACCTGAGGCCTATCGGGTCTTGGTCTTCTTCCTCCTTATGAGAGATTTGATTTTCTGTAAATACATAAAGACAGGGCAGTCATTAAGCAGATCCTGCTCGGTACATTAATAATCTAGTGTCTAATGCTAGCCGGGCACTCAGATATGCTCAGTGTGAGAACAGATTTAGGCAGAAGAATATTTCAGGGTGCTTCTGATATTGTCTTATGACAAGTGGTTTGATTTCCTTGCCTGAGACATTGGGAAAAATTTATTTTTTCTAGGAGATCATCATCACGGTTGCCCTTGTCTTAAGTCTGTACAAACACTGTACTTATCTTTTTCATACAGATTCTGGGGATCCAGCCTCTGAACATTCTAAAAGGATTACTGCAGAATTCAGCCTTCTCTCATCAGAGAGCCTGCTTGTTGAGACTTACTGGAACTTATACACTGAGAGTGAACAGATGGAATGCAACGACAAACCCTCAAATGAAAGTGAGTCTTTGGTGCTACAGAGAATGTTGGCTCAGTTTGTGTGGTGGGGGAATGCAAAGCACAGCTCTGCTTTGGGAAACACACAAACAAGCGATCAGTGGAGGCACTGAGGGTGGGTTTTCAGACAACTGTTTAGGAAGACAAGTCAACACAAAGAGGAGACACAAGCAGGATTTAGAATAGCAAAACCAGTTAACCCAGGACAAGAATGCCAACTGACAGTGGCAGGCATAGATTCGTAAAGGACCTGGCTCAGAGATGAAATGTAGAGCTTATTGAAAGTGAGAAAAGAGGTTTCATCCAAATTAGGTCTGACAGACAACTTCTGTGGTCATGTTGCTGAGGTGAGTTGAGTTTGTCCTGCCTCCTTTGGCCCAATGACCTGACAGAGAACCCAACATGACATGGGCTTGCCTTGGGACTAGGAAGAGAGCAAAGCTCCCTGACACACTTGACATCTGTGTTTAAAACTCAATCCTAGAGTCCAGTTCAGATCAATATGTCTCTACAGGGCCTCCCCACAGGGATGACCTCTCTCGGCACAGCAGAGGTCTGGGATACAAAGAACAGGAGATCTATGTGGGTGTCCAGTTGGAGCTTTATCACCTTGACAATGGAGTACTCACTGGCCACTTCTAGAGAGGAACAGACTTCCAGGTCCTCAGGTGAGAAGATGGCGGTGCTCCTGTAAGGCCAGTAGGAGTCAGACAGGTCGGGAAGAACTGAATATGTCAAGTAGTGTTTATCTGGAGAGTCCCGTGAGACGTCCTGCTCTACCACCTCTAGCAGCTGTCCACTGAGCCTGCATGGTGGGGACAACCGAAGATTAACCTGAGAGGGATCTGAAATCCTATGTCCTGTCTGACTTTGATGGAAGGGACAAAGGAATGGTCAAGAAAGCAGAGAGGCTGACCCATTCAAGAGAGAAACAACTCTTCTTGTTTGAGTGCGACAAGCTCTGTTTGTCACAGGAGCAGCAGATAGAAAGGACAGTAAGTGCTCAGTGCACGGGCCAAGTAGCAAGCTTGTGAAGAAGGAGCCTCAATTATCTCTGTGTCATGCAATCATGACTCACTACACACAGAGTCTCAGAATAGTGGCTTTCCCCCTTCCTGTCAAATGGCATCGAGTTCTGCATTTGTTACCAAGTGACTGTCCCAGCTATCTCATCCAGAAAGGCCTCTTTCTCTCAATATCTGGCATGATAGTATATGTTTGTCTTCTTGCTGTGATATGTTCTTGCTAGGAAACCATGTCAACATGATAAATCTAACAGGCAGAAAGAAGACGTGCATCTCTCAATAAAGCACGGAGGACAGAATGAGCGAGCTCGGCGATCCTTGTGACATATTAAGTTTACCTGGGTCAGCTGACTGTGGGTTACTCAACTAGGGAGGTAATTAAGAAAAATGGAAGCAATCCAAGTACCATAAAAAAGCAGAAAACATGGTGAAAATGGATAATTTGTCATCGACCGAATAGATAATATAGTTCTCTTCAGCACTTTCTGCTTTTCCCTGGGTGCCACTTTTGAATTCACAGCCCCCAAGAACTCAGAATTACCTGGGGGCAACTGACTCTTGTCCTTTCGGTCCCTCCTGATCAATTTGGTTTTCTGCAAATAAAGGAAGAGAAAGAGTTACATGAAGCAGATTCCCCTTCACAAATGCCCACTCTTAGGTCCCATGTAGCACAGGAGAGCAACAGAAGCAGAGTGAAAACGGGCAACTGTGAGAGAACTCATCCAGGAGGGCTTAGGAGGGCCCTGGAAGCAATCACTGGCATTGCTCTCTTCAGCCATTAAATAAATGTCCCTGATATGACAGGCCATCATCACAGCATCCTGTCTTGAGTCTGCCAACAACAAGTTGATTCTTTTCCCCCGAGATCCTGGGGAAGAACCCGGCTGCTTCCGAGGGGTTGCTGCAACCTCTACGACATCGGCCACAGCAACGTGTTTCGTGACACATCTCCAAAGGCAAGAGAAACAAGAGATAAAATGAACTTGTGGGACTTCATCAAGATAAAAAGCTTCTGCATAGCAAAGGAAACAGTCAAAAAAACTAAGGCAGACCTGGAATTGGAGAATATATTTGCAAATGACACTACAGATAAAAGACTGGTATCCAAGGTCTACAAAGAACTTCTCAAACTTAATACACAAGAAACAAATAAACAAATCATAAAATGGGCAGAAGACATGAATAGACACTTTTCCTTTGAAGACATACAAATGGCTAACAGACACACGAAAGAATGTTCAAAATCATTAGCCATCAAGGAAATTGAAATCAAATCCACACTGAGATACCACCTTACACCAGTTCTAAGGCCCTTGTCGGGGCTGTGCTTCCCCGAACATTCCCTGAGCTCTTTCTCTGGGGCCTCTCCCCGGTGCCATAGTCTGCTGCTTATGTCACCTCCACCTGAGAACTACATCTCCCCATTTCTCAGGTAGTTCTGACAGAGGAGCCCCAGGCCACCCCAGGCTCCAGGAAGGGGCACTGAATGCAGGAGGGTAAGGAACGCACGACACAGGGGAAGGTCAGAAAGCTCAGTCTTTAGGAAATCTGAGCAGAGGTGGGTCCTGATGAAGAGGAAGCTGGGGACGAGGCCCCGGAGATGAGGGGAGATGATGAACTAGACGGAGGATCAGAGGAGAGAGTGACATGTGCACTTCATGTAAGAAAGGGGCCACTTATGTCCTTAGAAAAGGGAAAAAAGAAAAATAAGTGGGAGACAGTGTTGTGAGGCCAGTATTACCATTTTGACTGTGAGCACCGAACAGGGAAGATTGCCTCGAAGGTGTCTTAGGAGAGAAAACTGGGCACACGAGCCTTTCTGAGAAAGCCAGGGAAGATGGGGTCCAGTGAAAGTGGAGCCTCTGACAACTGCCCCATCCCCCATGAAACAATGCCCCGAAACCATTTGCCGAGTACTAAAGCCTCACAGCAACCCACAAATTAGACATGACAAATTCATAGATGTTGTCAAGCAACTTCTGTTGAATCAGGCCCCCTAGAATTTATGCCGTTTCTTCTTTCCCATATCGTTGGAATGGAGATACTAGTTTTGCGCTTTCCGATGAAGGGACAGAGGGGAAACTAGGTAAGAGGATGAATAATTTGGCCAGTTATAGAGCCAGAAAGTTGCAAACCCAAGACCTGGGGCAGAGCTGATACTAAACACCGGGCTCTTGCTGACCTCGCTGGATTGGAGCATCATGGGGTTCGACCTCACCCCGTTGCTGCCTCCAGCCATAAGCTTGTGACGACCAACACAGGGACTAGAACTTCCTACTCCCTGTCCTTCTCACCTTGGAAGAGCGGCCATTGGTTCCCAGAACCCATCTTGGCATCTAGGCTCCCGATGGCAGAGGAGAGGCCGAGCCTGGCACTGTTGTCTCCACAATCCAACTGCTGTTCCAGCTGCTGTTGCAGAGAATTGGCCACCTGGGTGCTTGGCTGTGTCTGTGCTCCAGACATTTGCACCTCTGCCCTTTGGAAAGTCACGTTTCCACTCGATGGGCCCTGGTGACGGGGAACCTGCATCGGGGCTGAAGCAAGAAGAGATTTCAATGGGATCCACCCCAGGGCTCCTTAGCTTAGCACTCCCAGAACACCCACGTCTGATGTCCCTTCCGGTCTGAGAGACCACCCTTCGAGCAGGTACAAAGGTAGACATCATGTGTATGAAGGAGATGTCAGTGTTGTGTCCGAGCCTAGGGATGCTGGGACGGCAGTTGCCCAGCCTGCAAAGTCCCTGAGGTGAAAATCACCCCCTTCAATCCACCAGGCGTTTGGATGGGCCTATGACTTCATTCCTATCATTCCGTTAGTCGTAACCTTCTACCTACAGCCTAGAGAGAGTAGGTAATAGAGAGTTCTTAAGGTATGGGGAGAAGGAGTTGCCAGTGGGAGCTGTGCAGCATTACAGGGGTGCAGGCAGCCAAGTGAAGAGCCTCCTGGGCACCCCTCGTGACAACAGAAAAGGCCCGGGACCTCTCAGCTCTCATTGCTTTTGGATGGAGCCTCATGGAGACATTGATCTCTCAGAGGGGCTGGAAGAGCCCCTGGCTCTGCTCACAGGACAGTGACTCACAGGGTAGGAGTTGGCAGATGTGTGGCAGGGTCACAGGGATCTCTGGGGGCAGTCTCGCAACCTTTTCCTTTACATTTACAACTGTTTCAAATAATTTGGTACAAAAAAAGAGGGCAGGGCCAACCGCATCCCCACATAGGACCTGACAGGACTGAGTGGAGACCAGTGGGCAGTCTGAGCTGGTGTGGGTCTGAGGTCCCATAACCACTGGCCAGGGGTCTTGGGCAAGTGACATGACGTTGCTGAGGCTCGGTTCCCTTGGCTCTCACAGGAGATGCCACACCGACTGGAGAGTGACCTCTGAGGACATGAGGGGCTCCAGCACAACAGCCCTGCTGGTGAGCGGACACGGAAAGGGACGTGGCGGACAAACGAAGCAAAGTAACTGTGTGTTTCATTTCTGCTTCCTGAATTGCTGTAATCCTGAGGAGGCCTTTGCTTCTTGGCCCCTCCGAGAGGAATGGGAAACAGGGGAGAAGGTGGTGCTAGGGTGGAGAGACTGTTAACTGACCAAAAAGATGAAGGAACAAAATATTTCATGGCCAATTTTACTAGACAACATTGACACAGTGAGGAACCTCATAGACTCCTTGCTGCTCCTACAAGGTGATTTGATGAGCAAGGAAAGTCGGCTAACAATGCAAATGCTTCTCCCAGAAGCAAAGTCCGAATTGTAGCCTGAGTGGGAAGAAATGAGAATTGGGTGTTAGCCTGCACTCCTGTGCGAGTGTGACCCAAGGGGGTCTTGCTGAGCAGGCAGCACTTTTCTGAAGATTCTGGAGAGGGGAACAACTCTGCTTTGCTCCAGAATGAGGCCAATACCCACGGCAGGTGCACGGACCGTTGATCATTTACATGACATTATGCTACTGAGGGCAACACTTGACGGGGAGAAAATCACTGAAGCTGCACACAGGGTGGAAAGGACACCATCCGTGGAGGATGGAAAACCAGGGCTAGAGCTTCGGCTTCACTGAAACCACGGGGTCAAGCTAGGACTGGGTGCTCAGGATCTTCTATCTAAATGCTGAGCATTCTGGGCTCCCCAGAAGCCAAAACTTTGAGCTCAGCAACAATATCACAGATGCTGCAAATATGGAGCACATGCAAATCTGCGTGGAGAGCCAGAGAGTTTGCAGGACACTACTCCAGATATACAACTGGCAATAAAATCTCATGAGTAGCAGAAGTCGGTTCTTACAAAAAAGAAAGAAAGCATGAAAGCAGGAAAGAAAAAGGAGAGAAAAGAAAGAGTCCTGTTACCCAGATATCTACAGTTGACATAGTGGTGGCTGAAGGTTTGCTCTCTTCCCTGCATTTCTCCTCTCTAAACTGACTTGGTACCAAGGGCCTGCACTTGGGAGGGGGCTTGGTGGCAGAGGGAAGTCTGGGACAGAAGGAAAGGAAAATTGTCTGACCCACATGATGCCTTTTTTTTTTTATACACTCCCCGCCCAGTGTGGAGCCCAACGTGGGCCTTGAACTCACAACCCTATGATCAAGACCTGAATGGAGATCAAGAGCTGGATGCTTAACCAACTGAGCCACCCAGGTAACCCAGTGTTTTTGAAATGAAATCCAAGAGCAGATTTCTAACCAGTTTGAGTCTCTAGGATCTGTTGGCAAGGATGCACGTCTCAGCCGATTTACGTTGTTGGATATAGAGAAGACAGGCTTCCTGACCTCCCCTCCACCCAGGAGTGTTGTGCCCCTCACAATGGGAGTACTTACCACCCACATCCAGACCCAAGAAGGTTTCCTGCTTATCAAATGTGAATGAAGCACTTGTGTAAGGTCTGCAGGTGTCTGGCAGGTCATGGCCAAATGAAGAAGTCAAATAACAGTCATCCAGGGAGTCCTGCGGGTCTTCATTGTCTTCTGCCACTGGTAGCTCCCTGTGGAGCCTCGTGTGACAGGCAGGACTGGAGATGCAACAAGAAAGTTGAGTCAACATGGAGTCCCAGCTGCTTTGGGCGGCACCGAAAAGAAATGCGAAGTCTTCTTCCCATGAACCATTCTGCCTCCATCTGGGGCCAGAGTGTGGATGTACTGGGGATAGATGAGGCAGGCAGGGAGGGAGCAAGAGCTAGAGGGGCCCAGAGCATGGCCAGAATGGGAGACTAAAGGGAAGGAGTCTGAACCACCCCAGCACACAGCAGTCACAACACACAGCACGCTCAGAAAACAATAAAACCAGCATCAACACTTTTGCATACGTTTTGTTGACATTTACAGAAAGCACCAAGACAACCCCAGACTGGCAGCATTGTAGATTCCTAGAAAGCTCGTGTGTCCGAGGCCTACTTGTCTAAACACTGAGATATCAATTTTTTTACACACTTTTCTTGCCATGAATTCTTGCCAACGTCATAATGCGAAACCAGCAGAGACAGATGTGCATCTTAGGCTGGACTCAATACAAAGAGAGACCGTGAGAATGCAAGAAATCCTGTGATTGGTTAGTATACCTGTGTCAATGGCCTGAGCTTCCAAATTTGGGACGCATAAAGAAAGGGGCCTATATGAGTACCACTGTGAAACAGAGAACATTGCTAACGGACCATTTTATGGGTGTCTGAATGGGTGAAGTAGGTACATTTAGCAGTTTCTAGATTTGCCGAGAGCCAAGATCCCCAGACATCACCACTGCATTAAAGCCCATGATTCTTCAGAGTTACCTGGCATAAATCCGTCCTTGGTCTTCTTCCTCCACAAGATCATTATGACTGTCTACAAATAAATACAGACAGGGCCAGTCACGTTCAACAACACCATGTGTACATTCCAATTAAGTATCCGATACAACTAGCACACGGACTGTGCGCCGCTTAGCGGGGCAGCAGGATATTGTGAGAGTAACCATCCAGGAGGCCTCAGGTAGTGTCTTGGGAATGTGCCTTGGTCTGCTTTCCTGAGCCATTGGGCATGAGCTCCCTGCTGTGGTAGAGCCACATCTCAAGAGTCTGTGTACAGCGTGAAACGTGTGTTTTGCCACAGATTCTGGGGAACAGCTTACCTACATTCTAAAAACTTAGTGCAACCTTCTCTCATTACCTTATGCCATGAGATAAATGGTTTAAGGGAATTTAGACACAGAGACCAGACTGATGGATGGAATCTGCAAACCCTCATGTCAAAAGAAACCTTTTGTGTACAATTCTTTGTGCTTACAGACATATGAGCCATGCATGGGAGGGGCAAAGGCCAGAATCAGCTGTGCTTCAAGGAAACCTACAGCAAGCTGATGGTAGAGGTGTTGATGACCTGATACTCTGATGACAACTCAGTGTAGACAGCCAACATAGAGGACACAGACACTGGGAGTCAGAGCAGTCAGGCAGGGAAACAACAAATCGAAAGATGTAGGTAAGGCTGCCAACATCTTTGGACAGGTACAAAAATTCAAGAGACAATATTCAGCTATGAAAATGAGAGCATTGCAGATGAAGAGAGATATTTAATGGAAATCAGGAACAAAGACAGAGAACTCTGCATGTGGAGCACAAGTGAGTGTGAGCTGTCACATCTGCCTTGAATCGAATGTCCTAACTTCTGTCAGAAGCCATAAGCATGGCCTGAGATGAGGAACAAAGGGCAGGTGCCTGACTCACCTGAGGTCTGTGCTAAAAAGTGTATCCTAGAGCCTGACTCAGATCCTTATGTCTACTGGGCTTCTACAGAGCGATGACACATTTCTGCACAACCAGAGGTTGGGATCCCAAAACTAGGGGGTCAGCTTGGGAGTCCAGTTGGAGCTTTATCACCTTGACAATGGAGGACTCACTAGCTACTTCCAGAGCAGTACAGATGTCCAGATCTTCGAATGAGGTGATGTCAGCCTTGCTACAATTCCCGAGGGAGTCAGACAGGTCAGGAAGGGCCGAATAAGTCAAATAGCGTTCATCCAGGGAGTCACATGGGGTATCCTCTTCCACCTCTGGCAGCTCTGCGGTGAGCCTGGGAGGGTCGGGAGATCTGAAGTTTAACACAAGAAAAGTAGACACCCCAGCATCCTACTGGTTTTGATGGGAGGCCGAGAAGTATACTCATAACAAAGGGGCACAGCCGTGATTAACAGCAAAAACTATCCTCCTGTTACAGGGGCAGAGAGTGGGTGCTGTGGGGGCAGTAGAGACAGATAGAGAACAGAAGGTGCTCAGGATAGTGGCCGCAGAGCTAAGCTTCTGAGCAACAAACTTAACGACTGTGGAATGGAACACATAGCTCACAGCGCGCATGGAGAATCCTAAAGGTGGCTTCAACACTTTTGCATAAATATTATTGATACTACCTTGGGTAACCAAGTGAACACAGGCTTTAAAAGACAACATCCATATGGAGAGACCGTGTGTCGTCGGTGCCTCTTTCTCATCCTGTGACGTGATGTGAATTTTTTTTAGGTATTCTTTGGCTATAATATATCCTCAGTGTGGTAACACCAAACAGGGAGAGGCAGATAGTCGTCTCACTGTCCTTTTACCAAAAGGAGAGAACAGGGGAATGCAGAGAATCCCAGTGACTGCTAATTCACGAAGTTCCACCCCTTCAGGTTATTGAAATGAAGGGGTCAGTAAACGGAACTTAACCATGTAACATGTGAAGCCACACTTCATGGTTAAACAAAGGTACTTTGTGATTGGAGAACGGATAAAACAGGCATGTCTGGCAGTTTATGTTTCTTCCTTGAAATGCAGTCCTTCAGTTTAACCACTGAAATAACAACCCAGGCTTCTTCAGAGTTACCTGAGGCCTATCGGGTCTTGGTCTTCTTCCTCCTTATGAGAGATTTGATTTTCTGTAAATACATAAAGACAGGGCAGTCATTAAGCAGATCCTGCTCGGTACATTAATAATCTAGTGTCTAATGCTAGCCGGGCACTCAGATATGCTCAGTGTGAGAACAGATTTAGGCAGAAGAATATTTCAGGGTGCTTCTGATATTGTCTTATGACAAGTGGTTTGATTTCCTTGCCTGAGACATTGGGAAAAATTTATTTTTTCTAGGAGATCATCATCACGGTTGCCCTTGTCTTAAGTCTGTACAAACACTGTACTTATCTTTTTCATACAGATTCTGGGGATCCAGCCTCTGAACATTCTAAAAGGATTACTGCAGAATTCAGCCTTCTCTCATCAGAGAGCCTGCTTGTTGAGACTTACTGGAACTTATACACTGAGAGTGAACAGATGGAATGCAACGACAAACCCTCAAATGAAAGTGAGTCTTTGGTGCTACAGAGAATGTTGGCTCAGTTTGTGTGGTGGGGGAATGCAAAGCACAGCTCTGCTTTGGGAAACACACAAACAAGCGATCAGTGGAGGCACTGAGGGTGGGTTTTCAGACAACTGTTTAGGAAGACAAGTCAACACAAAGAGGAGACACAAGCAGGATTTAGAATAGCAAAACCAGTTAACCCAGGACAAGAATGCCAACTGACAGTGGCAGGCATAGATTCGTAAAGGACCTGGCTCAGAGATGAAATGTAGAGCTTATTGAAAGTGAGAAAAGAGGTTTCATCCAAATTAGGTCTGACAGACAACTTCTGTGGTCATGTTGCTGAGGTGAGTTGAGTTTGTCCTGCCTCCTTTGGCCCAATGACCTGACAGAGAACCCAACATGACATGGGCTTGCCTTGGGACTAGGAAGAGAGCAAAGCTCCCTGACACACTTGACATCTGTGTTTAAAACTCAATCCTAGAGTCCAGTTCAGATCAATATGTCTCTACAGGGCCTCCCCACAGGGATGACCTCTCTCGGCACAGCAGAGGTCTGGGATACAAAGAACAGGAGATCTATGTGGGTGTCCAGTTGGAGCTTTATCACCTTGACAATGGAGTACTCACTGGCCACTTCTAGAGAGGAACAGACTTCCAGGTCCTCAGGTGAGAAGATGGCGGTGCTCCTGTAAGGCCAGTAGGAGTCAGACAGGTCGGGAAGAACTGAATATGTCAAGTAGTGTTTATCTGGAGAGTCCCGTGAGACGTCCTGCTCTACCACCTCTAGCAGCTGTCCACTGAGCCTGCATGGTGGGGACAACCGAAGATTAACCTGAGAGGGATCTGAAATCCTATGTCCTGTCTGACTTTGATGGAAGGGACAAAGGAATGGTCAAGAAAGCAGAGAGGCTGACCCATTCAAGAGAGAAACAACTCTTCTTGTTTGAGTGCGACAAGCTCTGTTTGTCACAGGAGCAGCAGATAGAAAGGACAGTAAGTGCTCAGTGCACGGGCCAAGTAGCAAGCTTGTGAAGAAGGAGCCTCAATTATCTCTGTGTCATGCAATCATGACTCACTACACACAGAGTCTCAGAATAGTGGCTTTCCCCCTTCCTGTCAAATGGCATCGAGTTCTGCATTTGTTACCAAGTGACTGTCCCAGCTATCTCATCCAGAAAGGCCTCTTTCTCTCAATATCTGGCATGATAGTATATGTTTGTCTTCTTGCTGTGATATGTTCTTGCTAGGAAACCATGTCAACATGATAAATCTAACAGGCAGAAAGAAGACGTGCATCTCTCAATAAAGCACGGAGGACAGAATGAGCGAGCTCGGCGATCCTTGTGACATATTAAGTTTACCTGGGTCAGCTGACTGTGGGTTACTCAACTAGGGAGGTAATTAAGAAAAATGGAAGCAATCCAAGTACCATAAAAAAGCAGAAAACATGGTGAAAATGGATAATTTGTCATCGACCGAATAGATAATATAGTTCTCTTCAGCACTTTCTGCTTTTCCCTGGGTGCCACTTTTGAATTCACAGCCCCCAAGAACTCAGAATTACCTGGGGGCAACTGACTCTTGTCCTTTCGGTCCCTCCTGATCAATTTGGTTTTCTGCAAATAAAGGAAGAGAAAGAGTTACATGAAGCAGATTCCCCTTCACAAATGCCCACTCTTAGGTCCCATGTAGCACAGGAGAGCAACAGAAGCAGAGTGAAAACGGGCAACTGTGAGAGAACTCATCCAGGAGGGCTTAGGAGGGCCCTGGAAGCAATCACTGGCATTGCTCTCTTCAGCCATTAAATAAATGTCCCTGATATGACAGGCCATCATCACAGCATCCTGTCTTGAGTCTGCCAACAACAAGTTGATTCTTTTCCCCCGAGATCCTGGGGAAGAACCCGGCTGCTTCCGAGGGGTTGCTGCAACCTCTACGACATCGGCCACAGCAACGTGTTTCGTGACACATCTCCAAAGGCAAGAGAAACAAGAGATAAAATGAACTTGTGGGACTTCATCAAGATAAAAAGCTTCTGCATAGCAAAGGAAACAGTCAAAAAAACTAAGGCAGACCTGGAATTGGAGAATATATTTGCAAATGACACTACAGATAAAAGACTGGTATCCAAGGTCTACAAAGAACTTCTCAAACTTAATACACAAGAAACAAATAAACAAATCATAAAATGGGCAGAAGACATGAATAGACACTTTTCCTTTGAAGACATACAAATGGCTAACAGACACACGAAAGAATGTTCAAAATCATTAGCCATCAAGGAAATTGAAATCAAATCCACACTGAGATACCACCTTACACCAGTTCTAAGGCCCTTGTCGGGGCTGTGCTTCCCCGAACATTCCCTGAGCTCTTTCTCTGGGGCCTCTCCCCGGTGCCATAGTCTGCTGCTTATGTCACCTCCACCTGAGAACTACATCTCCCCATTTCTCAGGTAGTTCTGACAGAGGAGCCCCAGGCCACCCCAGGCTCCAGGAAGGGGCACTGAATGCAGGAGGGTAAGGAACGCACGACACAGGGGAAGGTCAGAAAGCTCAGTCTTTAGGAAATCTGAGCAGAGGTGGGTCCTGATGAAGAGGAAGCTGGGGACGAGGCCCCGGAGATGAGGGGAGATGATGAACTAGACGGAGGATCAGAGGAGAGAGTGACATGTGCACTTCATGTAAGAAAGGGGCCACTTATGTCCTTAGAAAAGGGAAAAAAGAAAAATAAGTGGGAGACAGTGTTGTGAGGCCAGTATTACCATTGTGACTGTGAGCACCGAACAGGGAAGATTGCCTTGAATATGTCATAGGAGAGAAAACTGGGCACACGAGCCTTTCTGAGAAAGCCAGGGAAGATGGGGTCCAGTGAAAGTGGAGCCTCTGACAACTGCCCCATCCCCCATGAAACAATGCCCCGAAACCATTTGCCGAGGGCTAAAGCCCCACAGCGACCCACAAATTAGACATGACAAATTCATAGATGATGTCAAGCAATTTCTGTTGAATCAGGCCCCCCAGAATTTATGCCGTTTCTTCTTTCCCGTATCGATGGAATGGAGATACTAGTTTTGCGCTTTCCGATGAAGGGGCAGAGGGGAAACTAGGTAAGAGGATGAATAAGTTGGCCAGTTATAGAGCCAGAAAGTTGCAAACCCAGGACCCGGGGCAGAGCTGATACTAAACACCGGGCTCTTGCTGACCTCGCTGGATTGGAGCATCATGGGGTTCGACCTCACTCCGTTGCTGCCTCCAGCCACAAGCCTGTGACAACCAACACAGGGAGTAGAACTTCCTACTCCCCGTCCCTCTCACCTTGGAAGAGCGGCCATTGGTTCCCAGAACCCATCTTGGCATCCAGGCTCCCGATGGCAGAGGAGAGGCCGAGCCTGGCTCTGTTGTCTCCACAATCCAACTGCTGTTCCAGCTGCTGTTGCAGAGAATTGGCCACCTGAGTGCTTGGCTGTGTCTGTGCTCCAGACATTTGCACCTCTGCCCTTTGGAAAGTCACGTTTCCACTCGATGGGCCCTGGTGACAGGGAGCCTGCATCGGGGCTGAAGCAAGAAGAGATTTCAATGGGATCCACCCCAGGGCTCCTTAGCTGAGCACTCCCAGAACACCCATGTCTGATGTTCCTTCCGGTCTGAGAGACCACCCTGCGAGCAGGTACAAAGGCAAACATCACGTGTATGAAGGAGATGTCAGTGTTGTGTCCTAGCCTAGGGATACTGGGACGGCAGGTGCCCAGCCTGTAAAGTCCCTGAGGTGAAAATCACCCCCTTCAGTCCACCAGGCCTTGGCATGGGCACACAAGTTCATTTCTATCATTCCGTTAGTCGTAACCTTCTTCCTACAGCCTAGAGAGAGTAGGTCCTAGAGAGTTCTTAGGGCATGGGGAGAAGGAGTTGTCAGTGGGTGCTGTGCAGCATTAGAAGGGTGCCAGGCAGCCAAGTGAAGAGCCTCCTGGGCCCCCCTCGTCACAACAGAAAAGGCCCGGGACCTCTCAGCTCTCACTGCTTTTGGATGAAGCCTCATGGAGACATTGATCTCTCAGAGGGGCTGGAAGAGCCCCTGGCTCTGCTCACAGGACAGAGTGACTCACAGGGTGGGAGTTGGCAGATGTGTGGCAGGGTCACAGGGATCTCTGGGGGCACTCTTGCAAACTTTTTGTTTACATTTACAACTGTTTCCAATAATTTGGTACAAAAGCAGAGAGGACAGGGCCAACCCCATCCCCACACAGGCCCTGACAGGACTGAGTGGAGAGTAGTGGGCAGTCTGAGCTGGTGCGGGTCTGAGATCCTACTAACCACTGGCCAGGGGTCCTGGGCAAGTGACATGACGTTGCTGAGCCTCAGCACCCTCGGCTCTCACAGGAGATGCCACACCAACTGGAGAGTGACCTCTGAGGACACGAGCGGCTCCAGCACGACAGCGCTGCTGCTGAGCGGGCACGGAAAGGGACGTGGCGGACAAACGAAGGAAAGTAACTGTGTGTTTCATTTCTGCTTCCTGAATTGCTGTAATCGTGAGGAGGCCTTTGCTTTTTGGCCCCTCCGAGAGAAATGGGAAACAGGGGAGAAGGTGGTCCTAGGGTAGAGAGACTGTTAACTGACCAAAAAGATGAAGGAACAAAATGTTTCATGGCCAATTTCACTAGACAACATTGACACAGTGAGGAACCTCATAGACTCCTTGCTGCTCCTACAAGGCGATTTGATGGCAAGGAAATTTGGCTAACAACGCAAATGCTTCTCCCAGAGGCAAAGTCCGAATTGTAGCCTGAGTGGGAAGAAATGAGAATTGGGTGTTAGCCTGCACTCCTGTGCGAGTGTGACCCAAGGGGGTCTTGCTGAGAAGGCAGCACTTTCTGAAGATTCTGGAGAGGTGGACAACTCTGCTTTGCTCCAGAATGAGGCCAATACCCACGGCAGGTGCACGGACCATTGATCATTTACATGACATTATGCTACTGAGAGCAACACTTGACGGGGAGAAAATCACTGAAGCTGCACACAGGGTGGAAAGGACACCATCCGTGGAGGATGGAAAACCAGGGCTAGAGCTTCGGCTTCACTGAACCACGGGGTCCAGCTAGGACTGGGTGCTCGGGATCGTCTATCTAAATGCTGAGCATTCTGGGCTCCCCAGAAGCCAAAACTTTGATCTCAGCAACAATATCACAGATGCTGCAAATATGGAGCACATGCAAATCTGTGTGGAGAGCCAGAGAGTTTGCAGGACACTACACCAGATATACAACTGGCAATAGAATCTCATGAGTAGCAGAAGTCGGTTCTTACAAAAAGAAAGAAAGCATGAAAGCAGGAAAGAAAAAGGAGAGAAAAGAAAGAGTCCTGTTACCCAGCTATCTACAGTTGACATCGTGGTGGCTGAAGGTTTTACTCTTTTCCCTGCATTTCTCCTCTCTAAACTGACTTGGTACCAATGGCCTGCACTTGGGAGGGGGCTTGGTGGCAGAGGGAAGTCTGGGACAGAAGGAAAGGAAAATTGTCTGACCCACATGATGCCTTTTTTTTTTTATACACTCCCCGCCCAGTGTGGAGCCCAACGTGGGCCTTGAACTCACAACCCTATGATCAAGACCTGAATGGAGATCAAGAGCTGGATGCTTAACCAACTGAGCCACCCAGGTAACCCAGTGTTTTTGAAATGAAATCCAAGAGCAGATTTCTAACCAGTTTGAGTCTCTAGGATCTGTTGGCAAGGATGCACGTCTCAGCCGATTTACGTTGTTGGATATAGAGAAGACAGGCTTCCTGACCTCCCCTCCACCCAGGAGTGTTGTGCCCCTCACAATGGGAGTACTTACCACCCACATCCAGACCCAAGAAGGTTTCCTGCTTATCAAATGTGAATGAAGCACTTGTGTAAGGTCTGCAGGTGTCTGGCAGGTCATGGCCAAATGAAGAAGTCAAATAACAGTCATCCAGGGAGTCCTGCGGGTCTTCATTGTCTTCTGCCACTGGTAGCTCCCTGTGGAGCCTCGTGTGACAGGCAGGACTGGAGATGCAACAAGAAAGTTGAGTCAACATGGAGTCCCAGCTGCTTTGGGCGGCACCGAAAAGAAATGCGAAGTCTTCTTCCCATGAACCATTCTGCCTCCATCTGGGGCCAGAGTGTGGATGTACTGGGGATAGATGAGGCAGGCAGGGAGGGAGCAAGAGCTAGAGGGGCCCAGAGCATGGCCAGAATGGGAGACTAAAGGGAAGGAGTCTGAACCACCCCAGCACACAGCAGTCACAACACACAGCACGCTCAGAAAACAATAAAACCAGCATCAACACTTTTGCATACGTTTTGTTGACATTTACAGAAAGCACCAAGACAACCCCAGACTGGCAGCATTGTAGATTCCTAGAAAGCTCGTGTGTCCGAGGCCTACTTGTCTAAACACTGAGATATCAATTTTTTTACACACTTTTCTTGCCATGAATTCTTGCCAACGTCATAATGCGAAACCAGCAGAGACAGATGTGCATCTTAGGCTGGACTCAATACAAAGAGAGACCGTGAGAATGCAAGAAATCCTGTGATTGGTTAGTATACCTGTGTCAATGGCCTGAGCTTCCAAATTTGGGACGCATAAAGAAAGGGGCCTATATGAGTACCACTGTGAAACAGAGAACATTGCTAACGGACCATTTTATGGGTGTCTGAATAGGTGAAATAGGTACATTTAGCAGTTTCTAGATTTGCCGAGAGCCAAGATCCCCAGACATCACCACTGCATTAAAGCCCATGATTCTTCAGAGTTACCTGGCATAAATCCGTCCTTGGTCTTCTTCCTCCACAAGATCATTATGACTGTCTACAAATAAATACAGACAGGGCCAGTCACGTTCAACAACACCATGTGTACATTCCAATTAAGTATCCGATACAACTAGCACACGGACTGTGCGCCGCTTAGCGGGGCAGCAGGATATTATGAGAGTAACCATCCAGGAAGCCTCAGGTAGTGTCTTGGGAATGTGCCTTGGTCTGCTTTCCTGAGCCTTTGGGCATGAGCTCCCTGCTGTGGTAGAGCCACATCTCAAGAGTCTGTGTACAGCGTGAAACGTGTGTTTTGCCACAGATTCTGGGGAACAGCTTACCTACATTCTAAAAACTTAGTGCAACCTTCTCTCATTACCTTATGCCATGAGATAAATGGTTTAAGGGAATTTAGACACAGAGACCAGACTGATGGATGGAATCTGCAAACCCTCATGTCAAAAGAAACCTTTTGTGTACAATTCTTTGTGCTTACAGACATATGAGCCATGCATGGGAGGGGCAAAGGCCAGAATCAGCTGTGCTTCAAGGAAACGTACGAGCAAGCTGATGGCAGAGGTGTTGATGACCTGATACTCTGATGACAACTCAGTGTAGACAGCCAACATAGAGGACACAGACACTGGGAGTCAGAGCAGTCAGGCAGGGAAACAACAAATCGAAAGATGTAGGTAAGGCTGCCAACATCTTTGGACAGGTACAAAAATTCAAGAGACAATATTCAGCTATGAAAATGAGAGCATTGCAGACGAAGAGAGATATTTAATGGAAATCAGGAACAAAGACAGAGACCTCTGCATGTGGACCACAAGTGAGTGTTAGCTGTCACATCTGCCTTGAATCGAATGTCCTAACTTCTGTCAGAAGCCATAAGCATGGCCTGAGATGAGGAACAAAGGGCAGGTGCCTGACTCACCTGAGGTCTGTGCTAAAAAGTGTATCCTAGAGCCTGACTCAGATCCTTATGTCTACTGGGCTTCTACAGAGCGATGACACATTTCTGCACAACCAGAGGTTGGGATCCCAAAAATAGGGGGTCAACTTGGGAGTCCAGTTGGAGCTTTATCACCTTGACAATGGAGGACTCACTAGCTACTTCCAGAGCAGAACAGATGTCCAGATCTTCGAATGAGGTGATGTCAGCCTTGCTACAAGTCCCGAGGGAGTCAGACAGGTCAGGAAGGGCCGAATAAGTCAAATAGCATTCATCCAGAGAGTCACATGGGGTATCCTCTTCCACCTCTGGCAGCTCTGCGGTGAGCCTGGGAGGGTCGGGAGATCTGAAGTTTAACACAAGAAAAGTAGACACCCCAGCATCCTACTGGTTTTGATGGGAGGCCGAGAAGTATACTTATAACAAAGGGGCACAGCCGTGATTAACAGCAAAAACTATCCTCCTGTTACAGGGGCAGAGAGTGGGTGCTGTGGGGGCAGTAGAGACAGATAGAGAACAAAAGGTGCTCAGGATAGTGGCCGCAGAGCTAAGCTTCTGAGCAACAAACTGAACGACTATGGAATGGAACACATAGCTCACAGCGCACATGGGGAATCCTAAAGGTGGCTTCAACACTTTTGCATAAATATTGTTGATACTACCTTGGGTGACCAAGTGAACACAGGCTTTAAAAGACAACATCCATATGGAGAGACCTTGTGTCGTTGTTGCCTCTTTCTTATGACGTGAGTGCTTTTTTAAGGTATTCTTTGGCTATAATATATCCTCAGTGTGGTAACACCTAACAGGGAGAGGCATATAGGCCTCTCACTCTCGTTTTACCAAAAGGATAGAACAGGGGAATGCAGAGAATCCCAGTGACTGCTAATTCACCAAGTTCCACGCCCTTCAGGTTATTGAAGTGAAGGGGTCAGTAAATGGAACTTAACTATGTAACATGTGAAGCCACACTTCATGGTTAAACAAAGGTACTTTGTGATTGGAGAACGGATAAAACAGGCATGTCTGGCAGTTTATGTTTCTTCCTTGAAATGCAGTCCTTCAGTTTAACCACTGAAATAACAACCCAGGATTCTTCAGAGTTACCTGGGGCCTATCGGGTCTTGGTCTTCTTCCTCCTTATGAGAGATTTGGTTTTCTGTAAATACATAAAGACAGGGAGGTCATTAAGCAGATCCTGCTCTGTACATTAATAATCTAGTGTCTAATGCTAGCCAGGTACTCAGATATGCTCAATGTGAGAACAGGTTTAGTCAGAAGAATATTTCAGGGTGCTTCTGATATTGTCTTATGATAAGTGGCTTGATTTCCTTGCCTGAGACATTGGGAAAAATTTATTTTTTCTAGGAGATCATCATCACGGTTGCCCTTGTCTTAAGTCTGTACAAACACTGTACTTATCTTTTTCATACAGATTCTGGGGATCCAGCCTCTGAGCATTCTAAAAGGATTACTGCAGAATTCAGCCTTCTCTCATCAGAGAGCCTGCTTGTTGAAGACTTACTGGAATTTATATACTGAGAGTGAACAGATGGAATGCAACGACAAACCCTCAAATGAAAGTGAGTCTTTGGTGCTACAGAGAATGTTGGCTCAGTTCGTGTGGTGGGGGAATGCAAAGCACAGCTCTGCTTTGGGAAACACACAAACAAGCGATCAGTGGAGGCACTGAGGGTGGGTTTTCAGACAACTGTTTAGGAAGACAAGTCAACCCAAGGGGAGACACAAGCGGGGTTTAGAATAGCAAAACCAGTTAACCCAGGACAAGAATGCCAACTGACAGTGGCAGGCATAGATTCGTAAAGGACCTGGCTCAGAGATGAAACGTAGAGCTATTGAAGGTGAGAAGATATATTTCATCCAAATTAGGTCTGACAGACAACTTCTGTGGTCATGTTGCTGAGATGAGTTGAGTTTGTCCTGCCTCCTTTGGCCCAATGACCTGACAGAGAACCCAACATGACATGGGCATGCCCTGGGACTAGGAAGGGAGCAAAGCTCCCTGACACACCTGACATCTGTGCTTAAAACTCAATCCTAGAGCCCAGTTCAGATCAATATGTCTCTACAGGGCCTCCCCACAGGGATGACCTCTCTCGGCACAGCAGAGGTCTGGGATACAAAGAACAGGAGATCTATGTGGGTGTCCAGTTGGAGCTTTATCACCTTGACAATGGAGTACTCACTGGCCACTTCTAGAGAGGAACAGACTTCCAGGTCCTCAGGTGAGAAGATGGCGGCGCTCCTGTAAGGCCAGTAGGAGTCAGACAGGTCGGGAAGAACTGAATATGTCAAGTAGTGTTTATCTGGAGAGTCCCGTGAGACGTCTTGCTCTACCACCTCTAGCAGCTGTCCACTGAGCCTGCAGGGTGGGGACAACCGAAGATTAACCTGAGAGGGATCTGAAATCCTATGTCCTGTCTGACTTTGATGGAAGGGACAAAGGAATGGTCAAGAAAGCAGAGAGGCTGACCCATTCAAGAGAGAAACAACTCTTCTTGTTTGAGTGCGACAGCTCTGTTTGTCACAGGAGCAGCAGATAGAAAGGACAGTAAGTGCTCAGCGCACAGGCCAAGTAGCAAGCTTGTGAAGAAGGAGCCTCAATTATCTCTGTGCCATCCAGTCATGACTCACTACATACAGAGTCTCAGAATGGTGGCTTTCCCCCTTCCTGTCAAATGGCATCCAGTTCTGCATTTTGTGGCCAAGTGACTGTCCCAGCTATCTCATCCAGAAAGGCCTCTTTCTCTCGATATCTGGCATGATAGTATATGTTTGTCTTCTTGCTGTGATATGTTCTTGCTAGGAACACATGTCAACATGATAAATCTAACAGGCAGAAAGAAGACGTGCATCTCTCAATAAAGCACAGAGGAGAGAATGAGCGAGCTCAGCGATCCCTGTTACATATTAGTTTACCTGGGTCAGCTGACTGTGGGTTACTCAACTAGAGAAGTAATTAAGAAGTGGGAAGCAATCCAAGTACCACAAAAAATCAGAAAACATGGTGAAAATGGATAATTTGTTGTCGACCGAATAGATAATATAGCTCTCTTCAGCACTTTCTGCTTTTCCCTGGGTGCCACTTTTGAGTTCACAGCCCCCAAGTATTCAGAATTACCTGGGGCAACTGACTCTTGTCCTTTTGGTCCCTCCTGATCAATTTGGTTTTCTGCAAATAAAGGAAGAGAAAGAGTTACATGAAGCAGATTCCCCTTCACAAATGCCCACTCTTAGGTCCCATGTAGCACAGGAGAGCAACAGAAGCAGAGTGAAAACGGGCAACTGTGAGAGAACTCATCCAGGAGGGCTTAGGAGGGCCCTGGAAGCAATCACTGGCATTGCTCTCTTCAGCCATTAAATAAATGTCCCTGATATGACAGGCCATCATCACAGCATCCTGTCTTGAGTCTGCCAACAACAAGTTGATTCTTTTCCCCCGAGATCCTGGGGAAGAACCCGGCTGCTTCCGAGGGGTTGCTGCAACCTCTACGACATCGGCCACCGCAACGTGTTTCGTGACACATCTCCAAAGGCAAGAGAAACAAGAGATAAAATGAACTTGTGGGACTTCATCAAGATAAAAAGCTTCTGCACAGCCAAGGAAACAGTCAGAAAAACTAAGAGGCAGCCCACGGAATGGGAGAATATATTTGCAAATGACACTACAGATAAAAGACTGGTATCCAAGATCTACAAAGAACTTCTCAAACTCAATACACAAGAAACAAATAAACAAATCATAAAATGGGCAGAAGACATGAATAGACACTTTTCCATTGAAGACATAATATTGGCTAACAGACACACGAAAAAATGTTCAAAATCATTAGCCATCAAGGAAATTGAAATCAAAACGACACTGAGATACCACCTTACACCAGTTAGAATGGCAAATTGACAAGGCAAGAAACAACAATTGTTGAAGAGGATGTGGAGAAAGGGGATCCCTCCTACATTGTTGGTAGGAATGCAAGTTGGTACAGCCACTCTGGAAATTAGTGTGGAGGTCCCTTAAAAAGTTAAAAATGGAGCTACCCTGTGATCCAGCAATTGCACTACTGGGTATTTACCCCAAAGATACAGACATAGTGAAGAGAAGGGCCATATGCACCCCAATGTTCATAGCAGCATTGTCCACAGTAGCTAAATGATGGAAGGAGCCGAGATGCCCTTCAACAGATGACTGGATTTAAAAGAAGTGGTCCATATATACAATGGAATATTACTCAGCTATCAAAAAGAATGATGTCTCAACATTTGCTGCAACATGGACGGCACTGGAGCAGATAATTCTAAGTGAAATAAGTCAAGCAGTGAAAGAGAATTATCATATGGTTTCTCTCATCTATGGAACATAAGAACTAGGAAGATCGGTAGGAGATGAAAGGATAAAGTAAGGCGGGGTAATCACAAGGGGGAATGAAGCATGAGAGACTATGGACTCTGAGAAACAAACTGAGGGCTTCAGAGGGGAGGGTGGTGGGGGAATGGGATAGGCTGGGGATGGGTAGTAAGGAGGGCACGTATTGCATGGTGCACTGGGTGTTATACGGAACTAATGAATCATCGAACTTTTCATCAAAAACCAGAGATGTACTGTATGGTGGCTAACATAATATAATCAAAAATATTATTATATAAAAAAAAGAGAGAGATACAGTGAAAATTAGGAGGTCTGGAAGTGACCTCCTGTGCCTGGGCTGGAGAGGTATATGAGTCTGGCAGGGCCACCTTGAGAGCAGTGATTGACAGTGGCCCAGACATAAAAGTGCTGTGACTTAGACAGGAGTTGAGCAAAGCTCGCTGACTCATGGAATGTCTTATATCAAACACAGTCCTACAGCCTGGATCACAACAGTTTGTAAGGATAGGATCTACTTATGGGGATTAAGACTCTGAGTCTACACAGGGTGTGAAGAACAAGGAATAGGGACACTACCTGGGGAACCACATGGACTTTCATCCCCTTTGGTATGGGACCATTCTCTGGCTACATCCAGAGCAGAGCCAATTTCCTGTTCTTCAAATGGGAACTCACCATCACTGTAAGACTGGTCACTGTCACACCCTTCTTCCAGAACCGAAGGGGTCAAATCGCAATCATCCACTCTGTCCTGTAGGACTTCCTTCTTTTCGACTTCTTCCTGCTCCACGCTGTGCCGGGTGAGACAGGAATGACAACAGATCAAACCGGGGGGATCAGACATCATGGCTTCCTAGCTGGTTTTGATGGGAGTTATAGGGAATGGTCACTAGAAGCAATGGGCTGTCGCCTGGAGAGGGAAAAAGCTATCCATCCTACAAGAGGCAAAGTGTGGCTGCCATGGTGGGGGATGGGGGAGAGTAGCAGCAGCAGATACGCAGAGCACTGCCCACAGCAGGGCTGACGAGGAATGAGACTCTACCACCCCAGTATGGTACAGTCACGGCATGAAGCACAGAGGGAGACCAGGCCCGGGGCAGCCACCACGTGCCTGAGTCGTGTTGACTTTAACATAGATTGACCAAGTGGTTACAGCTCTGGAGTCACTGCAGACTGCAGAAATGTGTGGCTGCTAGGCACCTTTGTATTAATAGTGTCACATGACACCCCACGTGTTTGGTTTTGGTAAGTTACTTCTCTTGCTGGTTAATTTTGCTAGTGTCTGTGTACCAATTCCTTTGCTGGTCACCTTCCTACCAAGGCCCTTAGAGAACTGTGTAGGAAGTAGATACGCATCTCCTGGTGTCCAGTCACAGGAAAGAATGGGTATTTTGTCCATACAGGGAGTCCTGAGGCTGGTGAATCCATCTTGGTTTACAGCACCACAGAGACAACAGGCAACACGGCCATTCTTTGCTGACCACCTACAGTTTTGCTAATCCTTGCATCTGACATCTGTGACTCTCTTGACCTCACTTCCTTTTCTTTCTGAGACCCTGTCCATTTTTACCCACACATTACCGGTTCCTGAACATTCATTGTCACCTGGGGGTCCGTGTTTCCTCTTCATGTTCATCCTCCTCCTTCTCATAATTTTCTGCAAATAAATTCAGAAATGTCCCGTCAGCTATTCCCACATCACCACTATGAACACAGTGGCCTCTATGGCCCGAGAGACATAAGTGTCCTTGCATGACTAGGCATCCACTGCATTTAGGGCACTGTCCTTAAGAATTGCTGTGGCATGGCTTTCTGATGCATCAGGCAGTGTGTCTCTGATTCTGAGGATCAGCATCACTGACCCTGGGCAACAGCTTCTACTGTCTCTTGTTGTCCATATCAGGGGATGCTTGTCCAGTTTCAATCTTGGCTTTTGCAAACCGTGTCTAGCAGCGTGCCGCAAGTCGCGCCACAGGCACAGGCTCTCTGTGCATTCACAGCTCTCACATAGAGCCTCCTCCTTGTCCTGAGGACAGGACAACCACCCTGTCCCACATCCAACCACCGGGGACTTCATGGGCCCCCGCGTGGGCTCCAGTGTTACTGAGGGGTCATCTAGGAAACATGTTCCAGTCTAAACAGCGTTCCCACCTCCAAGTCCTACTGCATCAAGTTCCTCATCCAACTCCACACGGTCAGGGGCTCTACTTTGTCTAAAGTGCATTCATGAATTTTCCGTATCTGCTCACTACAGTGACAACAGGTTATTTGATATACATTACAGATGAGGAGACAGATATGGACGAAGTAAACCTCACTCTCTCACCCACATTTCATACAGACTGGGCTAAGTCTGGGAACCTCCCACTTAGGCGGGGATCCTAGTACACTAACTAGCTGCCTCCTGTCACAGTCTCCTTTCCGGGATCTAACACTGGTGGATGCTGCCTCCTGCCCCAAGGGCTGTGTTCCCTCAGGGAGGAAGCAGACATGTGGAGCACTATGACCTCCACCATAATCATTTCTCCTCTCTGTTACCACCTTCTAGTCCTGGTCCTCTCATGGCCTTGCGCACAATGGGGAACACAGGACAGCTGCTACAAACAGTGTGAGGGCAAGTGGGAAGACTCTTGTGAGCCCAGGGCCTTGGAGCAGCTCAGTGCAATCAGGGCTTGTGGCTGCCTTACCTGAGCTGAGCTTTCGGGCTAGGCACTTGGCCAGCCTGCGTCCCTCAGCCAGTTGGTCTTGGAAGCCCTGTCCTTGGCAATGCTCAGGGTCATCATGGGAGAGGAGGTCCTCGAGGTGTTTATCAAGGAGTTGGCAAACATCTCTCCCTTCGCGTAACTTATCATATAAACGGGTCAGCTCTTCAGTCTGGTCTTTGATCAGCAGATGGCACTGTCTACGGTGGGACAGAGAGAAAACTTAACAATGCAGAGAGTGGATCAATAGATTATAAGAGCTTTTGGGGAGATTTCTGGCAGAATTTCCCACAAGCAGCCGCCGAAACAAATTTGTGCACATGTGTGGTTACCTGCCTGTGGCAGAGAAAGAAGAAAGTAAAACAAGGCCTCCTCTGTATCAGAGAGTGCTCCTGTGAGCCCCCTTGACGTCCCTTGCATCTTTTTCTTCTGGAAACAGACCCAGGGGCCCTCCTAAGCACACGTCACAGACATGTCCCTCAGCTGCTCACTTTGGGCATACCCATTTCCCTGGAAAACTCCATATAGTGCATCGTGCAGCGAATGGACACACTGGCAGACACAGAAGTGTGGACCGTAGGGCTGGTATTAAGTCCTGAGCTCAGGAGAATGGCAGGGTCAAGAGGACAGCATTTGCTGAAGGAACGGATGACAAGCTGTAGTGAGCCAGGTCGTGACTGTGTGAAAGGGAAATGAGGTAGTGATCTCACAACACGGTGAATGTGCTAAATGCCACGAACTGTTCCCTTGAATTTGGTGACTTTGATATTTTTTTACAAGAGAGAATGAGGCTCTGAGTCATTGGAGTCCATCATTTACCAATCACTGTTGTCTTAGTTGTTTTAGACATAGTTGTGGAACGTGCCTGCCATGAGGGTTTCTGCCCTTCTGGCCCAGACTTGTTGCTGCCCCAGGTCAGAGATGCCCACAGCTTCCCTCAGGCCTCCCACACAGAGCCCTGCTTACCTGAGCTTCTCAGCCAACGTGTCTGCCCGCTCCCTCTTCTCCAGCTGCCCCTTCTCCCCCAGCACGGATTCGATGATGTCGCTTGACTCTTCGCACTCTGAGAAACAGAGGTGCCTGTCTCAGTGGAAAGCTGGATATGCTGCAGTGCTCGCTGTCTTCAAGGGAGGAGATGGGGTCCATTCCAGCGCAAATGGAACCCTGGCAACCAGGCTCTGCACGGGGAGCTCCACTTCTCATTCCTCAGCCTCTTAACTACAGGGCATTCTATTCCTCCCTGTTTCAGAGCCCAGGAAAGAACAGCCCCAAAGCTCAGAGGGGAAGTAGACGCAGTGAGTAGCAGGTATTTGGCAGAGTCAGGATTCGTATCCCCTGACACCGACCCTGATCATGGCCACTCTAGCAAGTCTTGTGGCCTCTTAAGTAAAACACTAAGCAGGGACATGACGTAAGGCCCCCAGGACTCCAGGACCGATGGGTCCCCTGAACTAGGATTTCTATACTGAACAAGTATCTCAAAGGTAAAAATTCACCCGATACACTCGTGTGAACTAGAATGCATAAAAGCAGAAGGACCTGAAAGGAATATGGCCAAATCCTAATAAAGTGTGTGTCATTAGAAGCAGTAGAATTATGAACAGAGTTTACACGGTGCCAGGCTCTGCTGTTAGAGCTTTACAAGGAACTACTCAGTAGTAGTAGTAGTTTAACAGATGAGGAATCTGAGGCACAGGAAGATAGGCAGTTGGATTTGAGTCCAGGAAGCCTGGCCCAGAGCCCATGCTCTTCACCCCTGTGCTGTGTTACCTCTACCGCAAGCCCTCGGGTGATACCTGATTTCATAATCTTCACAACTGCTTTCCCAGTTAATGAGATGATTATCGGGAAAGTTGTAAATAAAACTTTGTTTGTCCTTCCCTGAAAGCTCATCATCTCTTCACTTTCCTAAATAACAGGCTTCAATTTTTACTTTTGTCTGCATCAGTTGTTTTTAATTATACCTCCCCTTGTTATATTGAAAGCAGACTGTGAGAAAATGAGAAAACTTTGCGCTAAGAGTTGTCAGGATTCCTTCCTATCGCTCGGCTGTGACGTGCCCCATTCTGCACTGCATCCCCCTCTTAACGATAAGGCCACCGAGCTCCTCATTTCAGGCTTACTGTGGGGGAGAGCCTACCCCACGCACTGGCTTGGGTGGTTCCTGGGGCCGTGGTCTCCCCCACTCACCCTCATTCTCTCTTGGCCACATGTCTCATGGCCCAGGCCTCAAACTGTTGGGCTCCCTACATCATTGAAGGTTCCCCAGCTCAGGGAGATACAGGGGAGGTAGCAGAGGTTGTCTGATGTTCCCGGAAACACCCTCAGCCTTATCACTGGGTATCAGATGGCCTCTGTGGAGCCAGGAAGCAGAGCCTGCACGGGTTCCCTCTCACCAGGGGAGTCACTGTGTGGATGGTGTCACTCATGGATACCACAGTTTCGGAGAAAGCAGAACCCACCTCTATCTCCTTGAAAGCAGGTCATGTCACCTGCTACCCTCCCCCCATGTGTACCATCAGCATGTTTCCTCAGTGTCCCTAGCTCGGTGCTTTGCCAGTGGGACATCAGAGGAACCTGACCTGATGGAGCTCTGAAGTCACTGTGATGCAGGATCTGATACTGCACAGAGTCAATCCTGAGAGGACCAGGCATTTCTGTGTCTGCACCATGAATCAATTACTGGGTTGTGAACTCTAGCCCCACCCTACTTGTCACAGCTAGCCTGTGGAGGTTGCTAACCTATTTGTCTTCAGTTTTCCCATCCTCAGCAAACTGAGGGTAAAATACCCACCTCTACCATTCCTGGATTGTGGTCAGAGTGAAATTTATCGTGACAGTGGAAATAGAAAGGACAACATCTGCAGAGGGTTTTAGTTTCTCAGAAGGAATACAGACAGCCATCGCTTTGGTGAGCATGACCTTGTAGGACTTACTGTATTTCTGCAGCTGGTTGGCCAGGGAGTAGGCAGTAGCTTCGGATATAAGGAATTTCTCCTTGAGGTCTCGGAAGTCCTGCTTGCTTTTCTCCAGCTGGGACTGAAGGTCCTGGTTGATTTCCAGGAGGCTCTTTTCTGCCCCAGGATCGGAAAGAGGGCCAAGAGGTGCTGCCATGGTGACGTGTGGCAGAAGAGGTAGAGCTGGGGAATGAGCAGAAGAAACCCAAACACAGGATGGGTTAAAACCCAGTGAAATCAAGTAGGTTTAAATCAGGACTGAGGGTTGAGGATACAGGAATTCTCTACTTACTGTTGGGAACAATTTGAACAACACCCCACAGCACTTGAGACTCGGTAACCACAAAAACAAGGTTCAAGATGCCAGAGCTGATAGCTGAAGGCCCTGCCCCAGCTCAGACTCCAACCGGAATGACAGAGGGAATACCCAGAATGCCAGGTAACGGTCTGCACTTGCAATAACAGATTTGGAACGTTGGGCCTTTCAATGGAACCCGGGGAGCCACTGCCTTCCAGTTGCCGAGGCCGTGCTGATACACCAGGCTGCCTGGTCTCCCCTGAAAGTCATCACTGATGGAGACCCACCCTCAGTGGCCACTCTCAATAGTTGTCCACCCTTGTGCTGAGACCACAGTTCCCATCTCTTTCTAAAAAATGATGTCAGCATAGTTCTCATTCTTCATTCTTATGTGTGTATAAAATCATCAAGGCACAAATAGCTTCCCATGAAGTTTCCCTTTTTTTTTCTTAAAGATTTATTTATTTGAGAAAGAGAATGGGGGCATGGGTAAAGGGAGAGAGTGAGACAAGGGGCTCAGTCTCACAACCCATGAGATCATCACCCTAGCCTAAACCAAGAGTCAGATGCTCAACTAACTGCACCCCTCCCAACAGGTATTCTTAAGGGCTGTCATGAACTCATCCCACTTGTCTTTAAGGTAAAACAGATCTTAAGGGAAATATTCCAAAGTCGCAGACTATCACGATGTTCTCTTTGTCTTCTCTAGTTTTTTTTTTTTCTCTAGCCATTAAAAACACGAGAAACATGCTAGTGCTTTAGTTATCTTTAGTTGCTTTGTATTTGAAAAGCTTTTAAATTTATTTGGATCTTCCTCTATTTACATCACATTTTTAGGATGTATGTAGTAAATAAAGTTTTCTTTAAAGCAAAACAAACAAACAAATGACAAAAAACCAAGAACATAAGAGAAAAACCAGAGTTAATCTATGCAATGAAGTTTGGAAACTGTTTCCTGTCCCTGCTCTCTCAGTGTTCTTCTTCCTGCATCTCTGTGTTATGTAGGCTACTCTTCCCCTTCTGTGGACATGTATTTTCAATTTTCTTAGCTATATACCTAGGAGTGGAATTGCTATGTCATATGTAACCCTATGTTTAACTTTTTGAGCAACTGCCAAACTATTTTCCACAGCAAAGCGACGACACCATTTTACACTCCCACTAAGAATGTGTAAGAATTCCATTTCTCTACAAGTCATACTAGTCGGGTGAAGTGATATCTCACTGTGCTTTAGATTTGTGTTTCCCTAATGACTGATGATGATACTGAGCACCATTTCATGTGTTCATTGTTGCATTGGTATTATCCTTTAGAGAAAGTCTACTCAAACTCTTTTTCCCATTCTTAAGTTGGCTGTCTTTTTATGGCTTAGTGTAAGAGGCTTTTTTGGGTTTTGGGTTTTTTTGGTTTTTTTTGTTATTGTTTTTTGTATTCTAGATAGCAAACCTCCATCAGATATACAATTTGTAAATATTTCTCCCATTGTGTGGATTGGCTTTTCACTTCCTTGATAGTGTCCTTTGAAACAAAAACCTTTTAATTTTGATGAAATCCAGGTTATCTATTTATTCTTGGGTTGCTTGTCCATTTAAGAAACTGGCTTCAAACCCCACATCCTGAAGATTTATAACTACATATTCCTCAAAACATTGCTTTTGAATGAGAACTTTCCTGGGTTTTAGGGGGTGGTGGACATTAGTTAATAATGGTTCTTGTCTCTTGATTAATTGTCTGTTGATTGATATCTCAATTGATATTCTTGTGCTTGTTTTCCCTCCTATGGAGCATGCCGTGGCCTATAACAGAGATTTTGGAAATGGTATCTAACGATATCCTGACCTTGATTCAGGGGAGAGTCCTGGTTATATAATTGAGTTGGTCTACACCTCATGCATAGTTTCACAAATTGCCAGGGCCTATAGTGGTGAGTAGTTGATTATTTTTCTGAGGAACACTTGTCCGGTAGTGCAGATCATTCTAGGGCTAGGGTGGACTTTCTCAGTCCCCTCCAGACCGAGAAGGCTGCGGGGGTTGGACCTAGTCAAGAATTTCATCTCTGGTCTTCGTGGAAAGTAGACATGCCTCAGGGTTTGGGGAAAGTTGTTCAATACAAATTGATTCCCCTCCAATCTTCATATTATATACATGATTTCTTTGTAGAAAAGGTAAAAGGTGAAAAAAACTAAGAGGCAGCCCACAGAATGGGAGAAGATATTTGCAAATGACACTACAGATAAAAGACTGGTATCCAAGATCTATAAAGAACTTCTTAAACTCAATACACGAGAAACAAATAATCAAATCAAAAAGTGGGCAGAAGGTAGGAACAGACACTTTTCCAATGAAGACATACAAATGGCTAACGGATACATGAAAAAGTGTTCAAAATCATCAACCATCAGGGAAATTGAAATCAAAACCACATTGAGATACCACCTTATGCCAGTTAGAATGGCAAAAATGGACAAGGCAAGAAACAACAGATGTTGGAGAAGATGTGCAGAAAGGGGAACCCTCTTACACTGTTGGTGGGAATGGAAGTTGGTACAGCCACTTTGGAAAACAGTGTTGAGTTCCCTCAAAGAGTTAAAACTAGAGCTATGCTATGACCCAGCAATTGTACTCCTGCGTATTTACCCCAAAGATATGGACGTAGTCAAGAGAAGGGCCATATGCACCTCAATATTCATAGCGGCATTGTCCACAATAGCTAAATTGTGGAAGGAGCCGAGATGCCCTTCAACAGACAAATGGATAAAGAAGATGTGGCCCATATATACAATGGAATTTTACTCAGCCATCAGAAAGGAAGATTACCCAACCTTTGCAGTACCATGGGCTGGACTGGAGGAGATTATGCTAAGTGAAATAATCCAAGCAGAGAAAGACAATTATCATATGGTTTCACTCATTTATGGAAGGTAAGAAATAGCAGGGAGATTGGTAGGAGAAGGAAGGGAAGAATGAAGGGGGTGTAAACAGAAGGGGGAATGAACCACGAGAGACTATGGACTCTGGGAAAAAAACTGAGGGCTTCAGAGGGGAGGGTGTGGGGAGATTGGGATAGGTCGGTGACGGGTATTAAGGAGGGTACATATTGCATGGGGCATGGGGTGTTATGCGCAAACAATGAATCATGGAATGGCGCCTGGGTGGCTCAGTCGTTAAGCATCTGCCTTTGGCTCAGGGCGTGATCCCAGAGTCCTGGGATTGAGCCCCACATCAGGCTCCTCCTCCGCTGGGAGCCTGCTTCTTCCTCTCCCTCTTCCCCTGCCTGTGTTCCCTCTCTCGGAGCCTCTCTCTCTGTCAAATAAATAAATAAAATCTTTTAAAAAAACAAAACAAAAACAAAAGACACACACACACAAAAACAATGAATCATGGAACACTACATCAAAAGCTAAGGATGTACTGTATGGTGGCTAACACAACATAATAAGAAATTTTTTTAAAAAAAAGTAAAGGTGAAAGGATATTTATTTTAGAACAACTTGTCTATTGTTCACCAATTGTCCGTCTGCGCTTTTAAAAATGTGTAAAGGATAATTCAAGGTCAAATACATTCTTAGCAAAAGTACAGTTCTTGCACCCTACCAGGTGATTATACTGAATCCTATGAATTGTCTTATTACTTAGATGTTATCCTTTTCCTGATGAGAAAAAAAAAAATCTGAGAAATAGTACAAAGCTTCCCAAGGCCACATGTGAAGAGAGGAGGCAGCATTAGAAACCATTTCGGGGGAAACCATCCAACTCTAGACCTCAGCTTAGGTCTTGATCTCAGGGTCATGAATTGGAGCCCTGTGTTGGGGTCCACTTAAAAAAAAAAAAAGGCAACCAATCTAGCAGATACCCCATTGGGTTTTCATATGCTTATTATCATTTGGATGTCTTCTTTTGGGATGGAGTTTTTAAAATATTTCTGCTCATTAATATACTAGGTTGTTTCTCATTTTCTTTGTGAATTGTTAGAGTTCTTGATATATTTTGGATGAGTGTTTTGTCAGATATATGTATTGAAAATAATCATTCCTGGTCTATAGATGGCCTTTTCATTTTTGAAGAATGTCTTACGGTATACAGAAGCCTTTAGTTTTCATGAACAACAATTTAATTGAATTTTTTATGGTGAGTCCTATCGTGTCCTGTTTTAGAAATATTTGTCTATGCCAATATTATGAAAATACTTCCTATTTTTCTTTTATAGGCTTTGGAATTCTTGCTTTCATATCTCCAATTAATTTCAATAAGTAGTGGGAAGTGTTTGTTAATATTTACTTTTTAAAAAACAAATCATCTTTTGCTCTATTACCTTTAACAGAAAAGTCTTCCACTTCCCCAGTAAAGAATATTAACATATACACACACACGTATACAAAATCAAATAGCTGTGCATATGTGGGTATATTTTTGAATCGCTGTTCTTTCACTTTGATATATTTATGTCGGTTAAGTGTCTGACATTAATTCCGGCTCAGGTCATGATCTCATTGGTGGTGAGATCCAGCCCCAAGTAGGTCTCCATGCTCAGCAGGGAGTCTGCTTGATATTCTGTCCCTCTCCTTCTCCCTCTACTGCTCCCCCACTCACTTTCTCTCTCTCATTCAAATCAATCAATCTTAAAAACAAAACAGAATTTCCAAACTATTTTCTAGAGTAGTTGTAGAATTTAACATGCCCATCAGCAGTGTACGAGAATTCTAGCTCCTACACATCCTTGCCAATACTTGGAATGGAGATTCTTTTCATTTTTGCCATTTTAATTGGCAGATAGTGGTTTCAATTTGCATTTTCCTAAAGTAATGATGTAGATCTTGGCATGTCCTTATATGCCTTCCGTATATATGCTTTGCTGAGCTGTTCACAAATCTTTTACCCATGTTATCATTTTATTTTATTTTTTTAAAGGTTTTATTTATTTATTTGAAATAGACAGAGAGCAAGAGCGGGGCGGTGTGGAGGTGGGGTGGGGAGGGCAGAGGGGGAGGGAGAAGCACATTCCCTGCTCAGTGGGGAGACTGACAGAGGGGGTAGGGGCTAGATCCCAGGACCCTGAGATCATGACCTGAGCCAAAGGCAGCTGCTTCACCAACTGAGCCACCCAGGCACTTTTCTTTTACCCATTTTTCAATTGGATTGTTTGTCTTCTTCTTAACTTTTGAGAGTTCTTTCAACGGTTCTATTAGGAGATCTTCACCAGATATGTAATTTATAAATATATTCTCCTTCTATGTTTTCCCTTGATTTTGCATTCTCTCACCAATGTCTTCTGAAGAGCAGAAGTTTTCAATTTTGATGTAGTCCAAATATGTTCTTTCATTAATCACAATTTTGGTATCATATCTAAGAAACCATTATCCGGGGGCACCTGGGTGGCATAGTCGGTTAAGTGTTGTGATGCCAGGGTCCTGGGATCTAGCCCCACATTGGGCTCTTTGCCCAGCAGAGAGCCTGCTTCTCCCTCTCCCTCTGCTGCTCCCCTGCTTGTGCTCTCTCACTCTGTCAAATAAATAAATAAAATCGTAAAAAAAAAAAAAAAAAAAGAAAGAAATCATTGTCCAACTTTAGGTTCTAAACACTTTTTTAAAGATTTATTTATTGGGGTGCCTGGGTGGCTCGGTTGGTTACTCATCTGCCTTTAGCTGAGGTCATGATCCCAGGGTCCTGGGATTGAGCCCCCTGTCAGGCTTCCTGCTCAGCAGAAAGTCTGCTTCTCCCTCTCCCTCTGCCTGCCTCTCTGCTTGTGTTCTGTCTTTCTCAAATAAACAAAATCTTTTTAAAATTATATATTTATTTATTTAATTTGCGAGAAAGTGACAGAGAGAGAGCAAGTAGGGAGAGGGAAAGAGGGAAAGAAATTGAAGCAGACTCCCCACTGAGTGCATGGCCAACGCTGGGCCTGATCCCACCACCCATGAGCTCAGGACCTGAGTCAAAATCATGAGTCAGATGAGCCACCAACTGTGTCACCCAGGTGCTCCTAAAGACTGTTCTACTACGTTTTCTTCGAAAAGTCTTAACATTTTAAGGTTTCTATTTAGGCCCATACTCTATTTTAGGCTAATTTCTGCATGGTGTAAGTTATGGATCCAATTTTATGTATTGATTTTCACATGCATATACATAGGTCATATCCATATTCATGTGCTGAAAAGATTACAATTGACCACTTACTGAAAGATTATACATTTTTAAAAGATTTATTTATTTATTTTGGGGAGGGAGGGGCAGAGGGAGAGAGAGAGAGAATCCCAAGCTGACCCCCTGCTGAACATGGAGCCTGATGCAGGGCTAGATCCCAGGACCCTGAGATCATGACCTGAGCCAAAATCAAGAGTTGGACACTTTACCAACTGAGCCACCAGGACCTCCAATAGATTATACTTCTTACAATGCTTTGCTTCTCACATTTATCAAAAACCTCTTCTCCGTATAGGTATTAGTTTCCATTTGGAATCCATAATCCATTTTATTGATCTGCTTACCTGTCATATGCCAATACCAATCTGTTTCGATTACTATAACTTCAGAATAGTTCTTCAAATTAGGTACAGCTAGCCCTCAAACTTGGTTCTTTGTTTCACACGTGTTTTGGCCACACTAGGTCATTTACAGTTTTCTATGAATTTTAAAATCAACTCGTCACTTTCTACCAAGGATACAGGCTGAGATTTTGAGAGTGATTCAATTGAATGTATATATATATCAGATGGGGGAAATTGATGTTTGAACAGTATTGAAGCTTGGGACCCATGAATAAGAATTTCTCTTCATTTTCTATGGCTTCATTCATTTCTCTGTGAAATATTTTGTGATTTTCACTCAGATCTATCCCTCAGTATTTCAGGCTTCATGCTATTATCAATGGTATCACTTTTCACATTTCAGTTAGGCATTGCGATCACATAAAACACATCTGAGTTTTATATGTAGAGTTTTTTAATGTTTTTTTATTATATTATGTAGTCACCATACAGTACATCCCCGGTTTCCGATGTAAAGTTCGACGATACGTTAGTTGCGTATAACACCCAGTGCACCATGCAATACGTACCCTCCTTACTACCCATCCCCAGTCTATATGTAGATGTTTTCTCTTGATACAAACAAATGCTTTTCAGAGTCAAGCTAGATCTGCCAGTGACCATATCTTTGGAGACTTAGGTATTTGCCAGGTGACAAGAATCTTATTCCATTCACTTGGAGTTTTCTCAGCAGCCCAAAGAAATGGTAAATAGCTCTACAAAGAGTCTTGTGGACCAATGCATGTGAAATGCTTTGTATGTTCATTAATAAACTTTCCTTAAGAGTAACCACTCAGTTGGTATGGCTGCTAATCTATCTTGTGTTTAGATGCGATACCACAGTTGAGAAATTTAAGGGC